>NC_044304.2:8439795-8756672 GCF_007474595.2 Lynx canadensis
GGGCAGGCTCTGGCAACAGGTGGCCCGAGTTCTAATCGTGGCCCTCCACTTGCTGGGTGGCCCCGGGCAGGTGACTTAAGCTCTCTGTGCCTCAGTGTTCTGTCAGTAAAACAGAGATGAGGCTGCTACCCACACGGGGGTCTGTGCGGCTGCCATGACAAACGGTACACGGAGTGCCGAGCACGGGACCTGGCCCACCCATCCTCAGCACCCAGGCAGGACGCCACTGTTCCTGGTGAGGATGACGCAAGAGGCTCTGACGGACCAGCTGCGCGGGGATGGGCACAGCCTAAGTGCCCAGAAGCCGGCGCTTTTAGGAGCAGCTACTCCTCTCGTCAAAGGGACACAAAAGGGACACCTAGGAGGAATGACACTCAAGGGATAGGAGAGATCCTCCAGAGAAGCCCCCTGGGCTAACTCTCCACACACAAGGGGCTGGTGGGCAGAGATGGGGGGACAAGCATTTCCGGTCCTTGCCACATACCACGACCGAAGACAGGTGTCTGAGGGCCCCGGCCAGCGCTGGGGGACCACATGGGGCAGGGGGTGGCGAGGGGCAGGCTAAACAGGGAGCGGGGGCAGGGGAAAGGGTCTGGATGGATCCTGGGTGGGAGGGTGGGCAGTGGGGAGACAAAGGATGAAATCACTGCCTTTCTAGGGCATCGAGGAGTACAGGTCGGAGGTGTGGATACAGATGAAGTCAGAACCACGCCAGGGCTGTTCAGGGTGGAGGGATGGCGGGCGGTGAGAGAGTCTCAGAGTGTGGCCAGAGAAGGAGGGACCGGGATGACTCCTAAGGTGGTGGGGGATGGACAGGGTGGGTAGGGGGAGAAGGTGGCATCATCCTCTGATGCCTAACGCACAGGAAGAACAAGATGCTGGGAGAAGATGATGGGCTCAAGCGGCAGAGAAACATCTAGGGACAGGTGTCTTGGAGACAGGGGCCTCCCACGCCAGGCACTGAGCTCAGGGTTCTAGGATCACCGTCCCCAGGCACTCTCCCCTCTCCCTGTCCCCCCTACACTCCACCTGTGTGGCTCTTCCTCCGTGACACAGGAATAAAGACCAGAATTCTAGAAGAGCTGCCTGCATTCCCGGTCTTCATTTCCTCCCATTCTCCCTCTACCCCCCCACCATACTGCTCCCCCCAGGGGGCAGTTCCCCGCCTCCTCAGGGCACTGGACGCGCTGGTCCGTCCTCCCACCCTTCCCACGCGGCTCTCAGGACCCTGCACTCTGCCCCGGCCTCACTGGCGGGGCCTTGCAGTTTCTGCTGCTGCTTTCCCCCCGGCCCCGGCCCGGACTTCCGTGATGATACACGAGCCCACGAGCTCAATCTTTGGGCTCCTCTCCATTTGCTCTCACCTCCGTGGAGACCTCGCCCAGCCTCAGGGCTTCAAATGCCTCCTCTACACTGAGGCTTCCCGATCTGCCACCCTCAACGGTTCCTCTCCGCTGCAGACTGGCTGCAGTCTACCTGCCTCGGCTACACCCTCACCGGATGCGAACCCACTTTTTCAACATAACCCGTCCAAAACCCAAGCTGCTGACACCTCAACAGGCCCCTTCCGTCTTCCCCAGCTCAGCAGATAGCAAACCCATCTTTGCACAAACCTTGGACTCCCCCTCGATTCCTTCCACTCCCTCTCACATCCCTTATCGGACCCTGATCCTGCGGCTTTACCTCTAAAAGACATCCAGAATCTGCCCGCTTCTCTTCTCGCCAGAGCCAAAACCGTAGTCCGAGTCCCCAGTCCTGGTCATTTTCAAAACAGCCTCCCTATGGCTCTCCCTGCACCTCCTACCCTGTCCACCTCCCTCCAAATGTACATTCCACGATGGCAGGGACTTGTGTCTTTTCTTTGTATCCCCAGCGCCTACAACTGCTGGTGGCACAGAGCTGGCGCTCGACAAATGTTTACTCAATGAACGAATGAACCAATGCCAGGCCCTCCGCGAACCACGGCAATGCTGCACTCAAGGCAGGCAAAGTGTCTGCTTTTGTGGAACTGCTGGTAGCCGACGGCAGACACTTAACAACTTAATAAGAGAGATCATTTCCGTTACCAGTAAGTGCTATGAGATGAATCAATCAGGGCTAAGGGAATACTTCCGGAATGGGGCAACTTCACCTAGGAGCGGGGTGGGAAGGACCCTCTGGGTAAAAGTCATTTAAACTGAGGCCTGAATGATGAGAGAAGGCGACAGTGCAAAACAGTCCAGACTGATGGAAACTTAGCAACTGCAAAGGCTCAGAGGCAGAAGCAGCTCCCCCCCTCCCACCCCCCGAAAGAGCAAGAAGATTGGTACAGCTGAAGCTCAGGGAGCAATGGGGAGAAAGAGTCTGAGATGGGACCTCAGGGGAAAGCAGCCAGAACCCCCCCCCCCCCCCCGGAAATGTAGCCAGTTCTATAGCCCCTGCCTCACCTGCTCCGGGGAGTGTTCTGTTTTCCCGAAGCCTGGCCCTGGGTACCACCTGTTAACAGAATCACTTGAGGGATGCTCAAAAATGCAGATTTCTGAACCTCATTTCAGATCTGCCCCTAGCGGAATGCAGTGTTGGGGGGGTGCACGATTTACCCACTGCTGAATCCCCATACCAGGCACGGTGCCTGGTATGCATTAAGCGCTCAGTAACTACTTGTTGAACGAACAGATAAGGCTCCCGAACCAGAAAGTATGGATGGGCTCCAGAATCTCATTTTATCCGGCGTCTACGGCACCCCCAATCGCACACCAGAAAGGGGGTCTAGCCTGTACACAAAGCTCCAGGGGCCCTGCCTGCCCTATGGCGACCTAAGTCCAAGCGCGCCAAAGGGGCCTGGAAAAGGGATCGGCTCCCAACCTTCAAAAGGCGGAGGGCCGGCGGTCCCTCCAAGCTCACCGAGGCTTCGGCGTCGCCTCCCGCCCTCCGCCTGCGGGAGCCAGGCCTCCGAGCGGCCGCGCTTAGAGGGCTGGGGTCCGGGGGAGTCAAGCTCCCCGGCCGGCCACCCCCCCAGCCCCGGGGTCCTCGACGCCTCCTCCAGGATCCCGTGACCCCCCCCCCCCCCCCCCAGTAGAAGATCGCCTAACCCGGCCTGGCCCCAACGCCCGCCCCTGCGAACAGTCACCTACACTCGCCTCCCCTCGTTGCGACGGCCTCGTTCACCCGGGAGACAGTGGCTTCCGGCTCCAGCCGGAAGCGGAACCCCCTCTCCTCCTCTAACCTGCGGCCGGTAACGCCCCGCGGGGAGACCCCGCCTTCTCCCGCTTCTTTTCGGTGCACATGCGTACTCGCACACCCTACCGGGCGGCGGGGTCGCAGTGCGCCTGCGCGAGGGGGCTGGCGCCGTGGCCTGAGGCGGTGCGCGCCGCCGCTTCTGAGGAGTTGTCGCGGTGCAGGCGGTTCAGCGACGGTGGGCTGGGCCGGACCGGCGTTGGAAAGGCATCCTCGCTCTAGGCCGCAGCGTCTGCACGTGTCGTGTCTCCCAGTTCAAGCCTCAGCCCCTCGCAGCCCGCCCGGATCTCCCCAGCTGCGGACACGTTCAAAAGATTTCCGTGCTAAGGAATTGCAAATAGCAGTACGGCTGAATCGTGGTGATGGGGGAGATTGTAGGACGCTCTTCTCAAACGTTAATAAGAGCCTGCGGATCTGATTAAAATTCAGGTCTGATCCATTAGGTCAGGGGTGTGGTCTCAAAGGCTGCATTTCTAACTAGCTCCCCGGTGACGTCCGTGCCGCTGGTCCGCGGACCGCACTGAGCGCCGAAATTATAATAGAAGAGATTGCACAGGCAAACAAGGGCCAGATCACGTGGTCTCGTGGGCACCTTAAGGACTCTGTTGGAGTCGGGCGAGGAGAGAATAAGGCTTTACAGTTCCCACAGTTTAGGGGAGAGGCTGGACATAAACATAAAAGGCTCAATTACTACACCCTTCAGCTCAGCAGAGGAGAACGTATGGATCTCAGAGCATATGATGATGGAGGGGGCTGCCAAGCTAGTCTGAGGGGTTAGCGAAGGCTTCTCCAGGAGGCTGCCGCTCAGGTTGAAATCGAAGGCTGAGCCGGAGTTACACAGAAATTGCACCTGCAGAACTTCTGATGGAGGGAAGGAGAGAAGGGAACAGACACTCCCCTGTCTTGGAGCCCCTGGGGGCTCCCTCTCACTCAGATGAGGAAGGCGCAGGGAGAAGTCCAGGGTTGTGTTCTAGCCATGATTTTGGAGACGAGCAAAAGGAGGGATGGAACAGGCCAGTGGAAGAGGAGTCTGGAGGTCAGGTGAAGGATCTGGAAGTGATTTTGAGAGTCATTCACCTAGGGAGGTTATTTGAAGCCTTGGGGCCAGAGGAGTCACCTGGTTTCAGGGTGAGGGGCAAAGTATAGCAAAAGAAGAGGGCTAAGAAGGAGACCAGGGGCACCCCAACCTTAGATGCTAGGAGGAGGAGTCAGCAAGCGACTGGGTAGGCCAGTGAGGTAGGGGGAGAGAAAGGTGGGTGATCTTTCCCAGAGCCTTGAGAAGAAGGTATTTCGAGACAGGGTGGTCAGCTGTGTCACCTGTGGTTGAGAGTTTGACTAAGACGTGGAAAGAGAATTGACTGTTGGCCTTGCAAGTGTTTGGTCCCTGGTGACCTTGATAAGAGCCCTTTCCTGACAGTGGTCAGGAAAGTAATTTGGAAGATGTATTTTAGGCCGAGCTATCTTCAGGGTGTCCCCTAGGGGGCAGTGTTACCCTTGGAACGTGCTCTACCGGACTCTCTTTTCATTGCTCCTACAAACTTGTGCACACAGGAGGGATCAATTTACTATTTACACTTAATAGTCAAAACACGTACAGGTAACTTTTGTTTTTAGTAGTTACACAATTCGTAGTGCAACTCGGCCATAGTATATACGGACTATCCCATATCTGCTCATGATTGTGGGGGTTTGTTTCTTTCTCATTCTCTTTGTTTCTATTTCTCTCTCTCACTCTCTCCTACCGTCTTTCCTTCCCAGCTCTATTGAGATATGATTGGCAGACAATAAATCGCATGTAAACTATGAAATTTCATGTTTTGACATACGTGTACACGCATGAAACCATCACCACAATTAAGATAGAGAATGTTTTGGGGTGCTTGGGTGGCTCAGTCCGTTAAGCGTTCGCCTTCGGCTCAGGTCATGATCTTGCAGGTTCGTGAGTTCAAGCCCGGCTTCCGGCTCTGTGCTGACAGCTCAGAGCCTGGAGCCTGCTTCCGAGTCTGTGTCCCCCTCTCTCACTTCCCCTTCCCCGCTCATGCTCGGTCTCTCTCTCTCTCTCTCTCTCTCTCTCTCAAAAGTAAATAAACATTAAAAAAAAAAAAAAGATAACGGATGTTTCCATCACCCCCCAAAACTTTCTTCGTGTCTCTTTGTAGTCCATTCCTTCCCCTGTGCCCAGCCCCTGGCATCAACTGACCTGTTTTCAGTTCCTTTATGTAGTTTTCAGAAAGTCATATGAACAGAATCATACATTCTGTAGTCTTTTGAGTTTCACTTGCTTTTGCTCAGCTGACTCAGCTGGAGACTTGTCCATGTCATGTCTATCAGCAGTCTGTCCCATTTTATCACTGAGTCGTAGTCCATCGTGTGGATGGACCACAATTTGTTTCTCCTTGCACCTATGGATGGACGTGGGGGTTGTTGCCACTCCGGGGCAATTATGAACAGAGCAACCCTGAGCCATCTTATTCAGATGTGGATGTTCGCGTTCGACTCCTGTGGTGTTTTATTTCCGTATTCAAACATGTGGTCCCTCTGGGTTTTATTTTTGTGTGTGTGGTCTGAAGGAGGATCAGGGCTCTGCCCGCTGGGGAAATTGACAAGGCAAATAACACCTTCCCCTCGAAACTGCCACTCCACCTTCCACCTGCCTTGCGGTCTCGTGTGTTCTCGAACTCGTTTCTGGATTTCCTCCGGACGTTTGCTCCGAGCTGGCGTCACGTTGCTCTGATGACCGTGCATTTTCGCAAGGCAGGTCTCTCACCTTCTTATTTGTGGTTCTTGGCCTGCGAGGGTGTTGAGGGGGTGGCCTGACCTCCAGGACGAGCTGCTGGCTGCAAGAGGGTGCCACTGCCGGTCCCGGCACCTGGGGTGAGGAGTGGGGTGGGGGAGATGATAACATCCATGATGGGCGAATCCCAGCCGGTTGCTTGGGAAGAGTGAGAGGATATGAAAGCCTGTGGCTGGCCTTGAGAGTCTCTGGCATCCAGTTCTTTGAAGTTTAGAAGGCATCTTTCTAACAATGGCTGCGTGCTAGCTGGCCTCGTCCCCCGGGCTGGATGGAACCCCTCTGAGCCCGAGTGTCCTCCCTGCTTGCTTCTTTTTGCTGTTCCTTGGGTCCCCAGCTGCCTGGTGCTTGTGCTTGGTACATGGCAACAGCACTTGGTCGTTGTGGAGAAGGGGGCCTGGGTGACAAGCCCGCTCCCTGCCACTCGTTCCCTGTGTCAGCTTGGGTGGGTCACTTCTCCTTTCCACGTGCTGGGCCCTGTGAACAGGGACATTGGGCTAATTCCACGCTCCAGGCCCTGTGAACAGGGACGCTGGGCTGACTTCTGATTCAGATCCCTGCCCTGCCTGGAGCCTCTGAGTCAGTGGGAACAGGCAGGGTGGCTGCGAACCGCCTTGACTCTTGCGGTTCAGATCAAGGGTCTGCCACTTCCTGGGCATAACCTTGGGCACGTTACTTAATCTGTCGAGTTTCTGTAATGTCCTCAGAGAAGCAAGGATGATTCTGGCCCTTGCCTCATGGGTGAGGATTAGAAGCGATGGTGTTTTGGGGAGTAGAGCTCGGCTGGTAGTAGTAATCCCGGGAAGGAACTCAGGGCTGGCATTTTGGTAAGATAGCTTTGCTTCATTTTAACAGTTAACACATGCTCCCCGGGGTTGTATCTGCGACAGATTCAACAATATCAGCTTCTATAAGGTAGCGAATGGAAGGTGTCACACTCCCTGAGTTCCTCTCCCTAAAACTAACCTCAGTTACATTTTATCCGGGTTGCGATTTCATTTCACTCAGCTCAGGCTGACAGTTGGAGCCAAACAAGTGGGTCCCTGCCCTGTAGCGGCTGAAGTGACAGTTGAGGGAGGGGCCAAGGGAGCACTGGGACCTGCCCTGCGCTGGGTGGCCCTGGCTGGCTGTGGGTGGGTGTTACTCAACTCCCTCCCAGAGGGGAACTGGGCGTGTCTGCAGCTTCCAGCATCCACTGGAAGAAACAGGCCCTCATGCAGCTCTGCTTCTGGAAGTTTTCCTGCGTACATACTTGCACAGATGTACAAAAAGCATGGGGCCAGGGGCACCCACCGCAGTTGGTTGGTAAGAGGGAAAGACTGGAATGGATTTCAGCAGGCCCGGCAAGGAGCCAGTGACATCAGGTGGAAGCTCCATGGCTGTCATAAAGAGGGACGCCTGGGGCACCTGGGGGGCTCAGTCAGTAGAGCATGTGACTCTTTATCTCAGGGTTATAAGTTCAAGCCCCATGTTAGATGTAGAGATTATTTAAAAATAAAACCTCGGGGCACCTGCGTGGCTCGGTCAGTTAAGCGTCCAACCCTGGCTCAGGTCATGATCTCGCGGTCCGTGGGTTCGAGCCCCGCGTCGGGCTCTGGGCGGACAGCTCGGAGCCCGGAGCCTGCTTCGGATTCTGTGTCTCCCTCTCTCTCTGCCCCTTCCCCACTCGTGCTCTATCTCTCAAAAATTAAAGACATAAAAGAATTTTTTTTAAAAAGGAGGGCAGTCTTTGGGGAACGTATCTGATGTATCCTACAAATCTGTCTGTACACATAGGAAATGGATGCATAGGGTCATTTATTGCCGCGGTGTTTGAGGATAGCAAAATTATTGGAAGCAACTCAGGTGGCCCTCGGTCGACGGCTGGTTCGGAGACAGCGGGTAGGCATACGGCAGGACCTCTGTAGCTGTGGCAAGAGCCAGAAATTCCCCTGAGATCTGATGGGCAGATCTCCAGGTACAACAGACAGAAACAGCAGTGCGAAGTGAACCCACGGGCTATGTGAAATGCTTCAGTCTCGATTGTGGGGGTGGGTTTGTGGCTATGTGCCTTTGTCCACAGTTGACAGATTGCACACTCGCAATGTGTCCATCACACGTCCATAGAGCTGGTTTGAAAACAACAAAAAAAGCCGGGTGCAGATCAGTGGGCGAGGGGAGAACAAAACTTCACGTTTGCTTTTTATTTGAGTAGAGGAATCCTGGAAGGCAACAAAGCATTTATAAGAAAGTTGTTTCCTTCTGGAGAGGGAGACCGAAGTACAGGGAGGGAGAGAGATGTTTGACTTTTCCATAGACTTTAGATTTTTGATGTATGTGACTGCATTACCAGTTCCACATCGGGGTGAACAAAAAGGAATCTTCTGTCACGAACAGCCGAGTTGTGGTTAGCAGAAAGAGCGTGCGCAGAACTGTGTGTGTATCGTGTTGTTTTGTATAAAAGAAAAAGGGGGGGGGATGTTTTTATTACAGAGGTATCCATTTTGGCCGGAAAGAAACAGTGATGGGGGGCTGCCTGGGGAGGTGGGCGCAGAGGAGGAAGCCTTGATTCGTCTGGTAACCCTTTTGGTTTGGTCTGTTTGTTTATTTATTTACTTATCTGGAGAGAGAGAGAGAGAGAGTGAGCAAGCAGGGGAAGGGAAAGAGAATTCTAAGCAGGTTCCGCGCTGCCAGTGCTGAGCCTGATGCGGGGCTCGAACCCACGAACCGTGAGATCGTGACCTGAGCCGAAATCAAGAGTCTGGGATGCTCAACCGACCGAGCCACCCGGCCGCCCCCTTTCGGTTCGGTCTTTACTTCAAATTGCCTCCACGCGTGAGGCCCGCTGAGCGACGAAGGGGCAGCACGGCCCCGACACGCTCAGACCCACGGGTGATGTAACACGCCAGCGAGGGGAGGAGAGAGACGCCCGTGGCACGCGTGCAGCCTCTGCAACTATTTTTTTTATTGAATATTCGGCAGTGACAGGTGCTTGGTTCAGGAGAAAGCTTTCCCTCCCTGCCCCCCCCCCCCCCCACCGCCTGGAGCTCAGGTTGGACGAGCTCGGCCACGGGGCGCGGCACGCCGGCTGGTCCACGTGCCCACGTTGCTTTCACAGGCGCGGGCCTCCTTGCCACAAGGGCCACCTGGCGCCACCGCTCCTCGTCTGTGGTTCTCCTTCTGCTCCGCCGCAGCTCCACGGGCCCGTGAGGAAGCCTGCCCACGGGCACGCGGCCCAGCGGGGCCCAGCCACCCGCCGGCAGGGAGGCCCCCCCCCCCCCCGCCTCAGGCCCTGGAGTGGCGCACGCGTGGGTGCTCGGGCCTGGCTCGCCTCGGCAGTCTGGTCTTGAAGAGGGACTTGCCCGAGGCTTCGATGTAAGTGACGCTCATCTCTTTGGGGCTGATCTCCACGTAGGCAAAGCCCCCCAGCGAGTCCTCGGCCCCATAGTGGAAGCGCAGGTAGCCGTTGGGGACCTTGCGCATATGCTTCCTCGAGGGGTCCATGAAGTTTCCGGCCCCGCTCAGCACGTAGCCCACGCCGTTCTCGTCCTGGAGGTACTGTGCACGGAGGGCGCAGGGTCAGGGTCAGCGGCCCCAGCCCCTCGATGAGGCTGACCGCGGGCTTTGTGCCCCCCCCCCCCCCCGTCTCGAATCCAGGGTCGGGTCTGTCCCCGACCACAGTGTCACCTCGGGCGAGGAGCAGAAACCCTCTGGGCCTCAGTTTCCTCCCCTGTAGCAATGGACCGATCCTGCTTCACAGCTAGAGAAGCGAATGAGCAGCTAGGAGCTGGTAGCTGGTATGACGGCTTTGGGGAAACTTTGGGCTCTTTTCTGGTTAGACAGCATACAGCTTGAGGGACGTTCGGGAGACCGCCGGGCGGCAGGCCGATCCCGGTGCGCCGTGTGGCCCGCCGGCCGGGCCGGGGGCCCCTTCCTCACCTCCCCCGCAGACCCCTCACCTGCAGGTTGTGGTCATGGCCGCACAGGTAGGCGGTGACCTTGTGTGTGGCCAGCAGCGGCATCAGCTGCTTGACCAGGCAGCGGGTGGGCCCGTGCTCGGCGATGGACCACACGGGGTAGTGGCCGGCCACCAGCACATAGTCCTCCTTGGCCGCCGCCAGCTGCTTCTTGAGCCACGACAGCTGCGTGCGGGCCAGCGCCACGTCACGGGGCCTCTCGGGCTGCTGGCTGAGGAAGTCGTCCGAGTTGCCGCACAGCGTCACCGTGTCCAGCATGAAGATGGCCACGGACACATTGGACCGTGGGACTCTGAAGCGCAGCCGGTAGTAAGGGCTGGGGAAGTTCCTGCGGAGGAGACAGAGGCACGGGGCGCCACCTCTTGAGCAGACGAGGCCCGGGTTCGAGCCCCGGCTTCGGCTCTCGGTCCCCCTGGGCGAGGCGGGGGCGGGGGGGGGGTGCGGCATGGCTGGGGGCCGGCTCACCAGCGCTGAGAGATCCTGGAGTAGGCGATCTGCGCGGAGACGTTCCCCAGGTGGTCGTGGTTGCCAGCCAGCACGTACCAGGGCACGTTGCGGAGGGAGGAGGCCGAGAACACATCCTCGAAGGTCTCCTGTGGCACACAGAAGGGACGCCCCACCCCCACCCCCAGGGTCAAGCAGCTACCCCGAGGCTCCCGCCAAGCGAGGGGCCGAGGCCGAGGGAGACACGGAGCGCCCCAGGTGCGCGCAAGCGTCAGCTTCCCTCTGCCCTCCCCAGAGTCCCAAAGGTCGAGCGGCTTTTCCACGTGGGGCCCCCCACCCCCACTCCGGGGTCACACACCCGAAACCTCTTGTCGTTGGCATCCTGCACGCCAGTGAAGTAGAAATTGTCCCCCAGGGACAGGATGAAGTCTGTGCCTAGGATCTGCACGGTCCTGGCAATCTCCTTGGCAGTGGCCATTTCCCGGGCTGTGTAGAACGGGGCGTTGGGGACTCCTCCCCAGTCACCCACAGCCACAAAGCGCAGGACTGGGTTGGCCCCGTCAGCCAGGGGGAGCACCAGCGAGGCTTGCAAGATGAGCAATATAGTCTGTGTGTCCATCTGGGAGGGAGAGACGGCGCCTGAGGGCCGGGGGCTGAGGCCTGGGCAGCAGGCCCGGGAGACCCCTGCAGGGCTGGCCCCGGGGAAAGCCTTGGGTGGGGCCCTAGTTCCCAGGACCTCAGGGCAGCAGGGCTGGGAGGGTCAGAGGGTAGGCGGGGCCCGGCCTGGGCCGGGGAAGGGTGGCCGTGCGGGCCCATTCGGCCTCCCTCGTCCCACACCCCGCACTCACCCTGGGGGAGGCACAAGCCAGTCAGCCGGGGGCTCAGAGAGGCAGGTGAGCTCCTGGGCAGAACTGGCGGTCACTGAGCCTTTATTCCCTGGGGCGGACGGAAATGGATCATTAGTGAGGATGATGCAGTTTCTCCGCAGACTGTTCCAGAAGCCCTCCCCTTGGGTCATGTGAGCTTTGGAGTTCCCCAGTGCTGGACACGGGATTCGGGGTCGGGGGCTGGCCCCCGTGCAGCCGCGCCTGCCCTCACGGCCTCTGAGCGTGCCCACACGAGCTCGCTTGTGTCGTGGGCCCCGGGGCACCCGGTGAGGTGCGTGAGCTGGGTCTGGGGCTGAATGTGTGCGTCCGACACCTCCTGTGCGTCCCTGTGCTCCAGGGACGCGCTTGCTGCCTGTGCACGGGTGTGTCTGAGCTGTTTCCTGTGTGTAGCCAAGCGTGCCTGCCTGGGTCACATGTCTGCTGTGTGCCTGGGAGTCCTTTGTCCCCGTAGATGTGCGCACTGAGCCTGCAAGGCCCCGGGTGGCGTGTCTGTGACATTCGCCCGGGCTCTAAAGTGGAACTTCGCGGGACGCCCATCTGTGTCCCCGTTCTGGGCCTGAGTCAGGTTGCGTGTGTTTGGGTTGCGTGTCTCACGTGAGGTGTGTGCCTGGTGGGTGATGTGTGTTTGACAACCTATGGGTTTGAGTCCCAGGGTCACCTCCCTCCCCCAAACGCCAGGGTCTCCCTTTTCCAGGAAGTCCTGCCCACACCTTCCCCTCCTCCCCACCCCCATTCCCCACAGGAGGAACCCAGGCGGGGAGGCAGCTGGTGACACACCTTGTGACCGCTGATTTTTGACCCTCACACCCTCAGCGGCTGCCCGCAGCCCCCCCCCCCCGGGTGGCCGCTGCCCCTGAGAGCAGGCAGGCGCTCGGCCAGTGGGACCCTTGCCCTTGGGGCCCGTCTGACCTGCCCCTCACCTCCCTGCCTTCCTCCACCCGCCCTGATTCGTCCCCTGCGCACTCACGACGGGTCCCTCCAGTCAGTTGCGAGGGCGCACGGGGGGGGGGGGGGCTCATCCAGCGCGGAGGTCACCTGCTCAGCGAGGTGAGGTGACCTGCCCCCGGTCACCCAGTGCGGGCTAGCCGGTTGTGCCTCCCGCCCCCGCAGTTCGGACAAACAGGAAGTGGGTCACCGGGGCAAGCGGAGCCCCCTCCCGCGGGGCCGTGGCGGAGGTCGCGGCCGGTCTCACCTGCCGGCAGCGGGGCAGGCGGCGTCGCGGGGCCCGGACGGCTGGAGTGCGGGGCGCTCGCGGGCTGCCGGGCTTTGAGGAGGCGGCGGCCCTCTCCGCCCGGCCCGCGGGCCCCGGGCCGGCCCAGGTGATCCCCGGCGGGGAGGGCGGGCGCCTCGGCCTCCTGGGCTCGGGTGTCCTCCCGGGCCTGGCCCGCCGCCCCCGGAATCCTGCTGGGCCACCGAGCGCCGCCACGCCTCCTCCGGGGCGCAGGCAGCACGTCTGTAAAATGGGTTAGAGCACCCCGGGGGACGGCCCAGGCCCGCCGATTGGGCTGCAGCCCAGGCCGCCGGGGCCGGGGCCGGGGCTCAGAGACCGAAGTTCCTCCCTCTGCCTCCCCGCCGCGCGGGCCGAGTCGCCCCCTTCCTCCCCACCTGGGGCGCCCACGGCCCCCGATCACTGGGTCGGGCCTCACCCTGGGCTGGGCCACCCTCTAGTGAGGAAGTTTGTCGTCTTCAGCGAGGAGGGCAGGGGCCCCGGGGTGGCTCACTGGGTTAAGCATCCCGCTCTTGATTTCCGCCCAGGTCAGGATCCCAGGGTCCTTCCGTGGAGCCCCGCTTGGGCTCCACGCTGAGCGTGGGGGGCCTGCTTAAGATGCCCTCTCTCTCCCCCCTCTCTCTCTCTCTCTGCCCCCCTCCCCCGCTCTCTTTTTCAGAATAAATAAAATGGGCGTGAGGGCGGTAAAGTCAAATCTTCCCTTAAAGATTAATTCCAAATAGGGTAAATTGAAATGCTCGGTCCCGCAGCTAGAACTCAACCCTTCCCGCTTCCTTTTCCACGTGGGTTGTACTCAGAAGAGGTAGTGACTTTCCTTCAAAGAATAAAGTGTGGCAAAGCGAAAGACAGGAACCTTACCGCGGAGACACCTGACAGACACCATCTTAACCGAATGGTCCAAGCTCACTAAAAAAGTGTGCTTTGAAAATGGGCATGATCAGGGGCGCCTGGGTAGGGCTCAGTCGGTTAAGCGTCTGACATGATCGCACTGTTTGTGAGTTGGAGCCCTGCATCAGGTTCTGTGCTGATGGCTCAGAGTCCGGAGCCTGCTTCGGATTCTGTGTCTCCCTCTCTCTCTGCCCCTCCCCTCCTTGTGCTCTCTCTCTCAAAAATAAACATTAAAAACATTTTTTTTTAAATGAAAATGGGCATAATCCAAGGAAGGTAAAGTTTGATTGAACGGGCATTGAACACCCACTGTAATGCCCAGGACTGGCTGACTCAGCAGCAGTGAACAGGACAGACCGGAATTCCTGCCCTGTTGGGGCTGACATGCTAGGGAAATTCATACTCTAGCTGTTTGTTAATTGCTTTCCTTTCTTTGGGGGTGGGGTGGGGTGTTCTCTTTCCATTTTATATTCCATGTATTGTTTGGATTTTTGTTTGAGAAGTCTTGTTAATAGGAGCACCGAGGTGGCTCAGTCAATTAAGCATCCAACTTTGGCTCAGGTCATGATCTCGTGGTTTGTGAGTTCAAGCCCCCCATTGGGCTCTGTGCTGACAGCTCAGAGCCGGGAGCCTGCTTGGGATTCTGTGTCTCCCTCTCTCTCTGTCCCTCCCCTGCTTGCACTCATGCACGTGCATGCACACGCTCTCTCTCTCAAAGAAATAAACATTAAAAAAATTTTTAAGAAAAGTGTTGTCAGTGAAGAAAGAAAGGAAGAAAGAAAGAAAAAAGTCTTGTTATTTTACCAGCAGAAATCAATGCAGACTTCCTCTCACCATCCCTGTATGTTAAAATGTAAACTCAGGGGGCACCTGGGTGGCTCAGTTGGTTAAGCATCTGACTTCGGCTCGGGTCATGATCTCACAGCTCATGGGTTTGAGCCCACGTGTGGCTCTGTGCTGACAGCTCAGAGCCTGGAGCCTGGAACCTGCTTTGGATTCTGTGTCTCCCTCTCTCTCTGCTCCTCCCCTGCTCTCAAAAGTAAATAAACATTAAAAATTAAAAAAAAAAAAAGTAAATTCAGGAAACAAAGACCTCACTCCAGATTCAGGGCAATGGGTGTTTTCTGGGGAGACCACAAGACAATGCAGTTGGGGCTGGGGACGAGGGGGATTGGGGAGGTAGGTTCCGTTTTATCCCTACTGTTTTCTTTTACCAAAAAAGGGGGGGAAATTACCCAAAGCATTTAGGACTAAGTGTTAACATTTGCTTTTTTTTTAAGTTGATTTATTTATTTTGAGAGAGAGGGAGAGACAGATCCCAAGCAGGCTCTGCTCTGTCAGTGCAGAGCCCGACTCAGGATTCGAACTCACGAACTGTGAGATCATGACATGAACCGAAACCAAGAGTCTGTCACTTAACCGACTGAGCCACCCAGGCGCCCCAACGTTTGTTTCTTTATGTGGAGGGCACAGGGGTTTTAGGAGCTATCTTCTCTGCTTTCTGTGTATGTGTATTTTTTTTAAGTTTATTTATTTTGAGAGAGAGAGAGAGAAAAATGAGTGCAGTGGGGAAGGGGCAGAGATAGAGGGAGAGAGAATCTGAAGCAGGCTCTGCATTGTCAACACAGAGCCCGATGTGGGGCTTGAACTCAGGCACCGGGAGATCATGACCTGAGCCAAAGTAGGATGCTTAACCGACTGAGCCACCCCGGCGCCTCTGTTCATGTATTTAGTGTGAGATCACACAACATTATCGTTATTATCTTTTTGTAACGCGTGGTCTTTATAAAAAAGTTACAAAATATTGAACAATAGAAAGAAAATATGACACTCGCCAGTGACACTCTTGCCCAGAGAGTTACTACCCATTAATTTTTTTTCTGTCAATTTTTCTTTTTTTTTTTTCAACGTTTATTTATTTTGGGGACAGAGAGAGACAGAGCATGAATGGGGGAGGGGCAGAGAGAGGGGGAGACACAGAATCGGAAACAGGTTCCAGGCTCTGAGCCATCAGCCCAGAGCCCGACGCGGGGCTCGAACTCACGGACCGCGAGATCGTGACCTGGCTGAAGTCGGACGCTTGACCGACTGCGCCACCCAGGCGCCCCTCTGTCAATTTTTCTATGCCCACGTTTGTCTTCAGAAAAATGAGATACTAGTGAGACTTACCATTCTATAGCTTTTTCAAGTGTTAACATTTCCTATATTTTTTTAAATGAGAAAAATGCAAAAGCTTGGGCACACGATGAACTAAACCAGACTCAGGGGCGCCTGGGTGGCTCAGTCGGTTAAGCGTCCGACTCTTCGTTTCAGCTCAGGTCGTGATCTCACAGTCGGTGAGATCGTTCGCGAGATCGAGCCCTGCATGGGGTCTGCGCTGACAGCGTGGAGCCTGCTTGGGATTCTCTCCCCTGCCCCTGCCCCTCCCCCGCTCGCATGCACACGCTCCCGCTCTCTCTCTCTCTCAAAAATAAATCAGTTGGGGCGCCTGGGTGGCTCAGTCGGTTGAGCGTCCGACTTCGGATCAGGTCATGGTCTCGCTGTTCGTGGGTTCAAGCCCCGTGTCGGGGCTCGTTGCTGACATCTCAGAGCCCGGAGCCTGCTTCGGATTCTGTGTCTCCCTCTCTCTCTGCCCCTCCCCTGCTCATGCCCTCTCTCTCTCTCTCTCTCTCTCTCTCGGGAATAAATAAAGATAAAAAAAAGTTTAAAATAAATAATGAATGAATAAACTTAAAAAAATTACACAAAATAAACCAGGCTTTGTGCTGAGCATGTAACGAGACCTCACGCATTCCTGGCTTTATGTCTCTGGTCACCTCCTGCGCTCTCAATGAGCTCTTATCCTTCCATCGGCCCCGCCGAGCCCTGTTCTGCAGATTTTCTGTGGCGGTGGATGGGGACTTGGCTCACTCCCGCCTTGCTTCCCAACACCAACGTCAATCCCATGGTTGAGTTCCTCCTTTGACTTCTGGAAGCCCTGCCCCCCCCCCCTCTCCTTGCAGCCACACTCCTGCGGCCTCTCACCCTTCCTGGAACAGAAGCTCACTCCGACCTCAGGGCCTTGGCTCTGGCCATCCCGCCTGCTACAAGGCTCTTCCTTCCCCAGATATGCCGGGTGGGGGCTCCCCCCCACCCCCCCCCCCCCCCGTCGTGTTCAAGTTCCTGTAACTTCACTAAAACGCACCCCGCCCCCACCTGACTCCTCTCACCCTCCCTAGCCCTTATCACTCTGCCTGCCTGACACGCCACACACCTGTTTATCTTGTTTTCTGTCTGTCTCCCTCCCAGAACGAGCTCTTCGGGGACAAGAACTTCCTTGGTCTTGATCACGGCTACGTCTTTGGCATCTAGAATCTGGAACACACAAGGGCTGTTTCCGGGGAATTATTTGGGGAATGGTGGAATGAAGGAATGCCCTTTTAGGACACACCCTTCCCTCCTGTCTGCGCGCAGCCTCCCCCCCTGCTCTCCTGGCCTCATCTCTCCAGTGGGTTCCACCAGATCTCTTACAGCTGGCTTCAGGTCTAACCTTGTTGTTGTTTATAATCCACCCGGGACACAACTCTTGGAGATATTTCATTGACCCCCGATTACATTCTGCATCCCGCGCCTGTCTAGGTAGTGCTCAAGTCACTCTAAGGACAACTAATTCCCACCACAGGGCCTTTGCACTTGCCTTTCCCTCCACCGGGCCACTCTCCCTCATCTTGTTATTGAGCACTTGGCTTAAATGCCACCTCCTCAGACTATCCTGACCTCTTGGCTCGGTTAGCAGCCCCATCACCCACTCCCCTAATCTCTACTGTTGCCAACCACCCCTCCCCACCTCCCCACTGGGCGTTCCCATGAAAGCAGATCTGAATGGCCAACGGGACATTCGGTGGGGGCAGATGGGGGCACGGTGTTAGCATTCCTTCTGACAAGAGCAGGTCAGCGAAGGGAGGTGTGCACCAGACCGCCATGGGTAAAGGGGACACAGGAACAAGATCCTGGAGCCATGGAGTGTGGACCTGCTCCGGAGGTGACAGGTTTGGAGGGTGGGTCCTGAGCTGCGTTTTTACAAGATCAGTCTGGAAACAAGCAAGACAAAGACAGATCTGTGTGTGTATCATCTATTTGTTTATATCGATTTATGTCTAATTTAGCAGTCTATGCATCCATTTGTCTATTTCTCTATCTCGACTTTATCTATCTATCTATCTACCCATCCATCTGTCACACTATATCATGAATCAGAACTACAAGTGCTGGTGGCTGTACCCCAAGAAGAGATTCTGATGCCAACAGGAACCCAATTAAAAATGGCACCCCGACGTCCGACTTCGGCTCAGGTCACGATCTCGCGGTCCGTGAGTTCGAGCCCCGCATCGGGCTCTGGGCTGATGGCTCAGAGCCTGGTGCCTGCTTCCGATTCTGTGTCTCCCTCTCTCTCTGCCCCTCCCCCGTTCATGCTCTGTCTCTCTCTGTCTCAAAAATAAATAAAACGTTAAAAAAATTTAAAAAAAAAATGGCACCCCGGGATTGCCCGGGTGGCTCAGTCGGTTGAGCGTCTGACTTCAGCTCAGGTCATTATCTCATGGTGCGTGAGTCTGAGCCCCGCATTGGCTCTCTGCTATTGGCTCAGAGCCCGCTTCGGATCCTCTGTCCCCCCGAACCCGCCCCCTCTTCTGCTCATTCTCTCTCTCTCAAAATAAATAAGCTTAAAAAAAAAAAAAGGTATCACTAGAGGGGATTGCTATGGGAAATTATTACTTTCTACTTTATTCGTTTCTGTATTGAGTTTGTCTTTAGAAACTGTAAGCTGGTGACGTGTCTGTGGCCAGGAAAACCATGGTCACCTGAATAATCATTCTGATGAGAGCACAGGTGGTTGTTGGTCGAGGGTGAGCCCAGAGCGAGGGGGCTGGCATCTTGGCATCGGTGCTCCAGGATGGCTGTTCAAAGGTGGTCAAGCCCGGGGGCTCTGTGGCCATCTGCCCGGGTTCAGATGCCAGCACGTCGGCTGTTATTTAGCTGTGTGACTGGGGGCTAGAGACTTTACCTCTCTGTGTCTTATTTCTTCATCTTTAACACAGATGGTGTTACAGTTGTTCAACACAGGGTGTTGTGTCGATCAAAAGACCCGCCGCGGATGGAATGTGCGGGACGGTACCTTGTACCTAACGAGGACTAGCTACAAGCAGTTACCAGAGTTTATTGTCATCGCTATTATGTGTGTTATTGGCATAGACTAGGGCAGTGGCAATTTGGATAAACTGAACGTGTTCAAGAGGCAGGAATGATCAGTTGGGGGACCAACCTCTCATCTCAGTTTGGCTGGGACTTCCCTGACTTTAGCCCCAAAGGCCCCACCGCCCGAGAACCCTCAGTCTTGGGTGAGAACGGGAGGACAGTTGGTCACCCTAAGCTAAATCTTGGGTCCCAGTGGTGAGGAGGAGAAATCTCTGGCAACTCCTTAGCTCTTGAGCCGGGGGAGTGAGAAGCACCCCGAGGAAGAGACAGACTGAGGGTCAGGATCGGTGTTTGAGGAAGTAGGCAAATCCCAGTGTGCACGTACTGAGTTTGAGGGGGCCTCTTGGCCGTCTGGGTGAGAGAAGAGATGTTTTCCTGTGGGCAGCTCAGGACAGAGGTCCCCGCATTTTGTTCTGAAATATTTCCAACGTACAGCCCAGTTCAAAGGATTGTGCAATCGCACGGCGAATGCCCTCACGCTCCTAGATACGGTAATTAACACTCACGCTCCTAGATACGGTAATTAACATTTGAATGTATTTGCTCTGATCCCTGCCCGTCCGGCCATCTTACGTTTTACTCATTTTAATACGTCACGGACACCGGCACTCTTCCCTCCCCAAGCTTCAGTTCTTCTTCTATGAACTGGAGTTCAATGTTTGTTGACCGTTCTTTTCTTCGATGTGAAATTTACATACAATGATGTGGACAAATCCCAAGTGTACCTTGCCCCGCGTGTCTCGTAAACCTCGGCTAGAGCCATTAAAGGAATAGCTTATTCACCCCCAGTGAGAGTCAAAGCAAACACTTCAGAATAACCAGAGGCAGCTAGGGCTTCGCCGCTTGCAGAGCCTTTGTCTATGACCTGGAGCAAGTGACTTAACCTTTCTGGGCCTCGGCTTCTCGTCTCTGAAATGGGACTAGGAAGGGTACCCACCTGAGGTCAGATGTCATTGTTGCGGATATGAAACGAATTGATCTATGTAGAGACATCGAGGAGGGCCTGGGCCCCAGGAGGTGCCGTGGAAACACTTTTAACATTACCCAGCTGCAACAAAGGAAACAGTTTGGGGAAGAAGAAATAACAGAGTAAACATGTTTCTGAAAAATTTCAAAGATGGCCAGCGCCTGTCGATGTGGGATCTGCATGGGTGTGGGGAGACAGGTGGAGAGAGAAGGAGGCTGTTTAGAAAATCAGCAGGTGGGGGCTCCATTCACCTATGGGTGGAAGAGGGAGACTTCCCGTTCAGAATGGTCGGTGGAAATGACCAGAGAGAGAAAGCGAGGATTCCGCAGGTGTTTGCCATTCACTACATGCTCTGCAAAAGGGCTCATCTGTTTTAATCATGTGCGCTTGCTTTTGTATTTTTTTAAGTGTTTATTTTTGAGAGAGAGCGCGTGCGTGAGTGTGGGGAGGGGCAGAGAGAAAGGGAGAGAAAGAACCCCAAGCAGGTTCGGAGCCGACAGCACAGAGCCGGAAGCGGGGCTCAAACCCCTTAAACCGAGATCATGACCCAAGCCGAGACCAAAGAGTCGGATGCCCACCGGACTGAGCCATGTTTTTGCATTTGTAATTTAAATTTAATTTGAAAAACACGGACACGATGTCTGCACCCGCTACAACACGGATGAACCCTGAGGACGTTATGCTGAGTGAAATAAGCCAGTTACAAAAGGTCTGTATGATTCCACTTATAGGAGGTTCCTAGGGTGGCCAAATCCGTACAGACCTAAAGTAGAAGGGTGGGTGCCTGGGGCTGGGGGAGGGGGATGGGGAGTTAATGTTTCATAGGGACAGAGTCTCAGTTCTGCAAGATGAAAAAAGTCCCGAAGGACAGAGGTGGTGATGTTGGCACGGCAACGTGAAATGTACTTAATGCCACTGAACTGTGCACTTAATAAGGTAAAGATGGGGGCACCTGGGTGGCTCAGTTAAGCGTCCGACTCTTGGTTTCGGCTCAGGTCGCGATCTCACGGTTCATGAGAGTCTGGCTCTGCGCTAACAGCAAGGACCCTGCTGGGGTTTCTCCCTCTCTCTCTGCCCCTCCCCTGCTTGCGTGTGCGCCTCTCTCTCTCTCAAAATAAAATTTAAAAAAAAATGGTAAAGATGGCAAATTTTATGTTACTTGTATTTTTACTAAAATTAAAAGCTGACACACAGAAAAGCACAGAAGGTCATCCCCCACACACCCCTGTACCTCCACATGAAGAAGCAAAAGTCAACATCTCGTTGTAATTGCTTCAGATACACATTTTCCTTTTATGAAAGAAAAAAACAGGGATGAAGTTGAACCGTTCCCCCCAACACCCATAATTTCGATTCAGAAAGTCCCTAAATAGTTGCACCCCCATGTTGATAGCAGCGCTATCGACAATAGCCAAAGTATGGCAAGAGCCCAAATGGCCATCGGTGGATGAAAGGATAAAGAAGATGTGGTTTATATATATATATATACAATGGAGTATTACTCGGCAATCAAAAAGAATGAAGTCTTGCCATTCGCAACTACATGGATGGAACTGGAGGGTATTATGCTAAGTGAAATTAGTCAGAGAAAGACAAGTATCATATGACTTCACTCATGAGGACTTTAAGATACAAAACAGACGAACATAAGGGAAGGGAAGCAAAAACAATATAAAAACAGGGAGGGGGACAAAACATAAGAGACTTTAAAAAAAATTTTTTTTAAACATTTATTTATTGAGAGACAGAGAGAGACAGAGCATGAGCAGGGGAGGGGCAGAGAGAGAGGGAGACACAGAATCCGAAGCAGGCCCCAGGCCCCCAGCTGTCAGCCCAGAGCCCGACGCGGGGCTCGAACCCACGAACTGTGAGATCGTGACCTGAGCCAAAGTCGGACGCTTAACTGACTGAGACACCCAGGCGCCCCTGCCATCTATAATATTTAAGCGATTTCAACCTACTACCTTTTTTTTTTTTTTTTTTTAAAGAGAGATCAGGGAGGAGCAGAGGGGGAGGGAGAAAGATTCTTAAGCAGGCTCCACGTTCAGCGGAGTCTGACACAAGACTCGATCCCACAACCCTGGGATCTTAATAAAATTAAGAGTCGGATACTCAGTCAATTGACTGAGCCACCCAGGTGCCTGAACCCATCATGTTTCAAAACAAAGGCCTATCCAAAGGCCTATCCAGTGGCCTCCTCGCAAGTGGTGGTCCACTTACCCAGGTGTATAAGTAACATAATCGCTGTAATTTGAACCAAAGGCTTCAGGGAAACTGTTTCTAAAAGTATAATTTAAATGGACTACGGGGCTCGTGGGTGGCTCAGTCGGTTAAGTAAGTATCTGACTTCGGCTCAGGTCATGATCTTGCGGTGGGTGAGTTCGAGCCTGCGTGGGGCTCTGTGCTGACAGCTCAGAGCCTGGAGCCTGTTTCGGATTCTGGGCCTCCCTCTCCCTCTCTCTCTCCCCCCTCCCCCGCTCATGCCGTCTCTTGCTCTCTCAAAAATAAATAAACATCAAAGAAAGAAAGAAAGAAAGAAACTATAGATTTACAAAGTAATCACAATGATGGTTTTTTCTAGGCACCAAAGCTGTCCCAGACCCAGACACTGCCCTGAATTTGTTTGCTTTGAGGAACCGGTAAGCCGGTGTGGCTGGAGTAGAGCGAGTGAGGGGTTAAGTGGGAGGAGATGAAGACTGAGAGGTGAAGGGGGGTGGGGGTGGGGGACAGACAGTCTGCGCCTTGGGGGCTGCAAGGATGGGGGCTTTATCCACAGTGAGGTGGGTGCCGGGGAGAATTCTGAGCAGGGGGGCTGATCTAATTTAGGTTTTGCATAATTTCTACTAGCTTGGATTTGGGCCTCGGCTACTGGGTGGGATATACTGGGTCGTAGGGGTTTCCCCTTTACCCATTTAAAAAAAAAGGTGTGTGTGTGTGTGTGTGTGTGTGTGTGTGTGTGTGTGTGTGTGTGTGTGTGTGTGTGTGTGTGTGTGTGTGTGTGTGTAAGCAAGCGCGCGCGCGGGGAGGTTTCCGCCTGGGGAGCTCAGGGGACACCGGGCAGGGACCTGAACGCCGAGGTGCCTTTCTCAGACCCTTGATCTGTGTGCTGCTGCCCCCGCGTGGTCACAGCCTGAACTGCAGCCTCGTCCTGCCGACAGCGTTTCCGTTTTGGTGCGCAAAGGCTTCATCCCGCCCCCCACTCCTGCCCCCCTGTGCCCCGCCTGGAGCGTCCTGCGATGGATCCGTCCTAGGACTGCTGCAGAGAAACTCCGAATGAGATACCCGGGGTTTCAGATGCTTTCAGAATAACCTGAGGGGCTGTAGGCTTCTTGGGAAATTGCACACTGTTATCTGCTCCGGAGAGACTCTCAGACGAGGTGCCTATGGCAGCATCTTCAAGACCCAAGGGGAGTTTTCAGGAAGGCACAAGAAGCAAGGACATCCTAGGCAGAGGGAAGGGCATGTGCAAAGCAAGGTCAAAGCTGAACTCCTGAAACATTCCCCGCTCTCACTTGCCTTAACCGCTCCTCTCAGCTTGGGTCATGGGGTCACCATCGGAACCCACACCTAATACCTGTCCTAACTCCCCTCTTGCTCTCACCCTGACACCCTCCATGGCTACCACCCAGGGCCAGGCACCCATCACTTGGGTGGCTGTCCCGGCCTGTAATTCCTGATCATCTACTGCTGTCCTGAAGAGGGAGCATTAGGCAAGCTGACCCCCCAAACCCCCCCCACCCCCCCCCACCCCAGGTGGGATTTGTGTGACATTCCTCAGGCACTCCTGGCTCCCCAAGAGCAAAGGAAAGGAGAAAATAAATGGTAAACTGATAGAGATCACAGTCATGCAGGACAGGAGTCTCCATCAGTTTACAAACGTCTCGGTAAATTACAAGAAAAAGATAATCCTATCAATAGCCTAATCTCCAGAAACCTATGGGCTCAGTTTCCTGGAGCCCCAACGTCACCCTCCCCTCCACAGCGATGTGGGGAACAAAGGCAAGAAGAAACTGGTGGGTGAAATTAAATTTCTTTATAACCCGCAGCCCACTGGCAAATACTTGAGGCAAATACAGAGTATAACGGTTCTCCAGCAACTTCCTACTGTCTTTTTTTTTTTTTTTTTTTTTTTTTTTTGAGAGAGCGTATAGGCAGGGGATGATATAGGTATAGGACGATACTGAGGCCTCCAGTATTTTAGGAGTCCTCTTTAGCACATGAAAGTCCTTCAGGAGGCCCCCATTTTGCCTTTACCCCCCCTCCCCAACTCCACAATCCCAGGGCAGCTCTTTCTGCCCATGGGTCCTGTCCCCGTGCTTTAATAAAGCCACCATTTTGCACCGAAGACATCTTGAGAATTCTTGGCCATTGGCTTTGAAGCCCGACACTTCAAACCACACCAGTAATAACAGCAGCTACCTGGGGCGCCTGGGCGGCTCAGTCGGTTGAGCGTCCGGCTTCGGCTCAGGTCATGATCTCGCGGTTGGTGGGTTCGAGCCCCGCGTCGGGCTCTGTGCTGACGGCTCAGAGCCTGGAGCGTGCTTCTGATTCTGTGTCTCCCTCTCTCTCTGCCCCTCCCCTGCTCATGCTCTGTCTCTCTCTCTCTCTCTCTCTCAGAAATAAACATTAAAAAATTAAAAAAGAAAATAACAGCAGCTACCTCTATTTACATAATACCAAAGCATGTCTCATGCAGTTTAAAGGTGGCTTCAGAATGGCTTCATCACCTCCACTTTGCCAAAGGGCACGCTGAGGTTCAGAGAGCTCAGGGGACTTGTCTGAGGTCACCAGCCTGGGTAAGAAGGCAATTCTTCCCGACTCCAAACCTCAGGCTTAACCCCAACACTCTATGCCCTCCGTGACCCATCTCTGGTGTGAGGGGTTAACTTCTTTGCTATTCCTCTGGCTTAGTCACTCAGCCTGCGATAACAGAACACCGTAAGCTGGGTGGCCTCAACAGCAGGCATTTATGTCTCACAGCTTCGGAGGCTGGGAAGTCCAAGATCAAGGTGTCAGCCGATTCAATTCTGGATGAGGGCGTTCTTCCTGACTTGCAAATGGTCACCTTCTTTCTGGGTCCTCACAGGGTAGAGGTGAACAGAGAAAGAGAAAGAGAGAGAGAGAGAGAGAGAGGGCTCTCTGGTATCTCTCTCTCTTTCTCTCTCTCTCTTTTTTTTTTAGTGAGACATCCACCATGATCTCCACTGTGATCATGTGATGCATGATTTTAGATATGATTCTTTTTTTTTTAAGTTTATTTATTTATTTTGAGGGGAGGGAGGGGCAGAGAGAGAGAGAGGGAGGGAGAGAGAGAATCCCAAGCAGGCTCCACACTGTCAGGACAGAGCCCTACATGGGGCTCAAGCTCAGGAACTGTGAGATCATGACTGGGGCCGAAATCGAGTCTGACGCTTAATCAGACGGAGCCACCCAGATGCCCACCTCATTTTTTGAAGGGCAGTGTCACTGGATATAGAATTCTCAATTGGCAGTCTTTTTAAAAAAAATTTTTTTCCCCTTTCAGTTTAAATAGAACAGCCCACTACCTTCTGGCCTCCAAGATTTCCAGTGAGAAATCTGCGGGGGATCTTACTGTGACCCCTTGTATGTGACAAGTCGCTTTCCCTTTGCTGCTTTCCAGATTCTGTCTTTGTCTTTTGACAATTTCAATATAATGTGCTTTGCTGTGGGTCTCTGAGTTTATCCTACTTGGGGTTAGCTGAGCTTCCTGGATTCAGAAAGTCATTTATTTGATCAAATTTGGGAAGTTTTCAGGTATTATTTCTTCAAAGATTCTTTCTGGCCTTTCTCTCTCTTTTCTCCTGGGACTCCCAGGTATGTGTGTAGGTCTACTTAGCGTTGCCCAACAGATCCCTTAGGCTCTGCTCACTTTTCTTCATTCTATTTGCTTTCTACTGGGGAGAGGCAGAGAGAGAGGGAGGCACAGAATCCAAAGCAGGCTCCAGGCTCTGTGCTGACAGCTGGAACCCATGAACTGCGAGATCATGACCTGAGCCGAAGTCAGACGCTTAACTGACTGAGCCACCCAGGCACCCCTATAATCCTTTGTTCAATCAAACAGCGAGTACGAGGAGGAAGGGGCAGAGGGAGAGGGAGAGAGAGAATCAGAAGCACGCTCCATGCACTGTCCACATGGAACCTGATGTGGGGCTCGATCTCATGAACTGAGATCATGACCTGAGCTGAAAGCAAGAGTCTGCCGCTTCACCGACTCAGCCACTCAGGCGCCTCTGTAATTTCTCTTTATTGATATTCTCATTTTGTTTATACGTCATTTCCCCATATTGCCCATGTTTTCCTTTTACTCTGTGGGCATATTTAAGATAGTTGTTTTATAGTGTTTCTCTAGTAAGTACAACATGTGAGTTTCCTCAGGAACGGTTTTTGCTCACTTTGTTTCTACGAATGGACCATAGTGTCCTGTTTCTTTGTCTGCCTTGTATTTTGTTGAAACCTGAAAATGGCACCTTATAATGTGATAACTCTGGGAATTTGATTCTCACCAGGGCTTGTGTTTTGTTTTTTTTTTTTTTTTGTTTTTTTTTTTGTTTTTTAAAGTTGCTGTAGGGTCTCTGTTCTGTAGATCAGCCTGAGGTGGAAACTTTAGAACTTCACAGTCTTTCCCGAACCCATGCTTTTTCCTTGAGCATTGTGCATTGGCTTTCTGAAGTCCCCCACGTATTTGGTTGCTTACGAGTATCATAATCCTCCAAAAGGAGAAAAGGAGGGGAAGAAACCCCAACAAATGCTATTCCCTGAGATCTCCTGGAATCCATTTTCACTGATGGTGACTGAAACAACGGCAGTCAGCCTCGGTGTCTGTACTTCAGTGATCAAAAGCAGTAAGCAGCAATCAGAACACAGAACCCATGTAATTAGAAGACAAGGTCCTTTGGTTCCCCCTTGGTTCCCCCAAGACACGCCTAGAATATAGGCCACTTTCTCCAAAGCTGTCTGCCAGGGGGGTGGTGGTGAGCAATGGGTAGTCACTCTCCTGCTGCACTAGAGGCTGAAATTGACTGCAATTAACTGCAATCTACCAGCCACAAGTTCAAAGCCTGGAAAGTTAAAAAAAAAAAAACACTGGAATTGGAAGCCACAAGTTCAAAATGACTCCATCGTTTCAAAATAGTTAACTGTAGACAACTTGTGTCAGTATAATTGTCCAGGTGGAAAAAATAAAAGAAAAAAGATTTCTGCCTCCTTTGACTCCGCCGTCTTCTCTGACATCACTTCCCACACAGCTGCTTTTAGATGTCTTAAAATCTCAAAGAATCTCACTCTGGTCTCTCCAGAATTTAGGCAGTCTATGGTATGTCTAAATCTCCTCATCGCTTGCCCCCGGTATTTGTGGGTCTTTAGAGTGCCAGGCAGCTTTTGGGAACAGTGCCTGCTGCTTTTGCCACTTGAGTTAGAGACGTGAGCACCTGGCACCAGTCTTTCTCGCATCAGCCAAACAGGTTAGGACAGTCTCACGCACAAATTCATGAATAAGGTCTGCTCTGTTCCTGCAGTTCAAGGCCAGGCTCCCCAAATTGGGACACGAGCTACTGATGCCGCCCAAAGGGAAGAGAGGCAGAGTATAAGAGCCAGGAGAGGCAGATGCTACAATAGAGAGGGAAGAGGCTTCTGAGAGACAGTCTTGGCCTACACGAAGGATCAAAGTCCCCTGTCATGAGATTGGCTTGGTAAAGGCAGGGTCTGTCTACTGAGCTCAAACCTCCCTGGCACCTGGGGCTGCTAAGGAAGGCATAAGCTTTAGTGAGTTGGAGGCGAGACGATATAAAGACCATCCACACTCCAGTCAGAAGCTACAGTAATAAGGAGAACTGAGTGTAAAAATCATTGACCTGTTACTGAAGAACTGAAATACAGAGAGAAAACCCAAAGGTAGAGAGGAAGTAGCAACTCTAGGAATCATTTGCTTCTCTCTTGGGCTGGGGGATCAAGTGGAAGAAGATGAGGAAGGCTTATAAACTTGGAAGGGGTGTCCCGTGGGGCTGGAACCTAGAGTCCTGAGAAAGCCGTGTGGATGGACTTGTGCTAGTTTCTCTAAGTGCCTGCCTGGGAGCCTCTGGAAAACGGAAACAGGGGTTGCTGGGGCCCCGTTCCATCAACACACCAAACGGCCTAGAAGGATGGGACCGAAGCTGAGAGACAGTAGTTTAGTGAGTAACATGGTCGCCCACCCTCCTTGAAGGATACAGTCCCCTGCCTTGGTGGCAGAGCATGGATTAGGTGCTGGTGAAAGTTTGTGTTACAAAGAAATTGTTCAGGGGAGGGTATTATGCTGAGTGAAGTAAGTCAGGCAGAGAAATACAGTTACCATATGTTTTCACTCATATGTGGATCCTGAGAAACTTAACAGAAGACCAGGGGGGAGGGGAAGAGAAAAAAAAAAGTAACAGAGAGGGAGGGAGGCAAACCACAAGAGACTTAAATACTGAGAACAAACTGAGGGTGGATGGGGGGTGGGGGAGAGGGGAAACTGGGTGATGGGCATTGAGGAGGGCGCCTGTTGGGATGAGTACTGGGTGTTGTATGGAAACCAATCTGACAATAAATTATATTTAATATTAAAAAAAAACCCAAAGCCCCCAAAACAAATAAATCGTTCAGTAAAAACTCACATGTGTGTTGTCTTTTATGAGAAGAACATTCATCTGATTTTTCTAGCCCCTTTTATTCCCCTGGTTAAAAGGTCCCTTCTCCTAAACCCTCAGGGCTACCCCCCAACTTAGCCCCAGGATACCCCATGAGAGATGAGAGAAGGAGGTAGGAGTTGAGGCAAAGGGCTCAGAAGTGTT
This sequence comes from Lynx canadensis, assembly GCF_007474595.2. Lineage (NCBI taxonomy): Eukaryota > Metazoa > Chordata > Mammalia > Carnivora > Felidae > Lynx > Lynx canadensis. The sequence goes on from NC_044304.2 coordinate 8,468,233, forward strand.
CGTGAGTCCTGTGCCCCTGGGGCCAGTGCTTGCCATGTTCATCCCAGGTGGACACTCTGAAGACATGAGTCGCACCCTCACAGACCTAGACGGAGCCAAACCCAGGGCAGAGATCTGCCCAAGGATGGAGACCAGCTCAGGAAGCTCAGGAGGTAAAGGGGTCATGGGAATGAGAGTGAAGAGGTATAATGTTGGAGCAGAGAGTGGGTTTCCAGAGAGAGGAAGAACGGAGATCCAGAAGGAGAAATAGCAAGATCCTGAGGTATGAGGGAAGAGGAGACCAAAGTGGGAGGAATTATGGAGGACGGAAGAGCAGGATCCCAGCTGGGGAGAGTAGTAGAGGTGAGGAGAGTCACTGGGTTTCAGAGATAAACAGGATCTGGAATAGGAAGAAGGTAACTGGAGGACATTTCAAAACATACTATAAAGCTATAGTAGGGCATCTGGGTGGATTAGTCGGTTGGGTGTCTGACTTTGGCTCAGGTCATGATCTCACAGTTTGTGAGTTTGAGCCCCACATCAGGCTCCATGCTGACAGTGTGGAGCCTGCTTGGAATTCTCTCTCTTTCCTTCTCTCTCTGCCCCTCCCACCTCTCTCTCTCTCTCTCTCTCTCTAAAAATAAATACATAATTTTTTTTTAATTTTTTTTTCAACGTTTATTTATTTTTGGGACAGAGAGAGACAGAGCATGAACGGGGGAGGGGCAGAGAGAGAGGGAGACACAGAATCGGAAACAGGCTCCAGGCTCTGAGCCATCAGCCCAGAGCCCGACGCGGGGCTCGAACTCACGGACCGCGAGATCGTGACCTGGCTGAAGTCGGACGCTTAACCGACTGAGCCACCCAGGCGCCCCCATAATTTTTTTAAAAAAAGCTACAGTAGCCAAGACAGTGTGGGACTGGCACAAGATTAGACATGCATCAGTGAGGAAGAATTGAGAGTCTGTACATTTTTGGTTAATTGATTTTACACCTATGGCCCAAGGCAATTCAATGGGAAAGTCTACTCAACATGGTACTTACATATCTTCCTGCAAAAAGATGGACTGAGACACCCCTACCTCACATCATATAGTAAAATTAACTCACACTGAGATGGTGAAAAGTAAAAATATAAAGTTAGCAGCAGATGCTGAAGAATGTTTTTGAGGCTGAGCGGTAGGAAGATTTTGTTTTTGTTTTGTTTTGTTTTTAAAGGAAGACTAACAGGAAACCTCCTAATCCAAAAAGCACATGGTGATATGTGTTTTCCAGTCCCCAAACTCCCCACCAAAATGTGGTCTCTCTCAGGACTCCCCTCTAGTTCTCACCTACAAGTGTCCTGGATTTGTTATATAGTTTTTCATAAGAATAATTATTCCTGACTTTTTCCGCCATGATGGTAACAGGAAAGTTTATTTTTCCTGAAAGCTTCCATAAATATTTAAATCAAATGTTAATCAATTATTTAATTGCAGCAATCTTTAAAAACATACAAAAGCCATAAATAAACACCTCCTACCACTTAGCTGGATACACTGCCCTTTCTCTAAATTCCTCTCTGGGAACAAGTATACATGACATTATCCCCGGGGCAATTAATGTGAGGAGTGAGGGGAGGAGCATCTCATAGCATGGTATTTTATCCTTCAGGGATACAGTGTCTTCTGATATTAGATTGTGTGTGTGTGTGTGTGTGTGTGTGTGTGTGTGTGTGTGTGTAATTTTCTAAGGGAATAGGATCATTTATTCATTCATTATATTCAGTCATCTTGTCTTCCCTTCCAAACATGCCCATCTGACCTGGCAGAAAATGCTACAGCTATTACACATGGATTAAAGATGTTATTTTAACTAATGACCATGTGATGTTTTGACTCCTTTATTTTCCCCATGGATCCCAGCATCTAATTCATAATACTTTTATGTCTGGTACTTAATGATTCATAAAAACATGGGGAAACCCTAATCCAATCTCTGTCTTTTGGTTAAAGTATTTAACCCATTTACATGTAAAATAAATACTCATGAGGGACTTCTGTCAGTTTGCTATTTGTTTTCTATATGCCTCATATCTTTTTTTCTCATTCACTTTTGAAGATAGTTTTGCTGGATATAGGATTCTTGGTTGGCAGTTTTGTTTTATCATTTTGAACGTATCAGCCCACCTCCTGGCCTCCAAAGTTTCTGATGAGATATCTGCTAATAAATTTTTTTAAAGATCCTTTGATTCACTTCTTTCTTGCTACTTTCAAAATTCTTTGTGTCATTGACTTTGACAGTTTGATTAGAATGTGTCATGGTGCGAGTCTCTTTGAGTTCACCTTACTTGGAGTCCATTAAGCTTCTTGTATGTTTCTTATACTCATTTCTTTCATCAAATTTGGGAAGTTTTTGGCCATTATTTCTTCAAACATTCTTTCTTCCCCTTTTCTCTCTCTTTCTTCTTTGGGGCCTCCCACAATGCATATGTTGGTCCATTTGATGGTGCCCACAGTTCCCTTAGGTTCTTCACTTTTTTCAATCTTATTTCTTTATGTCCCTCAGAATCAATAATTTCCATTTTCTTATCTTCAAGTTTGCTGATTCTTTATTCTGTCTGCTCAAATGGGCCTTTGAATCCCTCTAGTGAAATTTCGTTTCAGTTATTGTACTTTCCAGAATATCCATTCCCCATTAGGTTTATTTTTTCCCATTTTTATTGACATATAATTGACAAATACACATTGAAACCAGACTTTTTTTTAATGTTTTCTATTTCTTATTGACATATTCACTTAGTTCATACATTTTCTTTATCCATTTAAAGTTCTTTATCCATTCTTCAGTTCTCTGAGGGAGAACAATTTAAACAAAACAATTGTTTTAAAGTCTTTGTCTAGTAGATCCGCCCTAGGAGCAGTTTTTGTTGGTTTATTTTTTCCTTTTAAATGGCCATACTTTCTTGTTTCTTTGTATAACTTATGAAGTCTTTGTTGAAATATGGACAATTGAATCTAAAAATGTAACTCTGAAAATCAGATTCTCCCCCTTCTCCAGGGTTTGCTTTTAAAAATATTTCTGTAATTTTAGGGGTGCCCAGATGGCTTAGTTGGTAGAGCACGCAAATCTTGATCTTGGGGTCATGAGTTCAAGCCCCACATTGGGCATTGAGCTTACTTAATAAAAAAATTAAACTTTTTCTGTTATTTTTGGGCACCAGTTGGTTAAGTGTCCAACTTTGGCTCAGGTCATGATATCACGGCTTGTGGGTTTGAGCCCTGAATTGGGCTCCGTGCTGACAGCTCAGAGCCTGGAGCCTGCTTTGGATTCTGTGTCTCCCTCTCTCTCTGCCCCTCCCCTGCTCATGCTCTGCCTCTCTCTCAAAAATAAATAAACATTAAAAATTAAAAGAAATTTTTTGGGTTGTTTTATTATTGTAGGCTGTCCCTGTGCCAAGACATGCAAACTTAAGATATTTTCTGAGCGTGTCCCTTTCCTCGGGCATGCACAGTGACTTTCTAATCTTCCCTGTATACATGGTTGATTTTTAATATTCTAGTCTGGTTTCCAAAAGAAGGAAAAAATGAAGGGGGACAAAAAGGCACCAACCTACTTTATTTTTTTTTCAATTTTTTTTAATGTTTATTTACTTTTGAGACAGAAAGAGACAGAGCATGAACAGGGGAGGGTCAGAGAGAGAGAGAGAGAGAGACACAGAATCTGAAACAGGCTCCAGGCTCCAAGCTGTCAGCACAGAGCCCGACGCGGGGCTCGAACTCACGGATCGCGAGATCGTGACCTGAGCCGAAGTCGGCCGCTTAACCGACTGAGCCACCCAGGCGCCCCACCAACCTACTTTAAATGGAAATTATTTCACATGTAGAGGGAAGGGCTTACACAAATGCAAGGAATTAGAACAACAGTGGCCACTATCTCTGTGTCTGTACCTCTGTTATCAGAAGCAGCAATCAGCCATCAGAGCACAGATCCCTGATACTTGGGGAACAAGGTCCTTTTTGGCCACCCTTTCTCCCACTAGTTGTGTGCAAGCTGTTCTAGGGACCCATGCACAAACTACCGGCACCAGGCTATGGGGCGGGGGGGAGGGGGGAGGGATGGGTGGCTGCTACTGTACTAAGAGCTGAAATTAGCTGTAGTTTACTTCAATTTACCTTCCAACCTTCCTCTGGAAGTTGCAAGCCTTCTATAGACTCCGGAGTTCAAATACTTTCATCAGACAGATTTTGCCAGTGCAATGGTTGTCTAGGTAGGGAGACAGATTCCTGGTGCTTCCTAGTCTACCGTCTTCCCAGCATCCTCTGCTTTTTGTATACTCATCAATTATACCAGGTCTCTTCCCTAACGTGAACTCCTCTGAGAGTGGCCTTCCTCCCACCTCAGTTCCTCCTACTGCTTTCCAAGTGTGGAATTTTTTTTCATCACACTTTTTAGAATCAGGGAAATCAAGGTTCACAGAGTTTATTGCTTTGTTTGTTTGTTTTTAATATATATATATATATATATATACACACACACACATATATATATATATATATGTATATATATATTTTTTTCCTTTGAGTAATCTTGTGGGATTCAAACTTACAACCCTGAGATCAAGAGTCACATGCTCTATCAACTGAGCCAGCCAAGCACCCCAGGGTTATTGCTGTTTTTTTAAGAAACCTCTTTTATTTTAATTTTTAAATGTTTATTTTTGAGAGAGAGAGAGACAGAGACAGAGACAGAGAGACAGAGCACGAGCAGGGGAAGGGCTGAAAGAGAGGGAGACACAGAATCCGAAGCAGGCTCCAGGCTCTGAGCCATCAGCACAGAGCCCGATGCGGGGCTTGAACTCACCAACCGCAAGATCATGACCTGAGCCGAAGTCGGACGCTTAACCAACTGAGCCACCCAGATGTCCCTATTGCTTTTTAAAGAACTTATGAAAAATTAAATCGTGTAGATGAAACTAAGTTGAGCAGTGTTACTTTTACTTCTATTGACTGTATGCCCTCCATAAAAGTCCTCCAGGAAACTGCTTAAACTATCTTCCAGAAATGGAAAGGCAGCGATGCTCCCTCTTGTGATGAGGGCAGCATTAATATCCACACACTCTTATAGCAGATGATGGTCAGTTTACAATATTCTCCGTGTGCCCTCAATGAGCAGGTGGTATTATAGGTTAGGGAAAACAGAAACAAATAAAATGGATGTGGTACTTACCCAAGATATCACAGTTTATCTTGGAAGACAATTTCAAGTTAATAATCTAAATTGAGGGAGGGGTGCTTGGCTGGCTCAAATTGGTAAAGCATGCGACTCTTGATCTCAGGGTCATGAGTTCAAGCCCCATATTGGGTGTATAGCTTACTTAAAAAAAATGAAATGAAATGAAATGAAATGAAATGAAATGAAATGAAATGAAATGAAAGGAGGGAAATTAAAGAACCATACTGGATTTAATCTGGAGCCAGTTAGATTGCTTGAAAGAGAAAGCTAATTATGCAATGCTTAGGATTTAGCTACAGAAATGATTGGATCGATTAGTGGGGGTGAGAGTCGAGTTTAGAGACATTTTCAAATTGGACATGCGCTTCCTCAAGCACAGAACCTGGTGACAACCATGAACTGACGGAGGTCAGAGAGCTCTGAAGCAGAGGGAAAAGTTCAAACTCAATTAGTTTTGTATAGCGAGTTGCTAATGTGAAAAGGATAGTTTGTGGACACCTTTGTGGTCTCAAAGAAATAACTATTTGCCAGTGTTTTTATCCATCAGCAGTACCTTAGAATTTTCCTTCTCTACCACGTGCAAAAACATAGGAGGCAAAGAGCGACTCTGCTGGTTTCTTACCAAACAATGAGATTGAGGACTCCTGTCCCACTGAAATGATCAGTTGGTATGAGGCAGTGAATGACTCCAGCAGGCTGTAACTGTGGTTGCCTTGGGGTCATTTTCTGGATAGTGTTTTGGTTTGGGCATGCGTAGAATTGCTGGAGTCAGACTGTGATTTGTATATATTAAGAAATGATGGGGGGGGGGGTTGCACCTGGGTGGCTCAATCGGTTAAGCATCTGACTTTGGCTCAGGTCATGATCTCACGGTTCGTGGCTTCAGGCCCCGCATCGGGCTCTGTGCTGATGGCTCAGAGCCTGGAGCCTGCTTCGGATTCTGTGTCTCCCTCTCTCTCTGCCCCTCCCCGGCTCATGCTCGGTCTCTCTCTTTCTCTCAAAAATAAACAACAACAACAAAAAGAAATGATAGGGGCCCCTGAGTGGCTCAGTCGGTTACGCGACCGACTACTCTTGATTTCCACTCAGGCCATGATCTCACAGTCCGTGAAATAAAGCCCCAGGTCAAGTTCTGTGCTGACAGAGTGGAGCCAGCTTGGGATTATCTCTCTCCTCCCTCTCTCTGCCCCTTCCCTGCTCGCACTCTGTTTCTCTCTTGCTCTCAAATAAGTAAGTAAAGTTAAAAAAAATTCTATGGGTGGCTCAGTTGCTTGGGCATCCGACTCTTGATTTTGGCTCAGGCTGTGGTCCCAGGGTCGTGAGAATCAAGCCCTGCATCGGGCTCTGCACTGAGAGTTGAGCCTGCTTAAGTGTCTTTCTCTCTCTCTCTCTGTCTCTCTCTTTCTCCTTCTCCTCCTCCTCCTCCTCCTCCTCCTCCTCCTCCCCTGCTCACATACACTTGCACATGTGTGCACACTGTCTCTCAAATAAAAAAAATAGAGTGTCTGGGTGGCTCTGACTTCAGAGGCATCTGACTTCAGCTCAGGTCATGATCTTATGGTTTGTGGGTTCGAGCCCTGCATCGGGCTCTGTGCTGATAGCTCAGAGCCTGGAGCCTGCTTCAGATTTTGTGTCTCTCTCAATCTCTGCCTCTCCCTCACTTGCACTCTGTTTCTCTCTCTCTCTCTCTCTCTCTCTCTCAAGAATAAACATTAAAAAAAAACTTAGAAAAATTCTGTTAAGGTGAGACCGAGAGAAAGACTGGTTTGGATTATTCTGCCCCTCCCCTGCTTGCACTCTGTCTCGCTCTCTCTCAAAAATGAATAAACATTAAAAAAAGAAAAAAGAAACAAAAGAAAGCCCTGCGTAACCAAGATAACTGATGGCTGGAATGATCCCTTCCCACGCCCTCATTCCCACTCTTATATTTTCACTTCTCCAAAAAGGAGTGAACTCGAGAAATCCTCACCTCCCTACCCTCAACACCCACCAAAGCAGAACCCCAGATCTGTTCTCTCTCTTTGTCTCTGAAACTTCCCCGCACGGCCCTTGGCAGGCTGTATACCCTCTAGCACTTGTCAGGAATAGTAAGGCTTGTGTTTTCAAAAGTCTCTGACGGTTGCATTTTGCGATCGTCATAAGAACCTCATGGGCTGGTAGTTTGGGAAATGGCTGTTGCTCCGGGAGTGGGGTCGGGTTCCTGCCAGGGGTACAGGCCCGGGTGAGGGCCGCGTCCATAGGCCCAGGCTGACCCGCTCCGGGACTGCATTTCAGCAGTCTCACTCCCAAGCTTGGCAACGCGTTTCACCCTCTGAATGTGCCTTTTCCTTGCGCGCTGTGGGCCAAGCAGGGCGCGTATCTGAGCCAGTTCAGATGTTTGCTTTTCTGCCCTTTTGATTCCTTTAGAGAATATTGCTGCCGACCAGGACTCTTTCTTCCCCCTACTTCCACTGAGGTGCAAATGAGAAACGAAATGGTATATATTTAAGGCGTACAACAGGTTTTCATATAGGTACACGTTGTAAAAGGGTGACCACAATCAAGCTAATTAGCACACACATCACCTCACCTGGTTACCTGTGGGTGTGTGTGATGAGAACACTTGAGATCTTCTCGCTTTGCAAATTTTAAGTATACAACACGATATTATTTTCTTTATGTATTTTGAGGGGGGGGGCAGAAAGAGGGAGAGACAGAATCCCAGGCAGGCTCCACGCGGTCAGGGCAGAGCCCAGCTCAGGGCTCGATCTCACGAACCCGTGAGATCATGACCTGAGCCAAGATCAAGACTCGGTCGCTGAACCGACTGAGCCACCCAGGCGCCCCTATGATTAAAAATAGTAACTGGGGCGCCTGGGTGGCGCAGTCGGTTAAGCGTCCGACTTCAGCCAGGTCACGATCTCGCGGTCCGTGAGTTCGAGCCCCGCGTCAGGCTCTGGGCTGATGGCTCGGAGCCTGGAGCCTGTTTCCGATTCTGTGTCTCCCTCTCTCTCTGCCCCTCCCCCGTTCATGCTCTGTCTCTCTGTCCCAAATATAAAATAAAAAACGTTGAAAAAAAAAAAAGTAACTGTATCCTGTCTATATATACTATTTCCTCCATTCCGACTTCAGCCAGGTCACGATCTCGCGCGCGGTCCGCGAGTTCGAGCCCCGCGTCGGGCTCTGGGCTGACGGCTCGGAGCCTGGAGCCTGCTTCCGATTCTGTGTCTCCCTCTCTCTCTGCCCCTCCCCCGCTCATGCTCTGTCTCTCTCTGTCTCAAAAATAAATAAACGTTAAAAAAAAAAAATAAAAAAAAATAAACATAAAAAAAAAAGAATAGAATTTCCATATGGCCTATCAATTTCACTCCCAGGCATATACCCCCGTGTAATAAAAACACATATCCAAACAAAAACTTGTACGTGAGTGTTTACAGCGATAGCACTCATAATATTCAAAAGGTAGGAACAAACCAAATGTCCATTAATGGATGAAATGCAAAGCACGCTCTATCCTGTGAAAATTAATAAAACGATACCTCGTTTAAAATAGATTCAAGAGGCCAGCAGGGGGAGCTCTCAGGCCTGACCACTCCCGATCATTAGCAAACCCCAACAAGAGGTGTGCCTTGCCTGTTTCAACATCTGTAGCTACTTTACTACCTCAGCGGGAGGAAGGAAGTTTTTTCTCCTTCCCTGAGAATAGCCGATGAGAGACTGTCACAACTCGGCCAATGAAAAGCCACTATACTTTGAACTCTCAGTTTATTGCAATAGAATTTTTGTTTATAAAAGCCCTCCCACTCCCCGCCCCCTTTCTTCCAGAAAAGAGCCTTTCACTCCTTTGTTCGCCAGCCTCGCCTATAGTTTTGCTGTAGCCTGCTTGTTCCAGATTGCAATTCTCTGTTACTCTTGAATAATCCCATTTTTGCTGGTGAAATAACTGAAGGTTTTATTTTTAAGGTTAAGAATCCACACAATGGAATATTACTCAGCTGCAAACATAATGGAAGTGTGGATACATGCTACAACGTGGAGATTCTTTGGGATGCCTGGGTTAAACGTGGGGCTCGGGTCATGATCTCGCGCTTGGTGAAATCGAGCCCCACGTGGGGCTCTGCCGCTGACAGCATGGACCCTGCTTGGGATTCTCTCTCATTCTCTCTGCCCCTCCCCCGCCCTCTCCCTCTCCCTCCCAAAATAAATAAATATTTTTAAAATGGATATAAAAAATGAGGCTAATGTAAATGAATGCAACGGAGAAAATGACATGAACTGCAAAGATCACGTATGGTATTAACTTCATTCATAAGAAAGTCAATGAATATTAAAATCTGTAGAAATAGAAAGTAGTTGAGTGGTTGCCTAGGGCTGGGCGCTGGAGGAGGGAATGGTACTAGCTTAAGGGTTAGAGGGTTTTCTTTTTGAAATGATGAAAATGTTCTAAAACTGGGATTATTGCACGTACTGTGAATACACGGTACCGAAAACCATCGCATTGTACACCCACAAGGGGTCGGTCCATCTAGAAACTGAGTCTTGAAATCCCCCGGCACACGTGTGTCCCACGGGGGCGCGGCTAAAGGCAAGTATCCTCTGAGCGGCCAAGTACGGGCCCAAGAGCGGAAGCAGGTGCTGCTTGGCCACGTAACCTCCAGCTGCGCCGACTCTGTCCAATCAGGGCCGCGGCAGGGGCGGGTGGGTGTGGTGACGCTCGGCAGCCGCGTGCGCACTCTTGGCCTTGCCCGCGATCGCTTCTCACCTGCGCTTAACGGCCTCGGGTGGCTCTGCAGCCGCGTGGATCGCGCAGGGACCTGCCCCGGCCGCGGGAGCCGTAGCGTCGACGCCCGGGGACCCGAGAAGCCGGGAGATGGTGAGTGTGCGGGGCCGGGTGTGCCAGGACGGGACGGAGGGGCTGATCGGAACCGGCCGTGGCGGGAGCTTCCGAGTCTGCGGACCCGAGTCCCCGGTGGCGCCTCTCGGACCTCAGTCCCCTCGGGAGCGCGGCCGGACTGGCAGGCGGGACCCGGGCGTCCGGTCCCGTCACTGCGCGTGGCCGCGTCTCCCCAGGTCCGTTCGGTGACCACGGGGAGGGTCGTCAGGGGACAGTCGTGATTCCGTCCCCGGGATTCGTACGCGGGAGGAGGGATGGTCTGTGGGGTCCCCAGTCCCTCCTGTCTCCCCAGGACCATCCGTTTTCTCCTGAATGTTCCAGATGTTTGGGGAGCAGAGTCTCAAATCTAGGACCCTTTCCCCCAGCCTAGCTCTTCCTAGGGCTCAAAATAAATCCCTGACTTTCCAGACTCTACCCCGCCTCCCCAAAGGCCACCTTGCCCTCTCCAGTTCACAGCATTATCAACCTTTTGTCCTCCTTGGTGTTTTTCAAACTGAGGCAGTGTTTTAATTGTTTCCCACGGTGTTTTAATCAGTTTCCCACAGTCAGTAGCTGCCTGTTCTCAAAAAGCTACCCGTTTTTAAAAGGTTTATTTTTGTTTGTTTGTGGATATCTTACATGAGAGGAAGCAGAGATTTCACCACCTGGAGCTACGTTGTATGAAATCCTATACCCCTCCTCCCCAGGATCTTTCCTGGGCGCAAACATTCAAAGGGAAGTCGTTCTGGTGGAGGTAACTCTTTGGAAACTTTTCCGGATGATCTGCCCTGTCCTCACTGCCCCTGCCTAGACTTGTCAGCTTGAAAAGATTTATTTCAGTTTCTCAGTAAAGTTACAAAGAATCAATAAATCTTGAAAGTGTAAAATATTTCCAAAGAGGCAAGAAAGAGCTAAATCGCACAACTAAAAAATGAAATGACAGATCGCAGTATTATTTACATTTGTTAAAAATTCTTGTATCCCCCCCCCCACACTTTTTTTTTTTTAATTCCCCTGGGAGTGGTTAGTCGTGGTCTGAGGTCCTTTTCGTTTGGGTGATTTTTAAAATTATTATTATTTTAATGTTTATTTTTGAGAGAGACAGAGACAGAACCCGAGTCGGGGACAGACAGAGAGGGAGGGAGACCCAGAATCCGAAGCAGGCTCCAGGCTCCGAGCTGACAGCACAGAGCCCCACGTGGGGCTCGAACCCACGAACCGTGAGATCATGACCTGGGCTGAAATCAAGAGTGGGCCACTTAACTGAACCTCCCAGCCTCCCTCGTTTGGGTGATTTTAAATGGAATATTGGGGCTTAGACTTGCAACCCTACAAGGGCTCACATGTGATTGTTTTCCAAGCAGTTTCTTGCCATGGAAATAACAATTAATTGACATCTTTATTTTCTGAAAGGAATAGATATTTATGAGTTTTCTGGTTGAACTAGAAAAGTGCCTTACAATTTTCTTCCTTACTTTTACATGGAAACGCCTTTTTTTTTTTTTTTAACAAATTTTCGCTTATTTCGAGAAAGGGGTTGCACCCATGGCAACGTGAGCCTCGGAGGGGCAGAGCCTAAGCACGGGGCTCAGTCTCACTAACCACGACATCGTGACCTGAACCGAAATCAAGAGTGGGAAGCTTCACCGGCTGGGTGGCGATCCTGGAAACGCTGGGTTTGAGTCATTTTACTGGGTTCTTCAAACACCAGGGTTTTCACTTTTAAAATATCAGACGTAGGGGGCGCCTGGGTGGCTCGGTCGGTTAAGCCTCTGACTCTTGACTTTGGCCCGGGGCCATGATCTCACAGGTCAGGGCTTTGAGCCCCGCATCGGGCTCTGCGCTGACCGTGCGGAGCCTACTTGGGATTCTTGCTCCCTCTCTCTCTCGAAATAAATAAATAAACTTAAAAAAAAAAATTACCAACAGTGGTCCAAAGCATCTTGACTGGGGGCAGAGGCCGAGGTTAGTGTCTCTAAGCTAAGCACCCCCTCCCCATGAGATGGGGAAAAGAAGTACCGCTTGGTTCTTCCTGGGATGGCGCCCCCCCCACCCCCATTGATGTCTTACCTGCTCACCTCTGTATGAGGAACCCTTTCTACTGAGGGAAGCGAGCTACAGACCCCTGGAAAGCTGGGCGCGCGCGTACCACGGTGGATGGGGTGATGAGTCAGTGATGGCTTTCTGCGGTTGTAACCGTGGTTCCTACAGACCTGTTTCTAGACCTGTAGTGTGGGTGCACTCAGAGTGTAGACTGTGTACATTGAGAAAGTCTGCGGAGGTCAGGAGTCCTGTCTTCTGACAAAGGGTCTGTGACTACGGGAGTTCTTTGGCTCAGAATCTCAAATTGAATCCTGCCGAGAGCTTCCGCACCTGGGAGAACGGACTCTGGAGGGAGGGAGCATTCCATTAGGCCCTGGGGAGGGTGTTGCGGGGAAGGTCAGTCCTGTGGTTGCTCAGGTGTCCCTCCCCGCCCTCCCCAGGGACTAACCCCCTCCGGGGCTTCTGCCTCCACCTGGAGAGTCTGGGTCCAAAGCTTGGGAAGGTCCTCAGCCTTCAGAATATGGCTTTTCCTTTTCAATTATAGGGAAGCAGGCCGCTCGTCTCCGCCGATTGAAACATTTGCATTTTCTGTTGAACATGGGGGCCCCAGTGGAACTCTGATTTTCCTTAACATTTTGTCATTTTATTTCCTATGTGTAGGATTTTTGATTTGGGGGCATTTGAAAATGTAAGTTGATTGAGAACTACGGTGTGAGTTAGGCAAGAATATTCTGGAGCCAGAGTATTTGTTCCGTTTAGGAGAGAGAACCTCCAGAGGTGAGATGCGTGAATTTAAGTTCTCGGATGCATTTTCAATTAAAAAGAAATTTAAGGGGCACCTGGGTGGCTCAGGTGGTTAAGCATCTGACTCTTGATTTCGGCTCAGGTCATGATCTCCCAGTCCGAGAGTTTGAGCCTTGAGTCGGGCTCTGTGCTGACAGTGCTGAGCCTGCTTGGGATTCTCTCTCTCTCCCTCTCTCTGCCCCTCCCTTGCTCATGTGCTGGCCCACGCTCTCTCTCTTTCTCAAAATAAATGTGCGGAACCCGATGCAGGGCTCGAACCATGCAATCGTGACCTGAGCTGAGGCCAAGAGTCTGACACTTAACCGACTGAGCCACCCAGGCACCACCCACCACCACCACCCCCCCCCCCCCGCCCACCAGTCACTCTTTATTTTAAATCATGCATGTGAATGTTAAGAAAAAATGTAAGAAAGTCAAACTTAAGAAGACTCCTTGCTGGCATATCCTTTTCCTCTCCAATGTCCTTGCTCCTGCACCCCCAGTGCCGCCTGCCCCAAGGTGACCGTTCCTTGAACCTTCTGTTACTGTCAATTTTCTTCTTTTCTTTAAACTGAAGCGTAGTCGACATACAGTAGCATTAGTTTCATAGCAGTTTGATATTTGTATACGTTAGGAAACAGTCACAGTACGTCTAGTTACCATCTGTCACTGTACACGGCGGTTACTACGATTTTATTACATTCCCTGTGCTGTATATTACATTCCTGTGACTTATTTATTTTACAACTGGAAGTTTGTACCTCTTAATCCCCATCCCTCCCAGTGTCGAATCTCTGGTATCCAAAGATCTTTTTGTGATCTCCTAGTTTTGTCTTTTCCAAAATGTCCTACCCTCGGAAGCCTACCATACGTACGTAGCCTTGTCAAATTGGCTTCTTCACTTAGCAATATGGTTTAAAGGTTCTTCTTGCCTTTTCCTGGCTTCATACCTCATTGCTTCTTATCACTGAATAATATTCCATTATATGGATGTTTTGGCCGCTAATTGTTTAGCCATTTGCTTATTGAAGGATACTGTAGTTACCTCTGAGCCTTGGCAAAGGCAAAGCCCCTGTAAACGTTCGTGTGCAGGCCTCTGTGAGAACCTAAGTTTTTAGCTTCTTTGGGTAAATACCAAGGAGTGTGATTACTGGATTGTATATTCGGGGTCTATTAAGTTTTGAAAGAGACTGCCTGTCTTCCATTGTACACATACCGTTTTCCATTCTTGGCATTCTCCCAGTCTGTGACTGTCATTTCCTTCTTTTTTTTTAGCACTGCCTTTAACAGAGCAGTTTTTAATTTCAGTGAAGGTAGACTTACCATTTTTCTCTCTTATGGAGCCTTTCGTGTTGGAAATGAAAATTCATCGCCAAACCCAAGGTCATTGAGGTTTTCTCCTAGGTTATCCTGTTGGCATTTCATCGTTTTGTATTTCATGTTTAGATCTCTTGTCCATTTTGAATTCGTTTTTGTGAAAGATGTAAGGCATAGGCCTAGATTTTTTTTGCACGTAGTTATCCAGTGTTCCAGTACCATTTGCTGAAAAGACTATGTTTTCTCTGTTGAATTGCCATCGGTTCCTGCGCCAAAGATCGGTAGACTCCATTTGTCTGGGTCTATAGGAAAGCAATTGACATTTGTGTATTAACCTTCTACCCTTCAAACTTGGTATGTGTGTGTTTTTATTGGTTCCGGGAATTTTTTTTGTTATGGTGGATTAATATTTTTTGCATACATGGTATATACAACAAAAAGTTTTATATCTTCCTTCTCAATCTGTATACCTTTTATTTCCTTTTCTCGTCATATTGCATTAGTTAGGATTTCCAGTACAATGTCGGCTAGAAGTGGTGAAAAGATATTTTTGTTCCTGATCTTCTTGGGGGGCGGGCATCGGGTTTCTTGCCATTAAATATGATGTTAGCTGCAGGTTTATTGTAGATGCTCTCTTTCAAGAAGAGAAAGTTCCCCTCCGTTCCTAGTTTGTCATCATAAGTGGATGTTGGATTTTGTTAAATGCTCTTTTATTTTCCTTGCTTTCATTCTTTTTTCTTTTCTTTTCTTTTTGAAGTGGGGGGGGCCTCAGGCGAGGGAGGGGCAGAGAGAGAGAGAGAGGGACAGAATCCCCAGCAGGCTCTGTGCTCAGCATGGAGCCCAACATGGGGCTCGATCTCACGACTGTGAGATCATGACCTGAGCTGAAATCAAAAGTCAGATGCTCAACGGATTGAGCCACCCAAGTGCCCCATCCCTGCTTTCATTCTTGAAATTAATTTGTCTTTCCTCTTTTATTGCCTTTTTGAAAGAACCAGCTTTTCATTTTCTTGATTATTCTTTATTGTCCACAATTTTATCTTTAATTTTTATTGTGCTTCTTCTGGGGTTAATTTGTTTTTTTAGTTTTCTAAAGTAGAGGCTTAGATTGTTGCTTCTGGCTGTTCCTTTTTAGTGTATGCATTCAATGCTAAACATTGCCTTGTGGATACTGTTTTGCTGCATCGCTCAAATTTTGATGTTTTATTTTCATTTTCCTTTAATATAATTTTTAATCGTTCTTGAGACTTCTCTTCTTTTATCCACGTGTAGTATATCGTTTATTCTCCAAGTACGGGCTGGGGGTGGTTTCAAAGTACCTATTACTTATTTCTAGATTAATCCTGGACTCAGGCGATACTTTATCTGATTTCTAGCCTTTCAAAAATTTTAAGGTGTGGGGGCGCCTGGGTGGCGCAGTCGGTTAAGTGTCCGACTTCAGCCAGGTCACGATCTCGCGGTCCGGGAGTTCGAGCCCCGCGTCGGGCTCTGGGCTGATGGCTCAGAGCCTGGAGCCTGTTTCCGATTCTGTGTCTCCCTCTCTCTCTGCCCCTCCCCCATTCATGCTCTGTCTCTCTCTGTCCAAAAAATAAATAAACGTTGAAAAAAAAAATTAAAAAAAAAAAAAATTTTAAGGTGTGTCTTATGTCCCAGACCGTGACCTGTGTTGGTAAGTATTCCATGCGAGCTTGGAGAATGTTTATTTTGCTGTTGTTGGTGAAGAATTCAATATAGTTCAGTCAAATCCAGTTGACTGATGGTGGTGTTCAGTTCAACTCTGCCCATCCTGAGCTTCTGCCTGCTGGAACTCCTACTTACTGATAGAAGGCTGCTGAACTCTCCAGTGGGTTCATTTACTTCTCTTTGCGATTCTGCCAATTTTTGCCTAACATGTTTTGCCCCTCTGTTGTTATGCACGTACATACAGAGGGTTGCTGTGTCTTTTTTTTTTTTTTAAAGAGAGAGCGTGTGGGCACCCAAGTGGAAGAGAGGGGCAGAGGGGGAGAGAGAATCTTCAAGCAGGCTCCATGCTTGGAGCTGAGCCCAACACCCCCAGGATCCCACAACGCTGGGATCATGACCTGAGCCAAAATCAAGAGCCGGACGGTCAACCGACCGAGCCACCCGAGTGCTCTAACTGTGGGTTGTTTGTATAGGGCCTTTATTATGTTGAGACAGGTTCCCTCTAAACCTCCTTTGTTGAGGTTTTTTTTTTTTTTATCATGAATGGTTGTTGTACTTTGTCAAATGGTTTTTATGCATCTGTCGAAATGATCATATGGTTCTTATCCTTTCTTTTATTTTAGTTTTTTTAAAAATTATTTTTTGAGAGAGAGCATGAGCAGGGGAGAGGCAGAGAGAAAGGGACTGAGAGAATCCCAAGCAGGCACCACACTTTCAGTGCAGAGCCCAACGAGGGGCTTGATCCCATGAAGTGTGAGATCGTGACCTGAGCCAAAACAAGAATTGGATGTTTAACTGAGACACCCAGGCACCCCTCTTTTCTTTTTAGAACGTGTTTGTTTATTTATTTTGAGAGAGAGAGAGGAGGAAGGGCAGAGAGGGAGGGAGAGAGAATCCCAAGCAGCAGCCACACTGTCAGCCCAGAGCCTGATGTGGGGCTTGATCCCACAAACTGTGAGATCATGACCTGAGCTGAAATCAAGAGTCAGATGCTTAACCGACTGAGCCACCCAGTCGCCCTTCTTTCCTTTCTTTTATTAATGTGGTGTATCATGTTGATTGATTTGCAAATATTGAACCACCTTGCAACCCAGGAGTAAATCCCACTTGATCATGTTGAATGATTCTTTTTATAATTATTTTTTTAAATCACTAATCTCTATACCTAACCCAGGGCTTGAGCTTACAACCCTGAGGTCAAGAGTCACATGCTCTACCAACTGAGCCAGCTGGGTGCCCCATGAATGATTCTTTTATTATTGTTGGATTTTTGTTTGCCACTATTTTATTGAGAATTTGTGCATCCATGTTCATCAGGGATGTTCACCTGTAGTTCTCTTTTTTAGTGGAGCCTTTATCTGATTTTGGTATCAGGGTAATGTTGGCCTCACAGAATGAATTTGGAAGTTTTTCTTCCTTTTCTATTTTTTTGGAATAGCTTGAGAAGAATAGGTATTAACTCTTCTTTAAATGTTTGGTAGAATTTGCCTGCGAAGCCATCTGACACTGGACTTCTGTTGGGAATTTTGTGATTACTGGTTCAATTTCTTTGCTAGTTATTGGTCTGTTCAAGTTTTCTAGTTCGCCCTGTTTCAGTTTAGGTAGTTTCCATGTTTCTAGGAATTTATCCGTTTCTTCCAGGTTGTCCAATTTGCTGGCATATAATTTTTTATGGTCTCTTATAATTGCATTTCTGTGGTGTTGGTTGTTTGGTTGTCATTTCTCTTCTCTCATTTGTGGTTTTATTTATTTGTGTCCTTTCTCTTTTATTTTTTATTAAATTTTTTTAACGTTTATTTATTTTTGATACAGAGAGAGACAGAGCATGAACAGGGGAGTGACAGAGAGAGAGGGAGACACAGAATCGGAAGCAGGCTCCAAGCTCTGAGCCATCAGCCCAGAGCCCGACGCAGGGCTCGAACTCATGGACCGCGAGATCGTGACCTGAGCTGAAGTCGGACGCTTAACCGACTGAGCCACCCAGGCGCCCCTCTCTTTTCTTTTTGATAAGTCTGGCTAGAGGTTTATTAATTCTATTGATTTTTTTCAAAGAACCAGCCTTTGGTTTCATGGATGTGTTCTATTGTTTTTTTGTTTTTGTTTTGTTTTGTTTTGTTTTTAGTTTCCGTATCCTTTATTTCTGCTCTAGCTTTTATTATTTCCTTCCTTCTGCTGGCATTAGGCTTCATTTGTTCTTTTTCTAGCTCTTTTGGTGTAAAGTTAGGTTATTGGAGATTTTTCTTGCTTCTTAAGGTAGGCCTGTATTGCTATATATTTCCCTCTTAGGACTGCTTTTGCTGCATCCCAAAGGTTTTGGAACCTTGTATTTTCGTGTATTTTTTTTTTCTTCTTTGATTTCCTGGTTGACCCATTCGTTGTTTAGTAGCGTGTTGTTTAACCTCCATGTATTTGTGCTCTTTCCAGATTTTATCTTGTGGTTGATTTCTAGTTTCATAGCATGGTCAGAAAAGGTGTGTGGTATGATTTCAGTCTTCTTGTATTTGTTGAGGCCTGATTTGTCACCTAATAATGTGATGTATTCTGGAGAATGTCCCATGTGCACTTGAGGAGAATGTGTATTCTGCTGTTTTAGGATGGAATGTTCTCAATATGTCTGCTAAGACAATCTGGTCCAGTGTGTCATTCAAAGCCACTGTTACCTTGTTTACTTTCTGTTTAGGTAATCAGTCCATTGATATAAGTGGGGTGTTAAAGTCCCCTAGTATTTTTATAATCAGTTGTTTCCTTTCTGTTATTAATTGTTTCATATATTTGGGTGCTTTCATGTTGGGTGCAGTGATATTTACAGTTGCTGTATCTTCTTGTTGGACTGTCCCCTCTATTATGATACGATGCCCTTCTTTGTCTCTAGTTACAGTCTTTGTATTAAAGTCTAGTTTGTTTGGGGCTCCTAGGTGGCTCAGTTGGTTAAGCGTCTGACTCTTGATTTTGGCTCAAGTCAGGGTCTTACAGTTGTGAGATTGAGCCCTGCATCGGGCATGGAGCCTGCTTAAGATTCTTTCTCTCTCTCTACACACCCCCCCCTCAAAAAAAGTCTAGTTTGTTTGATATAAGTATTGCTCTTCCAGCTTGCCTCTGACACCCATTTACACGTAGCAATAAATTCAGCGTGAACCAACTTTAGGCTCCTTCCACCGTTATCCTCCATATTTGATATCCATGCCCACACATATACTCTAGATTTGTTTCTCTGTAAGTTAGAAAAAACAAGTAGTTCTTTTGGTGTACTGTGCACCTCTTCATGGGTCATACTTTGTGCCTTGCCTCAGGGGCCTGTTATCTCTAAATATAATCATATTAGCCAATTCCAGAGACTCCAGAATCAGTTGAGAAAACTCATCTTTGAGATTTTATTCCTTTGTTTAATTTTATTTTAACGTTTTATTTATTTTTAAGAGAGACGGAGACAGAGTGCGAGCAGGGGAGGGGCAGAGAGAGAGGGAGACACAGAATCCGAAGTAGGCTCCAGGCTCGGAGCTGTCAGCACAGAGCCCGATGCGGGGCTCGAACTCACAAACCATGAGATCATGACCTGAGCCGAAGTTGGATGCTTAACCAACAGAGCCACCCAGGTGCCCCTAATTTAATTTTATTTCAGAGAGAGAGAGCATGTGAGCAGGGGAGAGGGGTAGAGGGAGAGACAGAATCTTTTTTTTTTTTTTAATAACAATTTTTTTAACGTTTATTCATTTTTGAGAGGCAGAGTGTGAGTCAGGGAGGAGTAGAGAGAGAGGGAGACACAGAATCCAAAGTAGGCTCCAGGCTCTGAGCCATCAGCACAGAGCCCGATGTGGGGCTTGAACTCACCCCGAAATCATGACCTGAGCTGAAGTCGGACGCTCTACGACTGAGCCACCCAGGCACCCCAGGAGAGACAGAATCTTAAGCAGGCTCCACACTTAGCGTGGAGCCTGATGTAGGGCTTGATCTCATGACCCGGGACTATAACCTGAGCCAAAATCAATAGTCAGACCCTCAACTGACTGAGCCACCCAGGTGTCCTAAGATTTTATTCCTTTAAAACCACTCTTGGTAGCAGTATGTTCTTTTTTTTTTTTTAATGTTGATTTATTTATTTTGGGAGAATGAGACAGTGAGCAGGGGAGGGGCAGAGACAGAGAGAAAGAGAAACCCAAGCAGGCTCTGTGCTCTCAACACAGAGCCCAACACAGGGCTCAACCTCATGACTGATCATGGCCTGGGCTGAAATCAAGAGTCAGATATTTAACTGAGCCAGCCAGGCGCCCCATTAGCCCATGTTCTTTAGAGAAACGGAATCAATAGCATGTGTATGTGTATGAGGAGGCCAGAGAGAGAGAGAAATTGAGATTGAGATTAATTAATTTATTAATCTTAAGGAATGAGATCACATGACTCTCAAGTGTTAAAGTCCAGAACCTGCAGGGCGGGCTGGCGGGCAGGAGACCCATTGGAAGATCTCCACTTCAGCTGCAAAGGCTGCCTGCTGCTGGGACTCCTTCCCGCTCGGGATGTGTCCCTCTTTTTCTTATTATTGGTGCCTTCACCTTACTGGATGAGGTGCATCCACTCTGTGGAGGGTAATCTGCTTTACTCCAGGTCACCCGATTTAAATGTTAATCTCAAAACACGTTGATCTCCTTCAAAAAGCACCTTTATAGAGATACACTCACAACGTTTGGACCAAACACCTGAGCACCATGGCCCAGCTAACTTTACTTGTAAAATTAAACATCCTGTATGGTTAATACCAATATTTATTTACTTATTTATTTATTTATTTATTTATTTATTTATTTATTTTTCAAGTTTACATCCAAGTTAGCGCAACAACGATTTCAGGAGTAGTTTCCTTAGTGCCCCTTCCCCATTTAGCCCATCCCCCCTCCCACACCTGCTCCAGCAACCCTCAGTTTGTTCTCTATATTTGAGTCTCTTATGTTTTGTCCCCCTCCCTGTTTTTATATTGTTTTTGCTTCCCTTCCCCTATGTTCATCTGTTTTGTATCTTAAATTCCTCATAAGAGTGAAGTCCTATGATATTTGTCTTTCTCTGACTAATTTCGCCTCCAGTTCCATCCACATAGTTGCAAATGGCAAGATTTCATTCTTTTTGATGGCCGAGTAATATTCCATTGTATATATACCACATCTTCTTTATCCATTCATCCATCGATGGACATTTGGGCTCTTTCCATACTTTGGCTATTGTCAACAGTGCTGCTATAAACATGGGGGTGCATGTGCCCCTTCAAAACAGCACGCCTGTATTCTGTGGATAAATGCCTAGTAGTGCAATGGCTGGGTCGTAGGGTAGTTCTAGTTTTAATTTTTTGAGGAACCTCCATGCTGTTTTCCAAGAGTGGCTGCACCAGTTTGCATTCCCATCAGCAGGGCAAAAGAGATACTCTTTCTCTGCATCCTCATCAACATCTGTTGTTGCCGGAGTTGTTAATGTTAGCTATTCTGACAGGTGTGAGGTGGTATCTCATTGTGGTTTTGATTTGTATCTCCCTGATGGTGAGTGACGTTGAGCATTTTTTCACATGTCGGTTGGCCATCTGGATGTCTTCTTTGAAAAGTGTTCATGTGTTTTGGCCATTTCTTCACTGGATTATTTGTGTTTTGGGTGTTGAGTTTGAGGAAGTTCTTTATAGATTTTGGATACTAACCTTTTATCTGATATGTCATCTGCAAATATCTTCTCCCATTCTGTCGGTTGCCTTTTAGTTTTGCTGATTGTTTCCTTCACTGTGCAGAAGCTTTTTATTTTGATGAGGTCCCAGTAGTTCATTTTTGCTTTTGTTTCCCTTGCCTCCAGAGACGTGTTGAGTAAGAAATTGCTGCGGGCAAGATCAAAGAGGTTTTTGCCTGCTTTCTCCTCGAGGATTTTGATGGCTTCCTGTCTTACATTGAGGTCTTTCATTCATTTTGAGTTTGTTTTTGTGTCTGGTGTAAGAAAGTGGTCCAGGTTCATTCTTCTGCATGTCGCTGTCCAGTTTTCCCAGCACCGTTCACTGGAGAGACTGTCTTTATTCCTTGGATATTCTTTCCTGCTTTGTCAAAGATTAGTTGGCCGTACGTTTGTGGGTCCATTTCTGGGTTCTCTATTCTGTTCCATTGATCTGAGTGTTCTTGTGCCAGTACCATACTGTCTTGATGGTTATAGCTTTGTAATACAGCTTGAAGTCCGAATACAAATTTTTGTTCATTATGAGTTAATATTGAATGTCAAGTTTCAAACAGGCTGACATTTAAGTCTACCTGAAGACTTGCTCTTAGCATGTCAACTCAGTTTTATTTCTTTGCCCCAAAGTGCCTAGATGATTTATTAGCTTCTTGTATAAAAAATCATCAACAGGGGCACCTAGGTGGCTCAGTCGGTTAAGCATTGACTTTAGATCAGGTCATGATCTCGTGGTTCGTGAGTTCGAGCCTTGCGTTGGGCTCTGTGCTGACAGCTCGGAGCCTGGAGCCTGCTTCGGATTCTGTGTCTCCCCCTCTCTCTGCCCCTCTCCCACTTACGCTCTCTCTCAAAGATAAATAATAGTCAACAGTGAAAAAAAATGGTCAACAGTGAAGCAGTGTTTTAAACAAGACTTGACATAAGTGTGAACCGAGGATTATACATGCTTTCTTGTAAATGTCAAGGCTG
Organism: Lynx canadensis; assembly: GCF_007474595.2. NCBI lineage: Eukaryota > Metazoa > Chordata > Mammalia > Carnivora > Felidae > Lynx > Lynx canadensis. The sequence goes on from NC_044304.2 coordinate 8,490,758, forward strand.
CATAAAACAGTTTGCAGTACATCAGGACATAGGATGTTCAGCACCATCGACTAGAGGATGAATATCATCCAACCAAGCGACAGTCAACAGTTGGGAAACTACGGCCAAAGGAATGATGGCGAGCACTTGAAGTATGTAAATATACATAGAAGACTGAGGCAGGAATGGGGATCAGGGTGGGAGACAAGTGTCCACGCGAATGGCGCACATGCCGACAAGGTAGAAATAACGCAACTTATAAATGAGAGGAAATGAAATAAGCTCACTGAGGTATGGGCAATTGGAGGGCATGAGAAGACCTAAAAATAAACCCCATAATGAACCAGGTAGTGACCTGTTGGATGAGGAGACAGAGAGGTACCAGAAAGGGATAAGTACAGAGATAACAACTAGAACAAATACGTGAGCCTGAAGTTCTAAAAATAACGCAGAATACATATCTCATGAGAACACAGCCTACAAAACAATCTGTGTAATCGTAAAACCTTATGATGCCTAGAAAAAAAGGATCTCCTAGGAGAAAAATTATCCTAGTATCCACACGTCGGTTTCTAAGACTCTGATGTAATAAAAATCGCCAAGGTTTCTTGGAGAGATGACTGATTTTAGGGCGCTGGGAGGGGGAGGGGGAATCCAGGCGCACCTCCTCCTGTTACATTTCATTTGATCGTGCTTTGCACACACTGCACACATTGTAAACTCGGGCCCTGTGGCAACCCAGCACCAAGCAAGTCCTTTGGCACCATTTTTCCAACAGCATTTGCTCGCCTCATGTCTCTGTGTCACACTTGGGCAATTCTCATATTTCAAACTTCATTTTTAAAAATTTTATTTTAACGTTTGTTTTTGAGAGAGAGAGCGCGCGAGACAGAGCACGAGCAGTGGAGGGGCGGCGGGGGCGGGGGGGAGACACAGAATCTGAAGTAGGCTCCAGGCTCTGAGCTCTCAGCCCAGAGCCCAATGCGGGGCTCGAACCCATGAACTGCGAGATCGTGACCTGAGTTGAAGTCTGATGCTTAACCAACTGAACCGTCTGGTCACCCCTAAAATTTTATTTTAGAAAGAGCACATGAGTAGGGGAGAGTGGCAGAGGGCATTTTCTTTTTAATTCATTAAAATTTATTATTATTATTTTTTTTTTTGAGAGAGAGAGAACATGAGCAGGGGAGGGGCAGAGAGAGAGAGACACGGAATCCGAAGCTGGCTCCAGGCTCCGAGCCGTCAGGACAGAGCCCTACCTGGGGCTCGAACTCATGAACGGTGAGATCATGACCTGAGCCGAAGTCAGATGCCTAACTGACTGAGCCACCCAGGCGCCCCCAAAGGAAATGTTTTTGAAGGAAATTAAAAGTGTTAACTCCAGTGAACAGATGAATGATAGGAAGCGAAACAGCCTGTTGGTGATTCGGGAGAAAGTTTGGTCTGGATAGAAGATCAAACCAGCCACAGCATTAGCTTAAGCCTAAGCCCAACCCAGAGCAAGGCCCTCACCCTTTTCAGTTCCAGGAAGGCTCAGAGAGGCGAGGGAGCTGCAGAAGACGAGTTCGACGCTAGCACAAGTTAGTGCATGAGGTTACATCTCCAGCCCATCACAGTGGAAGTTGAAGCAGGTGCTGATGTAGAAGCTGCAGAAAGTCATCCAGAGAGATCTAGTGAAGCCGATCGATGAAGGTGGTGACACCAAACGACGCATTTTCATGTAGACAAAGCAGCCTTCCATTGGAAGATGCCATGTAGGACTTCCATAGCTAGAGAGGAGAAGTCAACGCCTGGCTTCAAAGCTCCAAAGGACAAGCTGACTTGTTAGGGACTAACGCAGCTGCTGACTTGCATTTGAGGCTGATGCTTATTTACCATTCTGAAAATCCAAGGGCCCTTAAGAATTGTGCTAAATCTGTTCCATCCGTGCTCTGTAAATGGAACAAGCGAGACTTGTTGACAGCACGTGTGTTTCCAGTACAGCTTACTGACTATTTTAAGCCCACTGTTGAGACCCACCGGTCAGAAAAAGAAAGGTTCCTGGTCACCTGAGACAGAGATGCGCGGTGAGGTTAATGTTCTTTTCGTGACCGTTAACACCACATCCATTCCGCAGCCGACGGATCAAGAAATAATTTCAACTTTCGAGTCTCGTCAATTACGAAATGCATTTCATTAAGGCTGCCGTAGATCGATTCCTCTGATGGATCTGGGCGAAGCAAATTGAGAATCCCTCAGAAAGGATTCGCCATGTAGGTGCCATTACATTACGAATCACATCGTGGGAAGAGGTCAGAATATCAACATGAGCAGGAATTTGGAAGAAGTGATTCCAAACTTTGTGGATGGTTTTTGAGGGGTTCAAGACTGGGGTGGAGGACGTTAACTGCAGGTGTGGTGGGAACAGCAAGAGAACTCGAATCAGAAGTGGAGCCTGAACGTGGGACTGAATTGCTGGGATCTCATGATAAAACTCGGAAGGATGAGCAGCTGCCTCTTCTGGGTGAGCAAAGAACATGGTTTCCTTAGATGGAACCCACCTTTGGTGAGGAGGCTGTGAAGACCTGGAGACCACTGAAACGACAACAGGGGATTTCGAATGTGACATAGACTTCAAACGTGGTTGATAAAGCTGCGGCAGGATCCGGGAACACGGACTCCAGTTTTGGGAGCAGTAGTTCTGCTGTGGGTAAAATGCTGCCGAACAGCATCGGCACGAAAGGAAGAGTCAGTCGATGGCAGGAAACTTCACTGGTGTCTTACTTCGAGAAAGTTCCACAGCCCCCTTCAACAAACACCACCCTGACGAGTCCGTAGCCGTCCACACACCAAGGCAAGGCCCCGCACCAGCGAAGAGATGACAGCTCGTCGAAAGCTCAGACGGTGGTTAGCATTTTTTAGCCATTCATTTTTTCAGCAGTTTTTTTTTGTTTGTTTTTATTTTTTATTTTTTAATTTATTTTTATTTTTTTATTTTTTATTTATTTTATTTATTTTATTTATTTTATTTATTTTATTTTTTATTTTATTATTTTATTTTTTTAATTTTTTATTTTTTTTAACGTTTTATTTATTTTTGAGACAGAGAGAGACAAAGCATGAACGGGGGAGGGGCAGAGAGAGAGGGAGACACAGAATCGGAAGCAGGCTCCAGGCTCTGAGCTGTCAGCCCAGAGCCCGACGCGGGGCTCGAACTCACGGACCGTGAGATCGTGACCTGAGCTGAAGTCGGATGCTTAACCGACTGAGCCACCCAGGTACCTCTTCAGTAGTTTTAAACTAAGGTACGTATGTTGTTTTCGATCCTCACTTTACCGAATCTCTCTGAGGTATGCCTGTATAACCGATGTTCCCCGGGGGCATCTTCGGATGCCAGCACGTATGACGGAGGGACACGGAGCCAACTTAAAGAGCTCCCCGTGGCCAGCGCTGGATCAGGTTGAGCAACAGAGTGAATGGCGTAATACGGGGATGTAACCCAAAGTACAAAATACGTGTCCGTGATCCATAGGGTTGTAAATGCATCATTCGATAAATAAGTAGACATAAATAAATGCATGCAGGAGAAAAGTAAATCTCCCATGTAGAAGAATTCCAAATGGAATATTACTTGGCAACCAAAAAGAGTGAAATCTTGCCATTTGCAACTACGTGGATGGAACTGGAGGGGATTATGCCAAGTGAAATTAGAGAAAGACAAGTAGCATATTTGTCACTCCTATGTGGAATTTAAGAGACAAAACAGATGAACCTAAGGGAAGGGAAGCAAAAATAATATAAAAACAGGGAGGGGGACAAAACAGAAGAGACTCAGAAACATGGAGAACAAACTGAGGGTTGCGGGAGGGGTTGTGGGAGGGGGGATGGGCCAAATGGGGAAGGGGCACTGAGGAATCTCCTCCTGAAATCATTGCTGCACCATGTGCTAACTAACTTGGGTATAAATTAGAAAATTTAATTAAATTCATTCACGGGGGGTGAGGCGTAAGTGCCACTCCTTACGTGTAACGAAGAAGACTTGGCAAAGAGTATAGTATGAAGGGGGGAGGTGAGAATAACTTTACGACCTAGCTAGAAGGACGACCTGTGTCTGGTGACCAAGGTCAACATGGCCGGTGATAAGTCATGTCGAGAGTACGTACCCTTGACACGACATGATGAAAACGGCACTTGGCCTGTGCGGTCTCCCCCCCCCCCCCCCCCCGCCTCCCCAAACCCACGATCCTAGTCTAATGATGAGAAAGCACTTCAGAGACATCCCTGTGGGGCACTTTGCAAAATCCCCGAGCAGTACTCGTCAAAACTCTCCAGTTAGGCAACAAGGAGACCCGCACAGCGAGGAACCTGAGCAGATGGAGGCCGAAGGTAATGTGACATCCTGAATCTGCTCCTGGGACAGACAAGCGGCCCCACGGAAAAACTAAGGGCAATTGAATAAGGTGTGGACGTTGTTCGTAACTATCAGTACCAGTCCATTAAGTGTAACGCATTCCCCATACTAATTAATGTAAGATGGGCTCACATATAGGGGGTTCTGGGTGGCTCAATCCGTTAAGCGTTCAACTTCGGCTCAGGTCATGATCTCGTGGCTTGTGGGTTCGAGCCCCGCGTCGGGCTCAGTGCTGACAGCTCAGAGCCTGGAGCCTGCTTCGGATTCTGTGTCTCCCTCTCACTCTCTGCCCTTCCCCAGCTTGCGCTCTGTCTCTCTCTCTCTCTCAAAAGTAAACATTAAAAAAAAAAAAAAGAAAAAAAGATGGGTACACGTATGTGACCACTCCCTGTACTATCTTTGAAAATTTTCTCTGAATCAAAAATAATTAGAAAAGTAAGTGAATAAAATCATTAGAAAACAGCAAGTTTTGGGACACCTGGGTGGCTCAGTCAGCTAAGTGTCTGACTCTTGATTTCGGTTCAGGTCATGATCTCACGGTTCGTGGGATGAAACCCTGCCTCAGGCTCTGTGCTGACAGCGACAGTGTGGAGCCTGCTTGGGATTGTCTCCCTCCCTCTGTCTCTCTCTCTCTGCCCCTCTCCTGCTTACGCCCACACACTCTCTCCAAAAAAAAAGAAAGAAAATAGCAAGTTTTATGAAAATTATGACAGGGTTGAGACCAAACATACCATTTGTATGTGAATGGGTTTAACAAACCTATGAAAAGAAAGATAGTTTTAATTTGGTTCACAAAACAATATCCAAATACATACTGTATACGGCAGACATGTCTACAATTAGAAGTTAGTAAGGCAAAAAATAAGGGACTGCACAAAGTATACCAGGGAAATATTTTTAAAAAGGGCAGGGATAGTGTTTCTGATATAAGACAAAGTAGAAGTGAAGCCTAAGACATTTTAATGTGATAATGATGGACACTCTTTTTTGCTTCTAAATTTTTTTTAATGTTTGTTTATTTCTGAGAGCGAGACAGAGAATGTGAGCAGAGGGAGGGAGAAACAGAATCCGAAGCGAGCTCCAGGCTCCTAGCCGTTAGCACAGGGCCCGATGCGGGGCTCGAACTCACGGACTGCGAGATCATGACCTGAGCTGGGGCCGGCCGCTTAACCGACTGAGCCACCCAGGCGCTCCCCGCCCCGCCTGGAACTGTTTAAAATTACCGTTCAACAGCCTTGGGTGCAAGAGGGAAATCTACATGCAAATGACAAGTACCCAACCGAGGACTGGCAGGAGAGCAGAGATGTGGGCTAAGGAAGAAGATGCTAGGATACTACAGGCGCAGGTAGAAAGGGAGGCTGAACCATTTAATGAAAAGCCTCAGCTCCTCGAAACAGAGTAGGACGGTGGTTACCAGGGGACAGAGGCATTAGGGGGATGTAGTTTAAGGGTCCAGACTTGGAGCTGGAAGGCGAATGCTCTGGCGGTCCGCCGCACAGCACAGTGATTATGACCTGTATTCCAGACTTCAAAATTGAGAGGCTAGACCTTACGTGTAAAGGAATGATAGCTGTGTGACGTAAAAAGGAATGACAGCTGTGTGACGTCGTAGTGTTAACAAATGCTGAGGTGAAAGTTCTGCATGTTAATAAACGTATCAGATCAACGTGTCGTACCCCTTCAACTTACACAATGTTGTGTGTCAGATCTCAATTTTTTTAAAAAAAAAGTTCTTGTGTTCTGAAACCTACTCAGGCCATATCCTATATATACCTTTCCCATTTTCCAATGTAATGCTGCTGGGTTTTTTTTTTTTTTAATGTTTATTTTTGAGAGGGGGGCGAGGCAGAGAGAGGGGGAGACAGAATCCAAAGCAGGCTCCAGGCTCTGAGCTGTCGGCACAGAGCCCCAGGCGGGGGGCTCGAACTCACGGACTGCGAGATCGTGACCTGAGCTGAAGTCGGACGCTCTGAGCCACCCAGGCGCCCCAGAATCCTGCTGCTGTTACACAGTTTTATGGCTCAGTGGTATAGATAACAGTGATGGGCATTAGGGGTCATTACTATACGGTGTCTTCTGGTCAGAAATTTAGTCTCTACCAGGGTTCGGTAGGAAGCCAAGGCCATTTTTCAAATGGAAGAAAGTTCAGAAGTGAGTATTGTGAAATTTTAGGGGTCTGCCCTGTGATTCTCCTCTTTGGGGTTTCCCTAAGCTCCATACGGCATACTCTGGTACATCATCAGACCTATGTAATAAGACCCGAATGGAAGGGCATTGCCCTGCAACGTGGACACGATGCAGAACTTTTTCTCTTCTGGTTCACACACAAAACTGGCATTCTTCTGTGTCTCCCAGTGAACAAGTCTGAGTGGCAGGCTCAGGTTTTTGTTTTTTTTTTTTTAACGTTTGAGAGAGAAAGAACGAGCAGGGGAGGGGCAGAGAGAGAGAGAAAGAGAATTCCAAGTGGGCTCCGTGCCTGGCACAGAGCCCGATGCGGGGCTTGATCCCACGACCGTGAGATCGTGACCCGAGCCATTATCAAGAGTTGGACGCTCAACTGACTGAGCCACCCAGGCGACCCCAGGATCAGATGTTGGAGGGCAGTGCAGAGTGCAGCAACTTGTCCCCCATGCTGCAAGTGGTACATCATCCTGTTCTCAACCGAGACTGTAGAAAATCCACAAACGTGCACGACCCGTACACGCAGCATTTACACCCCAACATCTGATATGCGTGTGTCTGCGCTCTGTTTTGACATAGATAACGTCTTATGACCTAGCCCTAAGACAGGACGGTAAATGGACGTTGTTGTGACTTCCAAGTAAAGGAAAATGGGTTCCGATGAACTCTCCTGGCAGAGATGAGCAAAGAGCAGGTGCCATACCAAATGCCAGGGGCCGCCTTCGTACGCCCCAGTAACGACACCACATTTGGAAACCAGCGGTTATTAACATCCCAAACTATTTAAGTGTGTGATGTTCCAAGCTCGTTCCATAGTTTTGTTAACAAGCAAACATGTGAATTGAACAAGGAAGTGGTAAGGGGCGCCTGGGTGGCTCAGTGGGTTAAGTGTCTGACTCTCGCGATCAGCTCAGGTCACGATCTCATGGTTTGTGGGATGGAACATTGCTCTCGGATGTGCGCTGGGTGTGGAGCCTGCTTGAGATGCTCTCTCACCCTCTTCCTCCGCCCCTCTCCTCACGTGTGTGCGTGCTCTCTCTCTCAAAATAAATAAATACTAAAAAAAAAAAAAAAATGGTTAAAAAAACCCCTGTATCAGGTAGGTCTCTGATAGAACTTATCCCTGTTCATTCCTCCCTGGATGCAGTTACCTCTGGGTTATTATCTTGGTTGGGCAAACAGATCAAGAAGCATCCGTTTAGCCTTTCCCACCGGAATGTGCCTCAACAAGTGTGTTAGGAAACCAGCGTAGGTATTTTGCCAGTTAACAAGTACATCTGTATTTTATTTATTTATTTATTTATTTATTTATTTATTTATTTTAATTATTTACTTGAAAAAATTTTAATGTTTATTTTTGAGAGAGAAAGAGAAAGAGAGAGCGCGCGCACGAGTGGGGCAGGGGCAGCGAAAGACACACACACACACAGACACACCCAGAATCCGAAGCAGGCTCCGGGCTCCGAGCTGTCAGCACAGAGCCCAACGTGGGGCTTGAACTCACAGACCACGGGACCATGACCTGAGCTGAATGAAGTCGGACACTCAACTGAGCCACCCAGGTGTTCCAAGAAACACGCCCAGATACAGGCACAGAAGTTTTACTCACATACACCAGAAACTGGAAGCAACCGGGAGGCCCCTCAGAAGGTGAATGGATAAACAACTTGTGATACATTCAAATAACGGACTGTTATTCAGTGATGAAATGAGCTCTCAGAGAAGATATGGGAGGGGCGCCTGGGTGGCCCAGTCGGTTAAGCGTCCGACTCCGGCTGGGGTTCATGGGTTCGAGCCCTGCGTCGGGTTCTTTGCTGTCATCGCGGAGCCTGCTCTGCATCCTCTGTCTCCCTCTCCTTCTCTCTGCTCCTCCCCTGCTCGCCCCCTCTTTCTCTGTCTCAAAAATAAACATTAAAAAAAAAACAAACAGACACAGGGAACCTTAAAAACATACTAAGTGAAAAAAAAATCCCATCCCAAAAGGCTACATTCTGTATAATTCCAACTGTTTTGTATTCTGGAGCAGGGAAAACTATGCCACAGATTTGAAAAACGGGAGTAGGGGATTGGTGGGTAAGTAGGTGGAACAGAGATTTTTTGGACAGTGAATGGTATTTAGAAAATGTGGTGATTGTGTATATATGACACCACGCATTTGTGAAGATTCACGGAAATATACAGCACAAAGAATGAACTATAACGGAAACTCGAGACTTCAGTTCATAATGACGTACCAGTATCGGTTCATGAATTAGAACAAATGCACCGCACTAACGCAAAATGTTAAAAATGGAGGAAACTATGCCGAGGGGAAGGGAGAAGGGGTAGGCTTCCTCTTCTTGTCCATGATATTCAGTGTGATGTTCATTATCAAGTTGAGGAATTTCCGTTCTATTTCTAGAATGTCAGTAGTTTTTAAAATTTTTTAAATGTTTATTTTGAGAGAGAGAGAGCGTGAGTTGGGGAGAGGGACAGAGAGGGCGAGAGAAAGAGAGAGAGAGAGGAAATCCTAAGCAGACTCCATGCTCAGAACAGAGCCAGATGTGGGGCTTGATCCCACAACCCTAGGATCATGACCTGAGCTGAAATCAAGAGTTGGGACACTCAACCAACTGAGCCACCCAGGTGCCCCAGTAGTTTGTTTTTTTTTTTAATCAGCAGTGGAGGGTTGGATTTGTCAAATGCTTTTTCTGCATCTGTTGATATGATCCTATGCTTTTTTTCTTCTTTAGCCTGTTGGTGTGAATTACTTTGATTTTCATATGTTGATCTACCCTTGCATACCTGGAATAAACTGCATTTGGTCATGGTGTATGGTTCTTTTTATACATTGTTAGATTCAACTTGCTAATATATTATTTTTTTATTTTTTTGAAATAATTTCTTAACATTTATTCATTTTTGAGAGACAGCGTGAGCAGGGGAGGAGCAGAGAGAGACAGAGACAGAGACAGAGACAGAATCCGAAGCAAGCTCCAGGTTCCCAACTGTCAGCACAGAGCCTGATGCAGAGCTTGAACCCACAAATTGTGAGATCATGACCTGAGCCGAAGTCACGCAACCAATTAAGCCACCCAGGCACCCTAAATTATTTTTATTTTATTTATTTATTTTTTTAATTTTTTTTTTCAACGTTTATTTATTTTTGGGACAGAGAGAGACAGAACATGAACGGGGGAGGGGCAGAGAGAGAGGGAGACACAGAATCGGAACCAGGCTCCAGGCTCTGAGCCATCGGCCCAGAGCCCGACGCGGGGCTCGAACTCACGGACCGCGAGATCGTGACCTGGCTGAAGTCGGACGCTTAACCGACTGCGCCACCCAGGCGCCCCATAAATTATTTTATTTTAGAGCAAACATGCACTAGGGGGACGGTGGAGAGGGAGAGAGAGAGAGATGGAGGGAGGAGAGACAGCCTTAAGCAGGCTTCATGTTCAGTGTGGAGCCCTACATGGTGCTCAACCCCATGACCCTGGGATGGCCCCAAATCAAGAGTTGGACGCTCAACTGACTAAGCCACAATTTGCTAATATATTATTATTTTTGCATTTATGTTCATGAGAATGTTAATCTGAATTTCTCCTTTCTTAAAATGTCTTTATCTGGTTTTGGTATTAAAGTAATTGTGGCCTCTCTAACTTAGGGAGTGTTCCCTCTGTTTCTAGTTTGTGGAAAAGAATGAAGACAATTGAGATAATTCTTCCTTAAGTGTTTATTAGGATTCACCAGTGAATTCACCTGGGTGTGGTGCTTTCTTTTTTTGGAAAGTAGTTATTGGTTCAATTACTTTAATAGCTACAGGTCGTGTGTGTGTGTGTGTGTGTGTGTGTGTGGTTTGGGTCAAATGTGTTTTTCAAGAACTTGGTCCAATTGATTTAGGTTACCAGATTTGTGGGCATGGAGTTATTCATAATGTTCCTTTGTCATCCTTTTAATTCTCATGAAATGAGCTGTGATGGCCTCTCCTTCATTTATGATATTAACAGTTTGTTTTCTCTTTTTTTATTGACTATCCTGCTTAGAGCTTTATCAATTTCATTGATTTTTTTTTTTTCAAATAAACATCTTTGATGAGGTGCCTGGGTGGCTCAGGTGGTTAAGCATCCGACTTTGGCTCAGGTCATGATTTCATGGTTTGTGGGTTCAAGCCCTGCGTCAGGCTCTGGGCAGCCTGGATCCTGCTTCAGATTCTGTCTCCCCCTCTGTCTCTGACCCCCCTTTGCTTGTGCTCTCGCTCTCTCTAAACAAAACAAAACCCTTAAAAAAAATCTGTTTTACTGATTTTTTTCTACTGATTTCCTGTTTTTAATTACACTGGTTTGGGTTTTATTTTTTCTGACTCCTCTTTCTCTAGTTCCCAAAAGTTGAGGATTATTTTCTTTTCTAATGTGTGCATTCAAGTGCTATCAGTTTCTCCCCCAAGCACTGCTATTAACTGCATCCCACATGTAAGTGTGGGATAGATTTCCATTTTCCATCAGCTGCAATTTTTTAAAGTTTTTTTTTTAATTTCTGCACCCAACACGGGGCTCAAATGACCCTGAGATCAAAGTCACATTCTCTTCCGACTGAGCTAGCCAGGTGCCCCAGATGAAATATTTAAAATTTTCTCTTAAGAAGTGTGTGGCTCAGGGGTGCCTGGGTGGCTCGGTCGGTTGAGCGTCCAACTTTGGCTCAGGCCATGATCTCGCATTTTAGGAGTTCAAGCCCCGTGTCGGGCTCTGTACTGACAGCTCAGGGCCTGAGACCTGCTTCAGACTCTGTGTCTCTCCTTCTCTCTGCCCCTCCCTTGTTCATGCTCTGTTTGTCAGTAATAAATAAACGTTTAAAAAATATTAAAAAGAAGCGTGTGGCTCAGTCTTCAACATTTGGTGGTTTTCCAGCTATCTTTTCTGCTTTCTGATTTCTAGTTTAAATCTGTCGTGTTCTGACAGCATCCTTTGTAGGGCTTCTGGTCTTAATTTTTTTACAGGTGTGTTTTAGGGCCCAGAATGTAGCTGGTACTTGTTCCATTGTTAGTTTGAGATGAATGTCTATCCTGCTGCTGTTGGATGAAATCATCTATCAATATCACATAAGACCAGTTGATTGATGGTCCTTCTCTCTTCAACAATGTATTTACCAATTTTCTGCCCGCTGGATCTGCCAATTACTGACAGTGAGGTTATAGTTGTGGATTCGTCTATCTTACTGTGCAGTTCTGTGTATTTTGCATCAGTTACTTTGACAATGTTGTTTGGCATATGGCATATTAAGGTTTATTGGGTCTTCCTGGAGAATCGGCAGATTCCCTAGTATGTAATGCCCTTCTTTCTCCCAGATAATCTTCCTTGTTCTGAAGTTGGCTTTGTGTGAAACTAACAGTTTTTTTAAAATTCATAGCCCGGTCATTCAGAGTCTCTCCTGTACCGGAGTCTTGTATTGATGACTGTTTTCTCTCTTCAGAATGTGTTGTCTCTTCCCTTTCAGGATGCCTTCCAATTTTTGCTTGAAAGCCAGACATGATGTATCAGTTAATAAGATTTGGGGAAAATTGGCCTTTAATGGGAGGTTTTATGTGTTGTTGAATAGGAGCTAGACTATGTTGAATGTTCACTGTTAACTGTAGGTATCCGGGGCTACAGTACCTTCCGGTGTCCTTGTATTTTTCTCCCCAGGGGGTTTGGGTATCCCAGCAACTCAATCTTAAGTAGAGTCCGTGTCTTGCAGCTTTCTGTGTTAATCACACTGGGGCCCTGCTGATGCGATGGTAAGGTATTTGGGAGGGAAAATGTTGTGTTCTGTTATGATGATGAAGCCTGTGATGTTTTGATGGCACAGAATCCCTGGACTATGAAAATTTCCTCCCCGTTAGTCAAAGAGGAAAGGTGCAGCGGGCTCGAGTTGTCTGGTTGTTCTTGCCCCAATCAGATAATGTGTTGGCAAATTCGTTTTCTTTTTTTTATTTTATTTTATTTTATTTTTTTTAATTTTTTTTTTCCAACGTTTATTTATTTTTGGGACAGAGAGAGACAGAGCATGAACGGGGGAGGGGCAGAGAGAGAGGGAGACACAGAATCGGAAACAGGCTCCAGGCTCTGAGCCATCAGCCCAGAGCCCGACGCGGGGCTCGAACTCACGGACCGCGAGATCGTGACCTGGCTGAAGTCGGACGCTTAACCGACTGCGCCACCCAGGCGCCCCCAAATTCGTTTTCTTTGAAGGGCGGTTTAAGTTACAGAAAACAGACTGCATTGTGTACGTATCAAAACATTTCTTCCTGTTTCCTGCACAAAACACGAAGCAATTTAAAAAAAAAATTTTTTTTTTAATATTTATTTTTGAGAGAGAGAGAGACAGCACAAGTGGGAGAAGGGCAGAGATAGAGACACACGGAATCCAAAGCAGGCTCCAGGCTCTGAGCTGTCAGCACAGAGCCTGACACGGGGCTTGAACTCATGAACCGTGAGATCATGACCTGAGTGCAAGTCAGACGCCCAGCCGAGTGAGCCACCCAGGCGCCCTGAGGTATTTTTTTCTGATCTTCACGGTGAGAAACCAGTTTGGCTCCTGCAGGAAGAATTTATGAATTGTGGGGAGCCCTCCAAGACCGGGTTCCCCAAACCATTTGGTTCTCAAGGTAGGCTATACTCAAGCAACTCCTCTCTTGGAGTTTGTGTTCCTACAGGTTAGCGGCTGAAGTGGTTTCTGCTTCCAGTTTATCAGTCAGGCACTTGGGAAAGCAGGGCAAGTGTAAGTGGGTTCAGGTGGCTGGAGTAAAGGGGGAAAAGCAGGTAGAGCCTTTAATGTGTCAAGGAGTTGGGGCTGTGGGTTTTCAAGGCTTGACCCTCCTACCATGGGCCCAGAGAGAAAAGGGGCATATGTGAACCGTCTTAGTTTCGTTGCCTATTGTGGGCTAGGCAGGGTGAGGGGGCACCTAAAGCCAGTAGTCAGACATCAAAAACATAGTGTCTTTAGTAAAGTTCACTCCCTGGTGGCTGTTCACTGAATTGTGCCCCATCACATTTACGCAAAGTTGAATTTGAACATGAATTTTAAAAGCCATGTGACAAACACAAGCAACATGTTCTTACCAAGATGAGGAAACCTTGGGGCACCTGGGTGGCTCAGTCGGTTAGGCGTCCGACTCTTGGTTCTGGCTCAGGTCATGATCTCCTGGTTCATGAGATCAAGCCCTGCTCTGGGCTCTGTGCTGACAGCTCTCGCTCTCTCTCTCTCCCTCTCCCCCTCCCCTGCTTGCGCTCTCTCCCTCTCAAAACATTAAAAAAAAAAAGCGCCTAGGCGGCTCAGTCGGTTAAGCATCCAGCTTCGGCCCAGGTCATGATCCTGGGCTTTGTGGGTTTGAGCCCCACGTCGGGCTCTGTGCTGACAGCTCAGAGCCTGGAGCCTGCTTCAGAGTCCGTGTCTCCCTCTCTCTCTGCCCCTCCCCTGCTTCCAGTCTGTCTCCCCAAAATAAACATTTTAAAAAATAACAGAAAAAAAAAGATGAGGGATCTTTGAAAAAGCATTGGAATCTAGTCATCCCAAGGTTTTGGGAGAGATTCGGGTATATCAATAGGCTTCTGGAGCTCTGGTTATTTTAGTAGTGTTGTTGGTTATCATCATCTGTTGTCTCCTTTGTTGTTATTGGTGGCACTTTGCCGGTGTTGTGTACCCACATGCAGCAAGCAGCCCCTTCAAGGGAACAGAACTCTCCCTGCCTGGGCAGTAAACCGCCCAAAGCCAAGTAGTCGGCTGCCACAGCTACCAGTTTTCCTCCACCCGAAGCCTCTAAAGCATTAGCTGTCCGCGGTAGGTGCTTAGAGCGTTTGGACACTTTTTCATTGGGACCCGTGATGAGAGTCTGTTGAATGACACCATACGTGCCCCAGACATGGACAGTGACTTCCCTGACAATGACTGCACGAGTGCAGTTGGTACAAAGACATCCCGTCTGTGTTGCGGTGGCCCTGAGGTCATTGTGGAAAAGGGAGCCCAAAATGTTGACACGCGGGGTACAGAGTGCGGGTGATGCTAGGAGGAAGGTCCAGGGGTGGGATGTGAGAGTGGGTACTATTGTAACTGCACAGGCCCGTGAAAATGACCATTTTCACATGAAGGTCATGTACAGAAAGGCCTCTAGTCACAAGGTGCCGACAAACATGATGACAAAAACGAGATCATGGGCCCCAAAACCGAGGGTGGAGTCTAAGGCCTTGAGCAGCAGGAAGACCCATTTAGAAGACATCAAGGTTTGTCTAAATGAGCCTTTCTGGCTTCCGTGAGGGCTGTGGCCTGAGCTTATAGGAGGCAAGCCCCACACCTGATGGCTGGAGGGGAGGTGGGCAGGGGGATGGGCAAATAAATAAATAGGCAAGCCCCAATGAGTGCCTTTTGCAAGGGTCCGGTGGTCCGGGGTTTTTTCCTTCCTCCCCTTTTTTTTGAGAAAGGAGTTGATCACATCAGTGTCTGGAGTGAATGAGTCCTTGCGTTTTGGTGTCATCAGTGGCATGTGTGTTAGGGTGAGTGAGTCATGTCTCAGTACCTAACACGGTCTGGTCATAGGAAGCAGCCCTGCGTAGGAGATAAGGGGCCGCATACAGTCTATTTTCCACTGGCTATAACCCCCTCCTTGGCCTGGGAATTACGTCCACTGTTTATATTACCAGTGGTGTGATTTTTTTCACAATAGGTGCTCCAGTCGGTCACTGTTTTAGCCATGTCAGAGGAAGTCCTGTGCCTTCTGCCTAGAGCTTTAGGGTAGAGTGGGGGGGGGGGGTCTCCGTGGTTTCATATTTCATGGGCACACAGGGCCAAGTTTAATATTAGTATGTCTGAGATGTTAGCAGGAGTCTCAGAAACTGGAGTTAATTTATTGCCCTGAGTATCGAAAAAGCCTCTGTAGTTTGAAGTTTATGTATGTACGGAGTTAGCAGGGACCCTGACTTGTACTTGCATCGTTGTGATTCAGGATATTCCTAGCGTTCTTTATCCCAAAGGGGGCAACCTTGGATAAGGAGTGGTTTCTGGTAGTGGGACCAGACAGAAGGTCACTGGCGACGGTCAAAGGATGTATAAAAATGGGCAGGTGAGTCGCACTCCTGGCCAGCGCGTCCTGTAGCGCTAGCGTGACCGCCTGGAATCCATCTGCGCAGTCTTTGATCAGGGACAGCCTCTCTGATCTGGGGACAAAGTATTTCTGCAGTTGACTTCCTTCATCAGGTGTGATGGCAGCACAGGGTCCATCAAGTACACAAACTCTCCCGGTCATTCACGTGGTCCCAGGGGCCTCCCCAAATGGCCAGTGAGTCTAGAAAAGGGGTGGCCTCCTCGAGAACGATTACATCATTTGGAGCACAGGGGAACACACCTTCTCCCGGAGGTGGGATATGCGAGAAGGCCCGTTTCTTCCTGTCCCATAGGTACCGAGATCTTTTCAACGAGGAGGTCTCTGTGGGAAAGCAGGCCTGGACTCGGGCCCCAAGGCAAAATGAAAGCCTGGCTGCGTGGGACCGTCAGCTCAGGGCCTGCGAGAGCCTCCGTGTCCAGGAAGACTGTGTACTGCCCGCAGGGGCTGTTCTATTCTGTTAGCATACAGACTGTATTAAAACAGTTAATAAAATGTTTTCAGAAACAACATTTCGACAGATGCACTGCTTTTAATCACATACGCTCGAACATACTCGAAACCGTACCGAGGAATTATGCACAGCTGCGCGCAAAGGGAACCCTCCTCCATAACCTGCCTGACGGGAGGAAGGCGCCAGTCCTCCAGGGAAGGGCAGGGTCAGGGCAGGTGCAGGAGCAGCGTCACCTTGGTTCTATGGACTGCGTCACCGTAGTGGAGTCAGGAATACACGGTCACTCGTGGTATTAGGACAAGGTGTTCACTGTGCAAATAAGAGCTTGTATGACTATAATCTGGAGAGGAGAGGAGAGGAGAGTCTGAGCATCAGAGAATACTCCCAACCACGAAAGTTCAAATTAGTTGCCCGGTGGGCACATCCCCACAGTCCCCTAGACTGTGACGGACCTTTTATGTGGAGCGTGGGGAGGTATCTGTGGAAACCTATACCTCTGGGAAGATGGAAGTCAAGCAGTGAACTGGCTCTGAGGGCACTCTTGATTGGCAGGGCAGGGAATCGGGAACACAGGCTGCAAGCGGGTAGCCTCAAAGCTCCTGCGCATCCGTCCGTCTCTCTGTGTGGTGGCTCTGAAACCTGACGCCTCCTGTACCACCTTCCAGATCTCCTACAAGTGAGGCGACAGGTGAATTCTGACATGGAATCACAGAGGACACCGATTGTAGAAAATGTCTCATTCCCCAGGTGACAAAACAGAACGGGAGAGAGCCATCTCCCAATTCTGCATTTTATTATCCAGTGATAGGTCTGTCTTAATGCAAAGTGGATTATTCAGATTCCAGCCAGAAGGAATGACAAAGGGAACAGACATCGGGCTACAAGATAAACTCTGCATGTTTACAAACTTATGCCGTCTTTTTACTAACAGGGAAAACGGGATAAGGCTCTTTTGGCCAAAACAAGAATTGGTTTTCTCGTAAGAATGATGGAATGCATGATGGGTAAGGGATATCTGGCGGCTGACACAGGTGGCCAGCAGGAAAATCCCAACAAATGCCTCAGTGTCATTGATCCATGATTCAATTGAAACATCGTATAACAATTAACCCTGTTTAGAAACCACTTCACTTCACCCTTGGATCAAACGAGCTCAAGAATGGAAAGAGGTAAGTGTTACCGAGTTATGGAGAAAACAATCATCTATTGCTTAAAGAGTATTTGCAGAATTCTCTCACCTCAGTGTTCATCGCTGGAAGCAAGCAGTAAATACCCCGAGTCCAGAGATCCGCCGTAAGAATGAGGCGCTGATCAAGACAATATATTTATAGCTTTTATAATGATTCTTTCATGTTGCAGTTTTCTGGAACACTATACACGGACTGATTTGTGTCAGGCCTTCTTAGATTTATCGTGTTTCTTTCCAGCGGGGGTTTTCACACGTAAGGATGAAGAGCAAACGTTTCTCCCCGCACGGCTTACCTTCAGGAGGTTTCTACTCGGTGTGAGATCTTTCATGCCTTCGGAAGGAATTGGGACGACTGAAGGCTTTCCCGCATTCTTTACATTTGTAGGGTTTCTCTCCCGTGTGCATTCTCACGTGTCCTCGAAAGGTAGTGCGATAAATGAAGGCTTTCCCGCATTCCTTACACTCGTAGGGTTTCTCTCCAGTGTGAGTTTTTTCATGTGTCCGGAAGGACGTGTAACAACTGAAGGCTCTTCCACACTGTTTACACTCGTAGGGCTTCTCTCCCGTGTGAGTCCTTTCATGGATGCGAAAGGAACTGGGGAAATTGAAGGCTTTCCCACACTCCTTACACTTATAAGGTCCATCTCCCGTGTGCATGATCATGTGCGTTCGAACGCCCGAGGGAGAAATGAAGGCTTTCCCACACTCTTTACACTTATAGGGTTTCTCTCCAGTGTGCTTTCTCACGTGTCCCTGAAAGGTGGTGCGATAAATGAAGGTTTTCCCGCACTCCTTACATGCGTAGGGTTTCTCCCCTGTGTGAGTCCTCTCGTGGATTCGAAAGGAACTGGGCCAACTGAAGGTTTTCCCACACTGTTTACACTCATAGGGCTTCTCTCCGGTGTGTGTCCTTTCGTGGGAGCGAAAGGAACTGGGGCAAATGAAGGCCTTCCCGCATTCCTTGCATTTGTAAGGCCCGTCGCCGGTGTGCGTGATCATGTGCGTTCGAATGCTTGACAGAGAGACGAAGGCTTTCCCGCATTCCTTACATTCATACGGTTTCTCCCCGGTGTGAATTCTTTCATGTATTCGCAAACCCAGAGGAGAAGTGAAGGTTTTCTCACACTGCTTACATGCGTACTGTTTCTCGGCGGCGTGAGTCCTTTCGTGTCTTCGAAAGGAGCTGGGGCAACTGAGGGCTTTTCCGCACTGCTGACACTCATAGGGCTTCTCCCCGCTGTGATTCCTTTCGTGTATTCGCAAACCTAGCGGGGACCTGAGGGATTTCCCACACTGTTTACACTGATAGGGTTTCTCTCCAGTGTGCGTCCTTTCATGTGTCCGCAGTGACGTGGAGCAACTGAAGGCCTTCCCGCAGTCCTTACACTTAAAAGGTCCATCTCCCGTGTGAGTTATCATGTGTCTTCGAAAAGTTGTGAGCCACGTGAAAGCCTTCCCACATTCCTGACACCCGTAGGGTTTCTCTCCAGTGTGAGTCCTTTCGTGTCTGTGAACAGATTTGCGGTAACTGAAGGCTTTCCCACATTCCTTGCACTTATATGGCTTCTCTTTGTACTCATGGTACTCATATGGCCTGTGTCCACTGTGCGATCTGACGTGCCTAGTAAGGGATGAGTGAGTCACAAAGACTTTTCCACACACGCCACAGTCACAGGGTTTTACTCCAGAAGGAGTTTTCGTGCTCAGATTAAGATCTGGAGTCTGGCCGGTGGTTTCTCCACACTGACGACCTTCGGGTGCTTTTACCCCAGACGGAGTTTTCTTGTTCAGATTAACATCTGGAATCTGGCTGATGGTTTCTTCCCACTGACGACCCTCTTTGCTTTCACAAGGTTTTCCTACCGTGGGACTTCTGCAAAAATCGAGAAGCATATTATTAACGATGTCTTTGTTAATAACTCAGTAGGGTATTGGAATTATTTTTTTTTTTTAATTTTTTTTTTCAACGTTTTTATTTATTTTTGGGACAGAGAGAAACAGAGCATGAACGGGGGAGGGGCAGAGAGAGAGGGAGACACAGGATCGGAAACAGGCTCCAGGCTCTGAGCCGTCAGCCCAGAGCCTGACGCGGGGCTCGAACTCCCGGACCGCGAGATCGTGACCTGGCTGAAGTTGGAGGCTTAACCGACTGCGCCACCCAGGCGCCCCTGGAATTATTTTTAAAAAACGTTTATTTCTGAGTGGGAGTGGGAGCAGGGGAGGGGTAAGGAGATGGGGGGACAAGGGTTCTGAAGTGGGCTCTGTGCTGACAGCAGAGAGCCTGACGTGGGGCTCGAACTCACGAAATTTAAGATCATGACCTGAGCTGAAGTCAGACACTTAACCAACTGAGCCACCCAGGGGTCCCTATCGGAATTACATTTTTATAATTGACAGCAAAATGAAGGTTTCCTGCCCTTTCTGAAAAGACTGAGAAGTTGATATACTGAATGCTTTGTAAAGAGGACTTGACCACAGCTATTATGTAAACAGTGATTATTAACATACAGGGTTTCTTTATGCTGTTTCCAAGTGCACCATTCTGCAAACACTGAACCCCTATGTCACATTTAAGTAAATGTTTTCAGTGAAACAAATTTAAGGATAAATTTGAAGCTGAATAATTTGGTTTTTAAAAAATCATGACAGGGGCGCCTGAGTGGCTCAGTAGGTTAAGCATATGACTTTGGCTCAGGTCATGATCTCGCGGTTCATGAGTTCGAGCCCCACGTCGGGCTGTGTGCTAATAGCTCGGAGCCTGGAATCTGCTTTGGATACTGTGTCTCCCTCTCTATCTTCCCCTCCTCCGCTCATACTCTGTCTCTGTCTCAAAACTAAATAAACATTAAAAAAAAAATCATGACATAGCAGGATTCTCATGTGGGACACTGCTGTCTATTGTGCGACTCACCCTGTTTTCCTCCCCTGGGTTTTGCACCTGTATTCAGTGTCATGATCCTTCCATTTTTTCTCTAAAATGCAGACAGAAAAAAAAAATCCAAATTATTAGAAGTTATATAAAAATTACCAGATTTTATATCTATGGTGAGCTTAGCCTGACCAATGTACTCTTTTTCCACGTGTCAGAACAAGATTGATGAGCAAGAAATACTTGTTCTCTAATGCCAAAGTTAAGTAAGAAAAAATATCATCAGGGTGCCTGGGTGGCTCAGTCGGTTGGGCGTCCGACTTCGGCTCAGGTCATGATCTCATGGTGAGTTCAAGCCCCGCTTCGGGCTCTGTGCTGACAGCTCGGAGCCTGGAGCCTACTTCAAATTCTGTGTCTCCCTTTCTGTCTGCCCCTCCCCCACTCATGCTCTGTCTCTCTCTCTCTCTCTCTCTCTGTCAAAAATAAACAAACATTAAAAAAAAGAAAAAAAAATATCATCATCTTTACCTACTGAGGCCACGTTTCTGAAGGTTTCCCGCATCACATCTCTATAAAGTTTCTTCTGTGAAGAATCCAGTAAAGCCCACTCTTCCAGGGTGAAGTTCACAGCCACATCCTCAAAGGTCACTGAGTCCTAAAACATCACAAATATGTTTACAGCAGTATGCGTGGAGTCTGACAGCACTGGGGATCTATACTCAATTTACAGGAAGGTTATGTACGATTCTGCGATCTCCAAACATTTATGTCTTGCTCATGAGACACTTATTCTCTGTTCACACTTCCTCAGGAATTTAACAACGTCATGAACACATGCAAATTACTTACGCATTTTTACTGTGATCACTTTATTTTTTTTTTTTAGTTTTTTTTAACCTTTATTTATTTTTTTGAGACAGAGAGAGACAGAGCATGAATGGGGGAGGGTCAGAGAGAGAGGGAGACACAGAATCCAAAACAGGCTCCAGGCTCTGAGCTGTCGGCACAGAGCCCGACGCGGGGCTTGAACTCACAGACCCTGAGATCATGACCTGAGCCAAAGTCGGACGCTCAACCGACTGAGCCACCCAGGTGCCCCTACTGTGATCACTTTAAATGTTACTGTTCTCTAATGGCAGGGTCTAGAAGCACCTTGGAGAAATGAGAGAAAGGCTATACACATGAAACAAGTATTATTTTAAGCACACCAATTCCTTTTGAGAAAAACTCCTCTCCTTCCTTATTACCTACCATTTAACTCAGCACTCCATGATGCACGGGGTCAGATCTGCAGGAGGGTTTTAATGAATAAAACACAGTGAAGAACCGGAAGCTGTTTCTTCTAGTCCCATCGCCAAACCTGACAGTCCAGGAGGCCTGTGGAAATCCAACGTGTAACAAGGATCAGTTTGTCACATCGGCCTGAGGCACTCCAGGCCATCAGAAGGAGCCAGAGGTAGCTGGATAAATGAACATACTCTCATCAAGAAGCAGCACTTTTAACTTGTGTGATATTTATCACACTCGGTTTTTCCATTCTCTCCCTGACCCACTTCCCGGAGCCGGTGCGTTACTCAGAAGTTAGGGGCTAGATAACCCAGCACGACAGGACATGCTCAAAAGGCATGACCATTTAGATCTCCCCGAAGACCCTATACACATGAGCCTCGGGGCTGCCTCTCAATTTTTAGGACACATCCTGAGATGAGAAGGTGTCAGAAGAGCTCTTTCTGGCCAAACCGTAACCGTGTACTCTGGCCCACGCTGACCTCGAGGAACAGGCTAAGAACTACAGGTCGCGAGGGAGTCCATGGGCGTCCACGATGGTTTGACTGTGAATCTGCTGATGATTATCAAGTAGGTAAAGGATTCTGCGGTGCTTTCCTCCGAAAGAACATAAAATCTCCATTGTCCCAACTTCGGGAGGAAGTTTCCCGACTGGCCACACGAGAGGCAGCGCCCGCGGCTTCTCTCGTTTATGCGCGGAATGTGATGCGCGGGGGCGGAACAGCCCGGACCCAAGCAGAGGAGTCCCTAAGCTGATGGCAGTACATCCTGCCAATAGGGTGTGAAAGAGTCGATTTCATAATTGGCGTCTGCGGGGAGGAAGGCAGGCCTCTCAAGCAGGATGAAGCGGCTTGAGGGCGCAAGGAAAGCACGTGGACTTTTTTTTTTTTTTTAATCAGGTTACGGGGGGACTAAAAGTTCACACACAAGGGTAGGGGCTCCTGTGGACTGAATCTCTTGCCATTGCCAAAGCAGGAAGCACTAAGGCTTTCTTACTGCCTCGGACAGATGTGGACCACAAGAGGAAGAAGGAGGGATGAGCTTCCAAGTTGGGAGCAAGCATCAAAAACGAGTCAGAATGCAGAAAAATGAACCTGGACCACTTCCTTACACCAGACACAAAAATAAACTCAAAATGGATGAAAGATCTAAATGTAAGACAGGAAGCCATCAAAATCCTCGAGGAGAAAGCAAGCAAAAACGTCTCTGACCTCGGCCGCAGCAACTTTTTACTTAACACGTCTCTCGGAGGCAAGGGAAACCAAAGCAAAAATGAACTACTGGGACCTCATCAAAATAAAAATCTGCACGGCAAAGGAAACAATCAGCAAAACTAAAAGGCAACCGACGGAATGGGAGAAGATATCTGCAAATGACATATCAGATAAAGGGTGAGTATCCAAAATCTATAAAGAACTTCTCAGACTCGGCACCCCCCAAAAAACAACTAATCTAGTGAAGAAATGGGCAAACGACATGAATAGACACTTTTCCAAAGAAGACATCCAGATGGCTAACAGACCCATGAAAAACTGTTCAACATCACTATCAGGGAAATACAAATCAAAAGCACAATGACATACCACCTCATGCCTGTGAGAATGGCTAACGTTAACAACGCAGGCCACAACAGATGTTGGCAAAGATGCGGAGAAAGAGGGTCTCTTTTGCCCTGCTGCTGGGAATGCAAGCTGGTGCGGCCACTCTGGAAAACAGCATGGAGGTTCCTCAAAAAGTTAAAAATAGAACTACCCTCGACCCAGCAATTCCACTTCCAGGTATTTATCCAAAGGGATACAGTTGTGCTGTTTTGAAGGGGTACATGTACCCCCATGTTTAGTAGCAGCACTATCGACAACAGCCAAAGTATGGAAAGAGCCCAAATGTCCAGCAACAGGCGAATGGATTAAGAAGATGCGGTGTGTATATATACAATGAAGTATTACTGGGCAATCAAAAAGAATGAAATCTTGCCATTTGCAACTATGTGGATGGAACTAGAAGGTGTTATGCTAAAGGAAATTAGAGGAAGACAAATATATGACTTCACACATATGAGGACTTTAAGACACAGAACAGATGAACATAAGGGAAGGGGAGCAAAAATAATACAAAAACAGGGAGGGGGACAAGAACATAAGAGACTCTTAAACATGGAGAACAAACAGAGGGTTGCTGGAAGGGTTGTGGGTAGGGGGATGGGCTAAATGAAATGGGGAAGGGGTATTAAGGAAGACACTTGTTGCGATGAGCACTGGGTGTTATACATAGAGGATGAATCACTGGAATCTACTCCTGAAATCATTATTGCATTATGTGCTAACTAACTTGGATGTAAATTTAAAAATTTTTTAAAAATTGGAGTGATGGGGCGCCTGGGTGGCTCAGTCGGTTGAGCGTCCGACTTCGGCTCAGGTCATGATCTTGCAGTGTGTGAGTTCGAGCCCCGTGTGGGGCTTTGTGCTGACAGCTCGGAGCCTGGAGCCTGTTTCGGATTCTGTGTCTCCCTCTCTCTCTGACCCTCCCCCATTCATGCTCTGTCTCTCTCTGTCTCAAAAATAAATAAACGTTAAAAAAATTTTTTTTAAATTGGAGTCAGACTTTTTTTTCATTTTTGGTCATATATGACGAACTAAGAAGCAGTAACTCCCTCACAAGTAAAAAGCAAAAAACTTAAAATGAACAACTCTTCTTAAATCCGTTACAGAACTGAGGACACAGGGCAAACCACTGTCTTCAAAATTGGAGACAGAAAAGAAGCTATTTTCAAATATGCCCAGGATATTCTATTTTTTTTTTAAGTTTATCTATTTACTTCGAGAGCGAGTGAGTCCGATGTGGTGCTCAAACTCCCGAACCGCGAGACCACGACCTGAGCCGAAATCAAGGGTTGGAGGCTTAACCGACTGAGCCACCCAGGTGCTCCCAGAATGTTCTTAATAAGGCCTGTCCTCAAAAGAATCTGTTTCACTGGGGCAGAAAAAAGAACAGAAAAAAATAACACAACATCCCAGAACTTTGGGACGACAGGTGTAAAACACACACAATGGAAATAACTGACGGAAAAGAAAGGCAGAAAGGAACAGAAGAAAATCAGTGAAGCGAGAATCACCGGATCTTCCTAACATCCGTGACAGCAAACTGCACACCCAGGAAGCTAAAAGAACACAAGACATCAAGGTGGGGGGGACCCCACAACAAAAATGCACGTTCAAGCATCCTATCCAAACTGGAGAAAAATCAAAGAGAATAGTGAAAGAAGCCAGAGGGAAAAACAAACATCAGTTACACGGAAAAGGGTTAAGAATTAAACTGGACTTCTTTCCAAAACTATCTAAGCAAGAGACTGGAGTGACAAACTGCTGGCAGCAAAACGCCACTGTCCGACAAATGCCGTGTTAGACAAAATTCTTCTTCTTCTTTTTTTTTTTTTTGTTTTCAACGTTTATTTGTTTTTGGAACAGAGAGAGACAGAGTATGAACGGGGGAGGGGCAGAGAGAGAGGGAGACACAGAATCGGAAACAGGCTCCAGGCCATCAGCCCAGAGCCTGACGCGGGGCTCGAACTCACGGACCGCGAGATCGTGACCTGGCTGAAGTCAGACGCTTAACCGACTGCGCCACTCAGGCGCCCCAGACAAAATTCTTCTTCAAAAACGAGGGAGACATAAAGACTCTTGAGATAAAAATGGAGGAATCTGACAGGAGTACACCTGTTCGGCAAGAAACGTCACAAGAAATTCATCTAGGGGGTGCTTGGGTGGCTCGGTCGGGTGCCCGACTTCGGCTCAGGTCACGATCTCCCAGTCCGTGAGTTCGAGCCCCGCATCAGGCTCTGTGCTGACAGTTTGGAGCCTGGAGCTGCTTCAGATCCTCTATCCCCCTCTCCCTGCCCCTCCCCCGCTTGCACATTCTCTCTCTCTCTCAAAAATAAACATTAAAAAAATTATTTAAAGAAAAGGGGAGGGGCGCCAGTTAAGCGTTCGACTTCAGCTCAGGTCATGATCTCACAGTCTGTGAGTTCGAGCCCCGCGTCAGGCTCTGTGCTGACAGCTCAGAGCCTGGAGCTGCTTCGGATTCGGTCTCTCCCTCGCTCGCTCTCTCAAAAATAACAAAACACTAAAAAAAAAAAAAAAGGTATTTGTGAAAGATTGGTGTGTTGGAGGGAAAGCTGAATAAAGAAATAGGTGGATATTTTTAGAAAAGGAAGACTATTCTCTATGATACAGAAAATGATGGACACAGGTCATCATACCTTTAATTGTATAATTAAATTGTATAACTGTATAACCCATTAATTAATTGTATACCCATTAACTGTATAACACAAAATATCTATGTTCATATAAAGAACGGACTTCAGTTTCTCACTATTGGTCTATCAATTGTAACAAATAGATCACAATAATCGGAGACGTTAAAAATAGTGCAGACTGTGGATGTAGAAGGGTCAAGTGGGAACTCTGCACTTTGTGATCAATTTTTCTGTAAACATAAAATGCTCTAAAAAAAAAAAACAAACAGGGGCGCCTGGGTGGCGCAGTCGGTTAAGCGTCCGACTTCAGCCAGGTCACGATCTCGCGGTCCGTGAGTTCGAGCCCCGCGTCGGGCTCTGGGCTGATGGCTCGGAGCCTGGAGCCTGTTTCCGATTCTGTGTCTCCCTCTCTCTCTGCCCCTCCCCGTTCATGCTCTGTCTCTCTCTGTCCCAAAAATAAATAAACGTTGAAAAACAAACAAACAAACAAACAAACAAACCCTGAACTCTCATCATTTTATCTGAAATTTTTTTTTTCTGGGGGCACCTGGGTAGCTCAGTTGGTTGAGTCTCACTCTTGGTTTTGGCTCAGGTCATGATCTCACAGTTCATGAGATTGAGCCCCATGTCAGGCTCTGTGCTCTCTCTCTCTCTCTCTCTCTCTCTCTCTCAGCCCCTCCCCCACTCACGCTTTCTCCCTCTCTCTCTGCCTCCGTCTCAAAATAAATAAACCTAATTTTTTTCTCTCTCTGCCTCCGTCTCAAAATAAATAAACCTAATTTTTTTCTCTCTCTGCCTCCGTCTCAAAATAAATAAACCTAATTTTTTTCTGAAGTCTACTAGTTTATTGAATTTTTATCCTTAGCATGCAATTAATATAAAATAAACTTTTATACACTATATTTCATTACATAGTAGTGTTTTTAACTTTTGCTACTTTATTTTATTTATTTATTTTTTTAAAGTTTATTTATTTTTGGGACAGAGAGAGACAGAGCATGAAAGGGGGAGGGGCAGAGAGAGAGGGAGACACAGAATCGGAAACAGGCTCCAGGCTCTGAGCCATCAGCCCAGAGCCCCACGCGGGGCTCGAACTCACGGACCGCGAGATCGTGACCTGGCTGAAGTCGGATGCTTAACCGACTGCGCCACCCAGGCGCCCCATTTATTTTTGAGACAGAGAGAGACAGAGCATGAACAGGGGAGGGGCAGAGAGAGAGGGAGACACAGAATCTGAAACAGGCTCCAGGCTCCGAGCTGTCAGCACAGAGCCCCACACGGGGCTCGAACTCACATACCGCGAGATCGTGACCTGAGCCGAAGTCGGACGCTTAATCGACCCAGCCACCCAGGCACCCCAACTTTTGCTACTTTAATTTTAAATTAATTTAAACTTTTCTACATAGGAAATCATTTTAAGATTTCTTTTTTTTTTTTAAGGTTTATTTATTCTGAGAGAGCAAGCGAGCAACCGAGCAAGAGTGAATGCACAAGCTGGGGAGGGGCAGAGAGAAGGAGAGACAGGATCCCAAGCAGGCTCCACACCATCAGCGCAGAGCCCGATGTGGGGCTCAAACTCACAAACCGTGAGATCCGGACCTGAGCCAAGATCAAGAGTCCGACGCTTAACGGACCGTGCCACCCAGGCACCCCAAGATTTAACTCTTTAACCACTAATGGATATAAAACCGCAACCCATAAAAAGTGGAAAATTTCATATCTCTAACTAAAAGGGAAAGGGATATCAGAGTTTGTCCCTCCACTATGTTTCACACCGGGGATACTGTCAGGAATGAGTTATGCATGTTGCACTGCATTAGGGGGTTGCATTTAATCCCTGAAAACTAAAAATTTTTTAAAAGATTTTCACAAGATGAGGGGCGCGTGGATGGCTCAGTCGGTTAAGCACCTGACTTCAGCTTAGGTCGTGATCTCACTGCTCGTGAGTTCGAGCCCCGCGTCAGGCCCTGTGCTGAAAGCTCGGAGCCTGGAGCCTGCTTCCAGTTTTGTGTCTCCCCCTCTCTCTGCCCCTTCTTGGCTCGCACTCTGTCTCGCTCTCTTTCTCAAAAACAAATACACGTTAAAAAAAAATTTTAAGATTTACATAAGATTAGGTAGTTTTTCTCACCTCAATTAAAATAGAAATTCATCTGCCTTAATATAGACTTTTAAATGTCAAAGTTCTCTGGGGACATGCACATGCAAACACTGATCTAAAAATGAAAAATGGGGAACGCCTGGACGGCTCAGTGGGTTAACTGTCTGACTCTTGATTTTGGCTCAGATTATGATCTTACGGTTTGGGAGATCAGGCCCGCATTTGGGCTCTGCACTGGCAGCGAGGAGCCCGCCTGGGATTCTCACTCTCCCTCTCTTACCGCCCCCCCTCACGTTTGCTCTCTCAATATAAATTAAAAATAAAAATGAAAACATGAGGGTGCCTGGGTGGCTCAGTTGGTTAAGCACCCGACTCTTGATCTCAAGGTCTTGAGTTCGGGGTCCACTTTGGGCTCCGCACTGAGCATGAAGCCTACTTAAATTAAATTAAATTAAATTAAATTAAATTAAATTAAAATTAAAAATAAGGGGCACCTGGCTGGTTCAGTCAGTGGAGCATCTGACTCTTGATCTCAGGGTTGTAAATTCGAGTCCCGTGTTGGGTGTAGAGATTACTTAAAAATAAAATCTTTTTTTGTTTGTTTGTTTGCTTTAATTTTAGAATGCACAAGGTGGGGGGAGGGGCAGAGGGAGAGACAGAGAATCCCAAGCAGGCTCCAAAGCTCAGTGCAGAGCCCTACACGGGGCTTGATCCCCCAACCCTGGGATCACGGCCTGAGCCAAAATCAAACCGTCGGACGCTCAACTGAGCCACCCAGGCGCCCTCAAAATAAAATCTTTACAGAAAATAAAAATGAAAACTGTGCCTGAGGACACAAATGTACCCATCTTACCACTTGAGAGTCTGTTGCCTGAAATGAATTAAAAACTGGTTTCAAGATTTTCTTGCCTCATGCGTATTTCTCAATCACCTTACATTTTCAAAGCCCAAGAAAGAAAAACATCTTGCCCACTCGGACAGAAATAAAACTGTAAACTGCGAAGGGAAGCCATAGTGGAAGGGCTGAAATAGTCAACGGAGAGAAGAATGCTAAGGAAAGAAATGCAAACACTCACATCCGCTCAGGTAAGCAGCCTGCTAACCCAGAGCTCAGGAAAACCCACGTTCAGAAAGTTAAACACGTCCAGGCCGGCGTCCACACATGCCCCGTTGAGACAGCAGCCCCACAGCGGGTCAGTCCCCAGGGAGGGAGGGTAGGGACACCTGAGCGGCCACGGACGTGAACTCCGACAGCCCTGCACACCCGCCCCTCTCCCGGAAGCTTAGCAGAACCCCCCCTCCAAACTCAAGCAGATTCAGTTTAAAGTCCCAAGTTCATCAACATTTTGTCCCGGAGACAGAACTCTGGACCTTCACAGAGTTTCTCAATACATATATTATACTCTCAGGGCATCCGTATCATGGATGCAAAACCCGAACCCGAAATATCTAGACCTAAGGAGACTCCCTTGGTCAGCTTTGAGCTGCCCGTAGCTTGGAGTCATTGGCCGTGGGCCTCTGCTCCCCAGTCATGCTTTGGACCACCATGAATAATTAAAAAAACAAAAAAAAATTTTTTTAGCGTTTATTTTTGAGAGAAAGAGAGAAAGCGGGAGCAGGAGAGGGCCAGAGAGAGAGGGAGACAGAGAATCCGAAGCAGGCTCCAGAAACTGAGCTGTCCGCACAGAGCCCGATGCGGGGCTCGAACCCGCCAATCGCGAATCACGACCTGAGTGGAAAGTTGGAGGCTCAACCGCCTGAGCCACCCCCCCCCCCCCCGTCCCCCCCCATGACAAATTTAAATGACAGAAATCCAGTAATTCCTGAATCCGGTGAAACCACCCAGTGTTTTGTACGTTAAGGAGGAAAGAAAAATTTCAGGAATTTTACCAGTTCAACAAGTAAACCAGCAGATTTCTACTATCAGAAGATGAAGATGTGATCACTCCCAAGAAAAGAAACAGATTTGTATGCAACTGGACTGGAAGGCTTGGAAATGTTACAAGTCTACGCCCTGATAAGCCACTTGAAATCACCTGCAAGAAGGAACACACCTCGGAATATTACTATAGCCACTTGGTAGAAAAAGGGAACAGATTTTAACGAATGGAAAGTAATATTTTTTTTTTCCTGAAATTCACCTTTTTGGAAATACTTTTGGAGTGTCTTCCAAGCCGGAACTAAGTCTCACGTGAAAAAATCTTTTCAAAGTGACAAATGCAAGGAGGGGGTGTGCGGGCAGATCACCCAGCAAAGTTTTAGAGAACTTCCACTCAGAGGGCTTCCCCCCAGGATGTCTGTGCCCAGGAGAGATCCTGAGCGGGGAGGCGCAGGATTTCATAAAACATAGCTCCGTGGTTATGCTTCGCTTTCTTCTCGTGTAAAATACCCCCCCCCCCCAATCTTTAAAAAGAGCCATTCGCGGCTCTGTGGTTAAACGATAAAATACTGCGTAATTTGCAATGCATCACGGAGAACAAACAGTTAATAATGATGCTGTGAACTGGAGAGGGAAGATGGCGTTTCGGAACGCAGGGAAGGATCTGGAAATTGAGGCATTTATTTCCAGTCTTACGAAGAGCTAGCCTGGGGGCACAGGGTCGTGGCTTTGAGACCCCACTCCCCGGACATCTGGAAAAGTGAGGGGAAAACGGGTACCCCCCTCCCTCCCGGGAGAGAGGGACTGGGGACCCCACAGACCACAGCTCCTCCCGCGCACGGACCCCAGAGACCGAGGCGTGACCGTCCCCCGATGACCCTCCGGTGGTCATCGCCCAGTCTACGGGAGGCGCGGCCGGGCACAGCGACGGGACAGGACGCCCGGGTCCCGGCTGCCGCCCGGCCCCGCGCTGCGTGCCGCGCCGGCAGCGGACTCGGGTCCGCACACTCCGGGGGTCACGGCCGCGAGCCCAGGTCCCGCCGCCCCCGGTTCCCGACTCCCGGCCCCGCACACTCACCATCGCTCGGTTTCCGGGGTGCCGGGTCGCCCACCATCCGGCTGCCGCGGCCAGCGCAGGTCGCGGCGACCCAGGACGCGGCGGAACCTCCCGAAGCCCTTAAGGACGGCTCCAGCGGGTGCGAGGCTCGGACGCACAGCAGCCACCGCACACAGCCCTCGCCGTCCACGGCGTCCACGGCGCGTCGCCCGCACGTACGGCTCCGGCGGCTCCCCTGATTGGACGGCTCGCACGGCCCCGCCCCCTCCCGCCTGAGCGACAGCGGGCGGGAGGTCAAGTCTTTGAGCCGACCTTGCTTGGGCAGGGGGCTGCCGCCTGTTGTCTCCAAGGCCATCGCTGGGAAGCGCGAGGCCGCCAGGCCACTCACGAAACCGTGACCCTTCCTCACAAGCGCACACGCAAGTGACCTCACCATTCGTAAGCAGGAGTCCGGTTCCATGTTGGTCTTTCTAGCAAATCCTACCACAAAACATTTTGTACATTCTTTTCTCAGTATGTTGGATGATCAAAGACTTTAAGAAGTTATTAAGGTCGAAAAAGAACAATTTGTAAGTTTGTTTCTTCTGTAATGGGGCAGTGTGAGTTTTCATTCTCGGGGGTGGCAGAAAAAAATTGTTAACAACTGGCTGTTTAGAAAGAATTGGTTGGGGTGCCTGGGTGGCCCAGTCGGTTAAACAGCAGCTGACTTGGGCTCAGGTCATGACCTCCATGCTGGTGAGTTCCAGCCCCGCGTCTAAGCTAAGCTGACAGTGTAGAACGTATAGCCTGCTTCAGATTCTGTGTCTCCCTCTCTCTCTCTGACCCTCCCCCGTTCATGCTCTGTCTCTCTCTGTCTCGAAAGTAAGTAAACATTAAAGAAAGAAAGAAAATCAGCCGGGCTTAACTCCGGGAGCTGTGAAAGGCAGTGGGGCTTACCTCCAGGCAAGCTGGAGGGCTACAGGAAACCGAGACTCTGCTCTTAAAGGACCAATGCCCAGGCTCACTCAGAGACCTAGCCCAGCGACGGCAGTTTGAAAGGCACTGAGGTACTGGCGGGGGCAAATTTTCTTGTGCTCCTTCAGCCCAGTTGCCAGGTCTGACACTCTCCATCTACCTTTTGCTAGCACTGCTCACCTCACCCTGGTGTTCCCCTGCAGACCCGCCCTGCTGAACCTGCCCACCCCAGCAGGTGCCGCTCCAGAGCAGTTCCCACCCTGACACACCTGGCCGGTGGCCTTGGCCAGGACCAGAGCTCCCCCAAAAGCAGCTACTGCCCTGTCACATCCAGCAGGTGGCCTTGGCCAGGACCTGCACAAGCCTGGTGGTTCCTGCCCCCGTCCCCACCACCACACACGGCAGGCAGCCCTGTCCGGGACTGGTGCCCCTCCAAACACCTCCTATACCAGTGGGGGAGGGAGGGTCCACCCACCAGTGTGCCCACAATTATAGCAGGGCCTTCCCACAAGCGTGCCTGCAGCAGTCGTGGTCCATACACCACAGGAGGACATAGGCAGCCCACCCAAGTAACACCACTGGAATGCCTGGTTCCGGTGACCAGAGGAATTGCACTTCTGGGCCCCAAAGGATGTCTTGTACATAACACCAGGAGACGTAGCTGATCTAACACCTAGACACAAACAGAGTCAGGCAAAATAAGGAGACAGAAGAACATGTTCTAAATGATAGGACAAGAGAAAACCTCAGAAAAAGAAATAAATGAAATGGAGATAATCTACCCGATGAAGTAGACCAAATTAAGGGTCATGTGCTCATCAAACGCAGGAGAAGAACGTGAATACAGTGAGATCTTCAACAAGGAGAAAGGAAATATTCAGAGCTGGAGAATGCAAGTAGGAAATGAAAAATACACTAGAGGGAAACGACAGCAGATCAGACAATGCAGGAAACTGGATCACCAATCTGGAGGACAAGGTGGTGAAAATCATCCCGACTGAACAGCAAAAACAAAAAATAATAATAGATTTGAGAGGATAGTTTAAGGGACCCTTAGGACAACATCAAGCATGCTATAGGGGTCCCAGGAAAAGAGAGAGGGAAAGGGACAGAAAACATATTTGAAGAAATAATGGCTGAAAACTTCCCTATCCCGGGGAAGGAAACAGACATTCAGGTCTAGGAAGCAAAGAAAGTCCTAAACAAGATAAACCCAAAGAAGTCCACACCAAGACACATATTAATTAAAAGGTTAAGGGGTGCCTGGGTGGTTCGGTCCGTTAAGCGTCCGACTTCGGCTCAGGTCACGATCTCACGGTCCGTGAGTTCGAGCCCCGCGTCAGGCTCTGTGCTGACAGCTCGGAGCCTGGAGCCTGTTTCAGATTCTGTGTCTCCCTCTCTCTCTGCCCCTCCCCTGTTCATACTCTGTCTCTCTGTGTCTCAAAAATAAAAATAAAAAAACGTTAAAATTTTTTTTTAAAAAAAGGTTAAAAATTAAAGATAAAATCTTAAAAGCAGCAAGAGAAGAACAGCTAGTTACATATAAGGGAAAACCCATAAGACCATCAGCTGATCTTTTTTAGCAGAAACTTAGGCCAGAAGCAAGTGTCATTATATGTTCAAAGTGCTAAAAGGAAAAAAGGAAAGAGAAAAAAACTATAACCCAGAATACTCTACCTAGCAAGATTATCATTCAGAACTGAAAGAGAGATAGTTTCCCCAGACAAACAAAAGTGAAAAGACCACTAAACTGGTCTAACAAGAAATGATCAAGGAATTTCTTTTGGGTATGGCCATTTCTTTCCCACTTAAATTTGGAAAATTATGAAAGAAGAAATCTCACTGGTAAAAGCAAACATGTACTAAAGATAGTGGATCAATTACTTATAAAGCTAGTACAAAGGATAAAATACTAAAATATTAAAACCAACTATATCTACAATAATTAGTTAAGGCGTACCCAAAATAAAAAGAGGTAAAATATGGCATCAAACACATAAAGCATGAGGAGAGGGGGAATATACTTTAGAATGTGTTTGAGGGGCACCTGGGTGGCTCAGTCGGTTGAGCTTCCGACTTCGGCTCAGGTCCTGATCTCACACTCCGTGAGTTCGAGCCCCGCGTCGGGCTCTGTGCTGACAGCTCAGAGCCTGGAGCCTGCTTCAGACTCTGTGTCTCCCTCTCTCTCTGACCCTCCACCATTCATGCTCTGTCTCTCTCTGTCTCAAAAATAAATAACCATTAAAAAATTTAAAAAATAAATTAAAAAAAATAGAATGTGTTTGAATTTAAGTGACCACCAACTTAAAATAGACTTCTATATCCAGGATGTTATGTATGAATCTCATGGTAACCACAAACTAAAAACCTGTGATAGATACACAAAAATAAATAAATAAGGAAGGAAGGAAGGAAGGAAGTAGAAAGGAATCCAAACATAACAGTAAAAAAGTAATCAAATCACAAGGGAAGAAAGAGAATAAAGGAACAGAGGGGCGCCTGGGTGGCTCAGTCGGTTAGGCGGCCGACTTCGCCTCAGGTCATGATCTTGCGGTCCGTGAGTTCGAGCCCCACGTCGGGCTCTGGGCTGACAGCTCAGAGCCTGAAGCCTGCTTCATATTCTGTGTCTCCCTCTCTCTGACCCTCCCCTGTTCATGCTCTGTCTCTCCCTGTCTCAAAAATAAATAAACATTAAAAAAAATTTAAAAAGGAAGAGAGAACTATAAAGACAACCAGAAAACAATAAATGAAATGGTAATAGGCACACACCCATTAATTATTACTCTAAATGTCAGTGGACTAAATGTGGCAATCAAAATACATAGATTGACTGAATGTATTTAAAAAAAAATTTTTTTAACGTTTATTTATTTTTGAGACAGAGAGAGACAGAGCATGAACGGGGGAGGGGCAGAGAGAGAGGGAGACACAGAATCGGAAGCAGGCTCCAGGCTCCGAGCCGTCAGCCCAGAGCCCGACGCGGGGCTCGAACTCACGGACCGCGAGATCGTGACCTGAGCCGAAGTCGGACGCTCAACCGACTGAGCCACCCAGGCGCCCCTGAATGTATTTTTTAAAGAAGACCCATCTATATGCTGCCTACAAGAGATATACTTCAGACCTTAAGACACATACAGACTGAAAGTGAAGGGATGGCAAAAGATATTCCATGCAAGTGTAAATGAAACAGAAGCTGGAATAGCAGTACATGTGTCAGAAAAAAATAAACTTCAAAACAGACTGCAACAAGAAACAAAGAAGGGCACTGCATAATGATAAAGGGCTCGATCAATGAGAGGATATAACAATTGTAAATGTCGATGTATCCAACACAGGAGCACTTAAAGACATAAAGCAAATATTGACAGATATAAAGGGAGAAATGTGCAGCAATACAGTAATAGTAGAAGATTTTAACACCTCACTTCCATCAATGGATAGATCATCCAAAGAGAAAATCAATAAGGAAACAGTGGCCTTATACGACGCACTAAACCAGATGGACTCAACAGCCATATAGAGAACATTCCATCCCCAAAGAGCAGAATACACATTCTTTCCAAGTGCACATGGAACATTCTCCACGATAGATCATGTTAGGTCACAAAACAACTTTCAGTAAATTTAAAAAGATTGAAATAATATCAGGCACCTTCCAGCCACAACAATATGGAACTAGAAATCAATTATAAGAAGAAAAAAAAGGAAAAAACAAACACGTAGAGGCTAAACAACATGCTGCTAAACAACCAATGGTCCAACAAAGAAAGAAAGGGGAAATAAAAAAAATACCTTGAGAGAAATGAAAACGGAAACACAACATTCCAAAACCTATGGAATCCAGCAAAAGCAGTTCTAGGAGGGAATTTTCCAGTTGAATAGGCCTACCTCAAGAAACAAGAAAAATCTCAAATAAACAATCTAATCGTACACCTTAAAGAACTAGAAAAGGAATAAACAAAGCCCAAATTTATTAGAAGGAAGGAAATAATAAAGAGGAGAGCAGAAATAAATACAATGGGGACTTTAAAAAAAAAACAATAGAAAAGATCAATGAAACTAAGAGATGGTTCTTTGAAAAGATAGACAAAATTAGTAAATCTTTAACAAGACTCAACAAGAAACAAAAAAGAGAAAACTCAAATAAAATCCTAAGTGAAAAGGATTATAAGAGACTACTATCAAATAATTATAGGCCAAATAAATTGGACAACCTAGAAGAAATGGATAAATTCTTAGAAAGACACAGTCTTCCATGACTAAATCAGGAAACAATTGAAAATCTGAACAGACCAGTTACTAGTAATGAAATTGAATCTGTAATTTAAAAACTCCCAACAAACAAATGTCCAGGACCAGACAATATCACAGGTGAATTTTATCAAAGATTTAAAAAGCTAATACCTATCCTTCTCAAACTATTCCAAAAATTGAAGAGGAAGGACTGCTCTCCAATTCATTCTGTAGGCCAGCATTATCCAGACACCACAACCAAAGACTACAAAAGAACAAAGAAAAGAAAAGAGAAGAGAAGAAAAGAAAGAAAATTACAGGCCAATATTCCTGATAAATATAGATGCAAAAACTTCAACAACATATTAGCAAACAGAATTTTTAACGATACATTAAGGATCATACACCATAATCAAGTAGGACTTATTCCAGAGATGCAAGGATGGTTCGATATTCACAAATCAATCAACAGGATACACCACATTAACAAAATGAAGGGTAAAAATCATATGATCATCTCAAGAGATGCAGAAGAATTCAACAAAATTCAACATCCATTTATGATTAAAAAAATGTAAACAAAGTGGGTATACAGGGGACATAGCTCAACATAACAAAAGTCATAAAACAAACCCATAAGGGCATCTGGGTAGCTCAGTTGGCTAACTGGCTGACTCTTGAGCTCGCTCAGGTCTTGATCTCAGGGTCGTGAGCCTGAGTCCTGTGTTGGGTGTGGAGCCTACTTAAAAACATCAACAACAAAAACAACCCAAAGCTAATATCATACTCAATAGAAAAAACGCTGAAAGCTTTTCCTTTAAGATCAGGAACAAGACAAGGATGTCCACTCCTGCCACTTTTGAAAAAATTTTTATTTTAGAGACAGAGTTAGAGATTATGAACAGGAAAAAGGAGCAGAGGGAGAGAGAATCTGAAGGAGGCTCCACACTCAGTGTGGAGCCCAATGGGGGCTCCCCAGGATCATGACCTGAGCTGAAATCAAGCATCAGATGCTCAACTGACTGAGCCAGCTGGGTGCCTCCACTCTTGCCACTTTTATTCAACATAGTACTTGAAGCCCCTAGCCACAGCAATTAAGAAAAAAAAAAAAAAAGATAACAAACAAACAAATAAATGGCATCCAAATTGATAAGGAAGAAATAAAACTATCACTGTTTGTAGATGACATGATACGAAATACAGGACGTCCTAAAGATTCCACCAAAAAACTATTAGAATAAATGAATTCAGTGAAGCTGCAAGATATAAAATTAATATACAATCTGTTACAGTTCTACACAATTGTCAAAAAAAAAGAAATTAAGAAAACAGTTCCATTTGCTATTGCATTGGACAGAATAAAAAGACCTGGGAATAAATTTAATCAAGAAGGTGAAAGGCCTGTATTCTGTATTCTGTATTCTGAAAACTATAAGAAACTGATGAAAGAAGTTTAAGATGATGCAAATAAATGGAATGATATACCATGTTCATGGATTGGAACAATTAATAATATTAAAATGTCTATACTACCGAAAGCAATCTACAGCTTAAATGCAATTTCTATCATAATAGCAATAGCATTTTTAGCATTTTTCACAGAACTAGAACAAGTCATCCTAAAATTTGTATGGAACTAAAAAGACTCTGAATAGCCAAGGCAATCTTGAGAAAGAACAAATCTGGAGGTATCATGCTCCCAGATTTCAAATAATACTATAGAGCTATACTAAACAAGACAGTACGGTACCAGCATGAAAACAGACACAGAACTCAATGGAACAGAATACAGCCCAGAAATAAACTCATACTTGTGTGGTCAATTAATCTACGACAAAGGAAGCAAAAATATACAACGAGGAAAAGACAATAAATTTTGGGAGAACTGGACAGCAACATGCAAAAGAATGAAACCAGACTACTTTCTTATACCACATACAAAAATAAACCCCAAATGGATTAAAGACCTAAATGTAAGGCCTGAAACTATAAAACTCCTAAAAGAAAACATGGGCAGTAAACCTTGGACATTGGTCTCAGCAATATCTTTTTGGATGTCTTCTCAGATAAAAGCAAAAATCTACAAGTAGGACTGTCTGAAACTGAAAACAAGAGATTTTTACAGCAAAGCAAACCGTCAACAAAACAAAAAGGCAAATTATTGAGTTAGAGAAGATATTTGCAAATAACATATCCAAGAAGGAGTTAATATCCAAAATACATAAAGAACCCATACAACTCAACACTAAAAAAGTCTGATTTAAAAATGGGCAGAGGACCTGAAGAGATATTTGTCCAAAGAAGACATACAGATGGCCAACAGATGCCGGAAGAGATACTCAGCATCACTAATCATCAGGGAAATGCAAATCAAAACCACGATGAGATATCACATCACAACTGTCAGAAGGGCCATTATCAAAAAGACGAAAAGGAATATTCCTCAGCCCCCAAAGAGGATAAAATTTCTCCATGTGTGACAACATGAGTGGACCCAGAGCATATTATACTAAGTGAAGTAAGTCCGACAGAGAAAAACAAATACCACGTGATTTCACTTATACGTGGAACCTAAAAAACAAAACAAAGAAAATAAAACAGAATCATACTTACAAATACAAAGATCAAACCGGTGGTTGACAGAGAAGGGGGTAGGGGGACTCATGAAACCAGTAAAGGGGATTAAGAGATACAAACTTCCAGTTATAAAATAAATAAGTCACAGGGATGTAAAGTAAAGCCTAGGGAATATAGTCATTAATACTGTAATAATTTTTTAAAGTTTATTTATCTGAGGGAGAGAGAGGGAGGGAGCGAGCACAAGCAGGGGAAGGGCAGAGAGGAGGAGAGACAGAATCCTAAGCAGGCTGTGCGCCATCAGCACAGAGCCCCATGCAGGGCTCCAACTCACGACTGTGAGATCATGGCCAGACGCTGAGTCTGACACTGAGTCAGACGCTTAACCGACTGAGCCAGCCAGGCGCCCCATACCGTAATAATTTTGTATGGTGACAGATGGCAACTAGGCTCCCATTTCATACCTGTCACATCTTCTTTATCTATTCGTCTATCAATGGATACTTACATTGCTTCCATATCTTGGCTATTGCCCATAATGCTGCAATGAACACAGGGGGCACATATATCTTTCCAAATTAGTGTTTTCATTTCCTTTGGGTAAATACCCAGAAATGAAATTGCTAGATTGTATCGTAGTTCTATTTTCCATTTTTTGAGAAACCTCTACACTATCTTCCAATGGCAGCACCAATGTACATTCCTACCAACAGTGCATGAGGATTCTCTCTTTTTTTTTTAAATTTTTTAAATGTTTGTTTATGTATTGGGGGGGTGGGGGGACAGACAGAGAGGAGCGAGAGAATACCAAGTAGGATCTGTACTCTCAGCGCAGAGCCCAACACAGGGCTCAGTCCACAAACTGTGAGATCATGACCTGAGCCCAAACCAAGAGTGGGACGCTTAACTGACTGAGCCACCCAGGCTCCCCAAGCGTTCTCTTTTCTCCACATCTTACCAACACTTGTTACTTCTCGAAGAGATGTCTGTATTCCCATGCTCACTGCAGTATTATACACCATAGCCAAGATATGGAAACAACCCGAGTGTTGACAGATGACCGGATAAAGAAAATGGGGCATCTACAGGCAAAGGAATGGTAGTCGGTCTCATAGAGCAAGGAAAATTCCGACATTTGTTAAAACCTGAATGAATCTGGAGGACGTTATGCCAGATGAAGTAAGTCAGACACAGAAATAATACTTCATGAATTCGCTTAATGCAGAATCTATAAACGTTTCTTCAATACTAAATTTATGGAGAATTTTTAACATGAAAGGGTGTTGAGTTTTGTCAAAGGTTTTTTTTCTCTGCGCCTGTTAAGATGATCGTGTGCTTTTCACCCTTTATTCAGTTAATGTGGTGTATCTCATTGATTCGTCCAGCTTTGTCATCAGGGTAATGCTGGCCTGGTAAAAGAACTCTAGGAGTGTTCCCTCTGCTTCAGTTTTTTTTTGTAAGAGTTTACGAAGGATTTGTATTCTTCTTTGAATGATTAGAATTCACCAGTGAGGCCATCCAGTCCTGGGCTTTTCTTTGTTGGGAGGCTTTATTGGGAATTCAATCTCCTTACTCACTATTGGTCGGTTCAGATTTTTCTGTTTCTTCATGATTCAGTCTTGGGAGGTTGTGTGCTTTGAGGAAGTCATCCAATTATTTTAGGTTACCCAATTGGTTTGCGTGTAATTGTTCACAGTAATCTCTAACAATCCCTTTGTATTTCTATGATGTCAGATATAGTTTCTCCTCTTTCATTTCGGATTTCAGTAATCTGAATCTCCTGTATTTTTTTCTTAGCCTAGCCAAAGTTTTGTCAATTTGGTTTATCTTAAAAACAACAGTAGGGGTGCCTGGGTGGGTCAGTTGGAAGAGTGTGTGACTTGTGATGTCAGGGTTGTGATTTTGAGCCCCCCGTCGGATGTAGAGAGGACTTTAAAATAAAAACAAAGACAGTTTAACCCGTTAGTTTCAAACTTCCACATTTTTTTTTTGCACGTTGTTCATCAGCATCCATTTATTTAAGCTTCCAGAATTCCCTCTTGCGTCTCCTCTAAGGCAGGCCTACTGGTGATAAAACTCCCCCAACCAGAGATGCCTGGGTGGCTCAGTCAGTTAAGCGTCAGACGTCCGGACTTCAGCTCAGGTCATGATCTTACCGCTGGTGGGTTCCAGCCCCGTGTCGGGCTCTGTGCTGACAACCCAGAGCCTGGAGCCTGCTTCGGATTCTGTGTCTCCCTCTCTCTCTGTCCCTCGCCTGCTCATTCTCTGTCTCTCAAAAATAAATAAAAACTTTTTTTTAAGGTTTAAAAAAAATAAAAATAAAATAAGAAAATAAACTCCCTCAACAGTTGTTTGTCTGGGGAAGTTTTTATAATTCCTTCGTTTCTGAAGGACAGCTTTACTAGGAAAAGCATTCTTGGTTGACAGTTTCTTCTCTCAGCACTCTGAATATAGGGATCCAATTCTGTTCTGGCTTGTAAGGTTTCTGCTGAGTAATCCACCGATAGTCTAATTGGGATTCCTTTGTGTGTGATGAGTCACTTTCCTCTTGTTACTTTCAGAATTCTTTGTCTTTGATTTTTGGTGACTTGATCATAATGTGTTTGTGAAGTGTTCTTTGGGTTGAACCCATTTGGTGACACTTGATTTCATTTACCTGGGTGTCCCTGCCTCTCCCAAGATTTGGGACGTCTCCAGCCATTATTTCTTTCCTCTCTCTCTCTCTTTTAGCTACAGGATAGATGTGTTAATTTGCTTGATTGTGATAATCATTTCACAATGTATGTATGTATCATCACGTTGTACACCTTAAATATATGCACATTTTATTTGCCAATTATGTCGTAATGAAGCTAGAAGAAAAAGGGAAGCTGCCAAAGGAATATAAGTATATTACTGTTTTGAAGACAATTGAAAGAAGTGGAAGCAATTTTTGTAAGGCAATATTCTGTTTCCATGACGACTGTCGTCAAGAGAACAGAACCTCAGAAGGGAACTTCTCTGATCATTATCAAAAAATTTGGGGGGCGCCTGGGTGGCTCAGTTGGTTAAGCATCCAACTTTTATTCTTTTTAATGTTTATCTATTTTTGAGAGAGAGACAGACAGAGTGCAAGCAGGGGAGGGGCAGAGAGAGAGGGGGAGACACA
Organism: Lynx canadensis; assembly: GCF_007474595.2. Taxonomy (NCBI): domain Eukaryota; kingdom Metazoa; phylum Chordata; class Mammalia; order Carnivora; family Felidae; genus Lynx; species Lynx canadensis. Next base: position 8,532,414 of record NC_044304.2, read on the forward strand.
GAATCCAAAGCAGGCTGCAGGCTCTGAGCTGTCAGCGCACAGTCCGACGCGGGGCTCGAACCCACAAACCGCAAGATCGTGACCTGAGCCGAAGTCAGACACTTAACTGGCTAAGCCCCCCAGGTGCCCCTCCAATGCTCTTTTCAAAGAATTTCTGATTTTCAACTTAAGAGAGAGGAACAGCTTTTAATTCGCATCCCTTGCGAGCGGGATGTAGGACAGGCTAAACCAGGTCATTGACGAGAACTGCAACATGCAGAATAATAAGGCCGGTCCCCTCGTGTGCCACCAAAGAGCAGCCCACGAGGTAAATATGAAACACAAAAAGCAGAATAATCGTTGCAAAGCCATCTTATTGTTTCAAGCATGTTCTTCAGCTGCTTCAGGGTCCCATCAAAAAGCACACACTGGCCAATGCAGCAACATTCCCAAGGGCATGAAACGCAGGAAAAGGCTTTATGCCTCCTGGAAGGCACAGTAATCCAGTTCCAAGGAGAGCGAAGCCTATCACGGATCACTGCGACCTGGTGTTGAAACCAAGGGAGGAGGCATCAGGACCCACGTGGTCAGGCCCTGGCTCCCGCTTGCCTGCCCCCACCCCCACCCCCACCCCCCCCGGAACCCGGAACCACCTAAGTGCCCGACTCTTGATTTCGGCTCAGGTCACCGTCTCCCGGTTTGTTGAGTGCAAGCCCCACGCCGGGCTCCGTGCTGACAGTGCGGAGTCGGCTTGGGATCCTCTCTCTCTGCTCCTCCCATTCTCTCTCTCTGTCTCAAAATTAAGTAAAATAAAAAAATAAAAATTTCGGGGTGCCTGGGTGGCGCAGTCGGTTAAGCGAGCGACTTCAGCCAGGTCACGATCTCGCGGTCTGTGAGTTCGAGCCCCGCGTCAGGCTCTGGGCTGATGGCTCAGAGCCTGGAGCCTGTTTCGATTCTGTGTCTCCCTCTCTCTCTGCCCCTCCCCCGTTCATGCTCTGTCTCTCTCTGTCCCAAAAATAAATAAAAACGTTGAAAAAAAAATTAAAAAAAAAATAAAAATAAATAAAAATAAAAATTTCAAAAGCTACCGCAAATAAATCTTCAAAGAAATAAAATAAAATTTGCAAGTGCCGAAGACTTCACTTAAATTTAATTCATTCCTTGCTCCGTCAGAGTTGCTCTGCTTGGTGAAGGATATTTCAGGACACCGTGGTATGACCACAGGGAAGTCAGGCGAGACAGTAGTTTTCTGATGATTAAGGTGAGTCATACTCTCTTGTCCTCTGTATGATATTCAGTAACTCCCCAAAGATGATCCGGGTATCTTGCTACAACTTAGTGGGGTCCCCGGGTGTCACTGCGAGTTGACCCTACCACTGATTAGGTGCAGGAGGGTTCCTAAATTAGCAAGATGAATTCAGAAGCCACCTCTGAGAGGCCCCGAGGGCCAAGCAGGGTACTTTTCTCCTTTTTATTGCGTAAATTCTTTTATTACACGTTGCCTTTCCGGCTGGGCAAATTTTAGACCTTGGTTTCAACACTTGTTTCTTCTGCTTCCTTCTCTGTCTTGTTTTTTCCCATCGCTGGATATACTTCGGGGGAGGGGGGTGTCCTCTCTACCCGGGTATTTTTAACATTTTCCTCCAGAGAGCCTCAGGGTTCTCCAGAGCCTCTCCCGTGACCACTGGCTGCCCTACAGGGTTTAAGGGCCCCGGACTTAAATCAAGTGGAACCAATCCCTTTGCTGTGCCACAGGGGCACCTGAGTGTCGTGCCCTCTACCTGGAGGTTCAGGATCTTGGCTGCAGTAGAGGCAGGGGCAGAAGCAGCAGAGGTGCTTAAAGGTCCTGGTGAGTCCTCTGGGGTCAAGGAGCGTGGACTCAGGCCCCCATCTACTGGCTGCCTTTGACTCTCCCTTCTCTTTTTCTAGTTAAATGACTGCTGCTTCTGGGGTGCCTGGTTGAGCGTCCAACTTTGGCTCAGGTCATGATCTCACAGTCCGTGAGTTCGAGCCCCGCGTCGGGCTCTGTGCTGACAGCTCAGAGCCAGGAGCCTGCTTCGGATTCTGTGTCTTCCTCTCTCTCTGCCCCTCCCCGACTTATGCTCTGTCTCTCTCTCAAAAAATAAATACACATTAAAAAAAAAAAAAAAAAGAATGACACCCACGTGGCACACAGGCACACACACAAACACACCCCGAGAGAGTAGGGGAAAGCTCAGGACTCACATGACAGGCATCCCTGGGGGAGGAAGGGCCTGCCTCGCAAGCAGCTTCAGAAAGCCAGGAAAGGAGCTGCCTGGTTTGGGCTTTCCCTGGGGGTGGGGTGGGGCCGGAGCAAAGATTCTGCACAGGCAGGCAGGGGGTTGTGCGATTTTGAGTCTGAAGTCAGCGCCAGAGAAGGGGGCTTCCAGACGTTCTCATCAGCTTTCCCGGTGGGGGGGTGGGGGGAGCGGGGGCGGGGGGCACAGTTCAGAGGCCGGGGGCCGGTGTAAGCAGCCCGCAAACAAAAAAATGTCCAACTTCTCATTACAAGGCCAAATGTAGATAAGAAAAATATGCATTTGCAACGGCTGGGTTTTTTTTTTTTTAAGTTTATTCATTTATTTTGAGAGAGAGTGAGCATGAGTGCATGCAGGTGGGGGAAAGGGGGGAGGGAGAGATTGAGAGAGAGAGAGAGAGAGAGAGAGAGAGAGAGAGAGAATATCCTAAGCAGGCTCCACACTACCAGCACAGAGCCGGACGCAGGACTCGAACCCACGAACTGCGAGATCATAACCTGAGCCGACGTCAGACCCTTAACCCACGGAGGCACCCAGGCGCCCCCTGTGATGGCTGTTTTTATATAAGGAAACGCTAACCAAAAGTTCAAGAAATGATAAACACCGTGTATTTGGGTGGGGCTGGTGTAACCGTGCTGGAGGGATCCAGGATCTATGGGCAGCAAGTTTTCTTAGGTTAGACTTTGCTATCTACAGATTTATTTAAAATAAACAGAGACATGTGGGGCTGCCTGGGCGGCTCCGTGGGTTAAGCATCTGACTCGGCTTCAGCTCAGGCCATGGTCTCAATGTTCATGATCTGTGCCGGAGGCGTGGAGCCTGCCTGGGATTCTCTTTCTCCCTCTGCCCCTCCCCCACGCTCGCTCGCTCTCCCTGTCTCTCAAAATAAATAAACTTTAAAAATTAAACAAAAACAATTTATAATGTTAAACTCTCTGCCCGAGAAGGAGCGCAAACCTCATTAACAACACACTGTATGTATAATCACGCGTCCAGATGCATGTGCAACCTTGTGCCCACCTCTACATACGAGGAAAAAATTCCCCTTTCTGGATATTCATCCTAACCCTAAATATTTAAAAAAAAATTTTTTTTAGTGTTTATTTATTTTTGAGAGAGAGAGAGAGAGAGAGAGAGAGACAGAGCGTGAGCTGGGGAGGGGCAGAGAGAGAGGGAGACGCAGAATCGGAAGCAGGCTCCTGGCTCTGAGCTGTCAGCACAGAGCCCGACGCGGGGCTCGAATTCACCAAACCATAACCTGAGCCGAGGTCAGCCGCTTAACCGACTGAGCCACCCATCCTAACTCTGAATAAAAGGAACCCACTCTCACCCTTGCTGGGGAGTCCAGGCTTTGGAAGTTATTCCCTGTGATCTTATTCGCTCCAAATAGTTTCCATTGTGTGACAGCTCCCCCCGGATGAGCCTCTACCCCTATGACCCACCAAAGAGCAAACTCACATTCGTTGGGTTACAGCATTACCGAGGAGAGGGCTAAAAACAAGCTGAGGGCAAGACATGAGCTGACACCCCTTAACCACCACGCCCTTAACACACACACACACACACGCACACTCTCTCTCTCTCTCTCTCTCTCTCTATACACACACACACACACACACACACACACACACACACACACACACACATATAGTTTGCAACTGTCTGAATGGTTTACAAGAAAAACACAGTCCTAATAATAGACCTCCAGGAACTCCAGGAACCTATAGACCCAATCTCCTGAAGCCCTAATGTCACCTTAACCTGCATAGGATAGAAAGCCTCATATAAGGTGCACATGCACCCCAATGTTTATAGCAGCGCTTCCAACAATAGCCAGACGATGGAAAGAGCCTAAATGTCCATCAACTGATGAATGGATAAAGAAGATGTGGTTTATATATACAACGGAATACGACCTGGCAATGAGAAAGAATGAAATCTGGCCATTTGCAGCAACGTGGATGGAACTGGAAGGCACTTTGCTGAGTGAAATAAGTCAGAGAAAGACGGGTATCGTATGTTTTCACTCATATGTGGATCTTGAGAAACTTAACAGAAGACCAGGGAGGACGGGAAGGGGGAAAAAATAGTTACAAACAGAGAGGGAGGCAAACCATAAGACACTCTTAAATGCAGAACACAAATTGGGGGTGGGGGCGGGGGAATGGGTGATGGGCACTTGAGGAGGGCACCTGTTGGCATGAGCACTGGGTGTTGTACGTAAGCCAATTTGACAATAAATTATATTTTTAAAAAACCTATGTAATCAGTCCCTGCTCGCAACCCCAGTGCGGCTCTTTCTGCCCACAGGTCCTGTCCCCGCGCTATAATAAAACCACCTTTTTGCACCACAGAATGTCTCAAGAATTCTTTCTGGGCCATTGTGCTCAAAGATCCCACATCATCAACAATCTGCCCTGTCCCTATGTCACCCTCAGGATATCTCTGGGAATGGGTAGCAGATTCTGATGCGTTAGGGGTTTGAGTTTAGCTCCTTAAATGCATCGGCTTTTCAAAGTTTTATGTAAGCTTTGGCTGGTTTTCCTCGCATCGATTAAAGTAAGAATTCAGTTGCTTTGGCCTGTTGGTGTCAGTGTTCTCCAGGGACGCATACAAACAAAAACTGACCCAAGAATGAAAAATGACCCAAGAACTTAAACACATTCATCTCACACCGTGAGGTTGTCTTGAGTAAAACCGAACACAAATCCTACTTGGGTTTCCCGCAGTTTCCACCTTGCCTCACACCGTCTCTCTCCACCAGCTTACAGTTCAGGGGCCCAAGTGCAGGGGGGAACCGGGGCCCAAGGGCTGCGCTGTTCCATCAATAAAGGAATCCAGGAAAGAAACTGGACTCAGCACGGACGAGCAGCCCGCGTCCCACAGGACACGAGGAAAGCCACCTTCAGAAGGTTCCCCGGTCTAGACTGTCCCGGTGGAGACAGAAGCCCTGGAGTGGGTCAGTCCCCGCGGAGGGAAGGGAGGGACACCCGAGCAGCCACAGGAATGCGCTCTGGGAGCCCTGCACACCCTCCCCTCCCCTCCCCTCCCCTCCCCTCCCCGGGGCAAAGGGAACCTTTCCCTGCCTCAGGGTTCCAGGTTCCCGAGTGAGGACACTCAGCAGGGTTCAGTTTAAGGTTCTGACCCAGATGACCTCCCCATTCACTGACTCGGTTCCAGGACACAGAACTGGACTTTCACAGACTTTCTCAATGTAAACAATTTGCACTCTGAGTACACCTACTCTGTGCACATGCAAAACTCCAGTGTATGCTTAGAAAAGGCCCCGGGGCGGGGGCACGGGGCGCCTGGGTGGCTCAGTCGGTTGAGTGGCCGACTTTGGCTCAGATCGTGATCTCACAGTCCGTGAGTTCGAGCCCCGCGTCGGGCTCTGTGCTGACAGCTCGGAGGCTGGAGCCTGCTTCAGATTCTGTGTCTCCCTCTCTCTCTGCCCCTTCCCTGCTTGTGCTCTGTCTCTCAAAAATGAATAAATAGAAAGAAAAAGGAAGGAAGGAAGGAAGGAAGGAAGGAAGGAAGGAAGGAAGGAAGGAAGGAAGGAAGGAAAAAGGAAGAAAAAGAAAGAAAGAAAGAAAGAAAGAAAGAAAGAAAGAAAGAAAAGGCCCCAGGAGGAAAGAAAGAAAGGAAGAAAGAAAGAAAGAAAGAAAGAAGAAAGAAAGAAAGAAAAAGGAAGAAAGAAAGAAAGAAAGAAAGAAAGAAAGAAAGAAAGAAAGAAAGAAAGAAAGAAAGAAAAGGCCCCAGGGAACAACAGTTATAACTTCAGAAAGAGTGTCACCTCCCCACCTGGTGTACCTCTATCCCCAGCTTTCCAGGGCTCTGTGCTTTCTCTCAGTAGAAAGGGGTACTTCTCAGGTGTGTGTGAGTAGGTAGGACACCTGCAGGAGAGGCCCCCCCAGAAAGATCCGAGCCCCGAGGTACTTTGCAGGTTCCAGGAGGGGATCTTACCTTAAAGACACTGACTGCATGCCTGTGACCCCAGTAGGGTGGCTCTAGACCACCACTGATATTTTTTTTTCATGTTTATTTATTTTTGAGAGAGAGAGAGAGACAGACAGAGAGCACAAATGGGGTAGGAGCAGAGAGAGAGGGAGACACAGAATCCGAAAACAGGCTCCAGGCTCTGAGCTCTCAGCACAGAGCCTGATGCGGGGCTTGAACCCGTGAACCGTGAGATCATGACCTGAGCTGAAGTGGGATGCCCAACCAAGTGAGCCACCCAGGCGCGCCCCCCCCCACAGTGATATTTTAAGGGACACAAACCCAGTGTCCGAACACTCCAACAAAATCCCTCAAACCCAGTGATTACGTAAAAGGAGACAAGAAAATTGTAAGGTATTTTTCTAACAAGAAAACCCACAAGTGTCTCCCGTGTTCAGAAACTAATGATATTAATTCATTATTATTTGCACGGCAAGAAACTGTTCAACAGTCATTCTTGAACGCTCTGGTGTTGCCAGTCTAAACTCCCCGCCTAGGGGAAGGAAAAGAGAAAACCAGAAATTCTATTTTTATTTATTTATTATTTTTTTTAGAAAACAAGAAATTTTAACACATGCAATGTAATATACTACTTTCGGAAACTCTCCTCTTTCTTGCCTCCTTGGACCTATTTTATACTGTTTTGGAAGACCCGTTGATTAAATACATCGTACATGTATTGTCAAACAGAGACTTTAAAAGAGTGAATGTAATGTTTTCAATGGGACAGACCCAGGAAGGTGCGGGGCTGTGAGGACAGATCGCCCAGGAAAGTTTCAAAGGGTGTTCAAGGTTCCAAAAGATAGCTCAGCTCTGGAAAGATCCGACCCGGAGGGGCACAAGGATTTCATACAGCTGTAATTCCAGGTGGATAGACTCTGCTTCCCCTCATGTAAAATATCCATAAACAATAAATAAACCTTTTTCTTTTAAATTTTTTTTTTTAATGTTTACTTATTTTTGAGACAGAGAGAGAGAGCATGAACAGGGAAGGGGCAGAGAGAGAGGAAGACAGAATCCGAAGCAGGCTCCAGGCTCTGAGCTGTCAGCACAGAGCCCCACGTAGGGCTTGAACCTGTCAACCGCGAGATCATGACCTGAGCCAAAGTCAGACGCTCAACCGACTAAGCCACCCAGGTGCCCCCCCTTAAAAAAAAAAAAAAAAAAAAAAAAAAAAAAAAAAAGCTTATTTATTTATTTTTAGAGAAAGAGTGCGAGTGAGCACGGAGGGGCAGAGAGAGGAAGAGAGAAAATCCCAAGCAGGCTCCGCGCTGTCAGCGCAGAGCCCAACATGGGATTCAAACCTACAAACCATAAGATCATGACCTGAGCTGAAATCAAGAGCCAGTTAACCGACTGAGCCACCCAGGCGCCCCCCAAAATAAACCTTTTAAAAGAAGCCATCCACTCTGTGTGAAAACGATAAGCAATTAAAATACTGTTGTCTGTTTGAAATACACCACGGAGGACACATAGTTGATACTGAGGCTGTGAACTGGAGGGGGGAAGGCGGAGCCGGATTTGGGAAATTAAGCATTTGTTGCCAGTTCAAGGAAAGGACAGGCTGGGGAAAGGGTCGTGGATTTGAGACTCTGTTTCCCCAACATCTGGAACACTCCGGAGAAAACGGGTGCCCCTGGGGAGACAGGAAGGGCTGGGACCCCACAGACCACAGCACCTCCCGCGTACGAATCCCGGAGACGGAGTCACAACTGTCCCCTGACGACTCCCCCCCTCCCCCCGTGGTCACCGCACGGATCGGGAGAGACGCGGCCGCGCGCAGTGACGGGACAGGACGCCGCGGGGTCCCGGCTGCCCGCACAGCCCGCAGGCCGCGCGCGAAGGGGACTGAGGTCGGAGCGGCGCCACCGGGGACTCGGGGGACTCGGGGACTCCGCCCCGTCCTGGCACACCCGGCCCCGCACACTCACCATCTCCCGGCCTCTCGGGTCGCCCGGCGTCGTCGTGCCCGCTGCTCCCGCGGCAGGTGCAGGTCACTGCGCGATTAACGCTGCAGCAGAGCCACCTGGGACCTTTTAAGCGCAGGTGAGAAGCGAGCCGGAGCCAGGCCTCGAGCTTCCAGGGGGCTGCGGGGCGTCGCCACACCCACCTGCCCCTGCCGCGGCCCTCATTGGACCGCTCGCAAGGACCCGCCCCTCCGCTCCTGAGTGACAACAGGGCAGCAGGTCCGCTTGCTTGCGAAAACCAGTCTTTTAGGTGGTCGGGAAGCTGTCCCCTCCTGGGACGTTTGCTTTTAAACAAAACTTGGTCCTGGCCCTAGGGGGACCGTGGCGTCTTCCTGCAGCTCCTTGTAAACGTGGGGACACAGGCGTCCAGAGTCCGTTCCGGTGGAGCGACTCCCTTGTTCAGAGGAAGAGGGGCCAGGCCAGGCGGGGTTTACACACAGGGTCTGAGGTCCTCCCTGGGTCGGGGCATTGGCATGAGGCTGCGAACCTATTCATGGACCTGTGACCCTTTCTTTACAAACATACTTTATTATTTATTTTATTTTATTTTATTTTATTTTATTTTTTGTTTATTTTTGAGAGAGCGGAAGTGGTGGAAGTGGGGAGAGAGAGAGACAGACAAACTCAGAATCCGAAGCAGGCTCCAAGCGCTGAGCTGTCAGCACAGAGCCCAACGTGGGCTCGAACCCACCAGCGGTGAGATCACGACCTGAGCCTAATTAACCGACTGAGCCACCCAGGCGCCCCCAGAAGATTGCCATAGGCTCTATGGGTAAAGGGCTCTAGGGAGAGAGACACGAATGAAATAACTATTATTTGATGAATTCTGGAGCCATTTCTTTCCTCCTTTAAAACTAGTCAATTTGTAAGTGTTGTGTGAATAAGCAAGCCAGCAAATCTCATAAATATGCAACAGAGGAGATGGCTGTGGCTGAGGGGACTCGACCCATGACATCCGTTCTCCCACTGCTCCTGTCACCCTCACAGCTCCCAGCCCCCTGCCTGGTGTTGCCACGGAGAAATTAGCATGAAAATACAAGTCCACATGACACCATACTTGCCATACGCAAAACTTTATTTCGGCTGTTACCATGGAAAATGAAAAAAAGGCTCTTATATCCATCACCTAAAAAAAAGAGCTTTCTCAGCAAGAAAAGTACAGTACACATGTATATGTACACATGTATAATGTATACATTATACATGTATAATGGAGTAAGGATATTCAGGAACTGCTGCACCCGACCAGTAGAAAATACCAACAAATACCAAATTATTTTTCAATGGTCCTTTCACACACAAACAAAACATTACAAAAAAATTAAACCGAATTACTCATGACCAATAGACTTCAATTCCCCTGTGGATCCAACAGGCTTCTACAGGGAAAGAAAAAATATGAGTGACTGATAAAAGGGGGGAAAAAAACTACCTATAATCTCAGGGGCTGTGGTGGAAAGACAACTCAGAATTCCCTCCTCTCCACATTCATTTCTGAGAGTAATCAGGAGAAAGGCACCCTGCGATGGTGTGCTTTAAGGAAGAGGCTCAGTAAACACAATACACATGCAACTTTAATAACAAGTCTTCCGTGTGGAAAGTTTTCTGGAACTCTACAAAGGGATTCCTTCGCATCAAGCTTTGTCATGTTACTTACATGTCTATTTCTTTTCCGGAAGAATTTTCACATCTAAGGGCATGCGCCCGCTGAAGTCTTTCCTACACCGTTTGCAGGAGAGGTTTTTACCCGGTGAGTCCTTTCATGCCTTTGGTAGGACTAGGATGACAGAAGGCTCTCCTACATCCTGCACAGTCACGTGGTGTCGCTCCCGTGCTCACCCTCACAGGCGCTTTCAAGTTGGCACGAGAAATGATGGCTTTCCCACGTTCTGAAGGTTTGTCTCCAGTGTGAGTTCTTTCGTGTGCTTGTCACAAACTGTAATCCCTGTGTAGGCTTTGCCACGCTGCTCAGATTCGTAGGGTTTTCTCTCCAGTGTGAGTCCATGTATGCCTTGGACAGGAAACGTGAAGATGAAATGCTAACCCACTTGCCTGACACTGACATGATCCATTTCCAGTATGTATTCTCCAGTGTGTCTGAAAAACCGATGGATAGATGGGACTTCCCACATTCTTTTTTTTTTTTTTTCATTTTAAATGTTTATTTTTTTATTTTTTGAGAGGCGGGGAAGGGCCGAGAGCGGGGGGGGGGGGGGGACAGAGGGTCCGAAGCGGGCTCTGTTGCTCATAGCAGAGAGCCCAGTGTGGGGCTCGAATGTAGGAACCATGAAATCTTAACCTGAGCCAAAGTCGGATGTTGAACCAACTGAGCCACCCAGGCGCCCCTCTCGTGTGTCATTCTAAGGCTTGGTGTTGGGAAAAGTCTTTCCCACGTTCTTGGCATTCATAAGGTTTCTCCCCAGAATGAGTTCTTTCGTTTAATTGCAAGCAAGTGTAGGAACTAAGGGCTTGCCCACGTTGTTTATTTTCTTAGGGTTTCTCTCCTGTGTGAGTCCTTCTATGTGTTCTCAATGAAGTGGAATAGCTTAAATTCCCCCTTCCTTACATTTCTAAGGAGCATCTTCTGTATGCATTTCCATGTGTCTTTGAAAAGGCTGTGGACCACGTAAAGCTTTCCCACATTCCTTACATTCGTAGGGGTTTTTCTCCAGTGTGAACCCTTTGGTGACTTTTAAAGGATCCACAAAAATGGAAGGCTTTCCCACATTCCTAACTTTCTCAGTTTTGCTCTCCCTTGTGATTTCTTCCTCTTTCCCCCCCCCCAAAAAAATACTGGACAGAACTGAAGGCTTTACCACCTTCCTTACACTCGTATGGCTTCTCTCCATATTTCTGGTACTCATAGGGCTTACGGCCAGTGTGACATCTGATGTGACTATTAAGGGATGAATGACCCATGAGGATTCTTGCACATGCACTCAGATTGAGATTTGGAATAACACTGAACTTGTCTCCACACTAATCCTCTTGACTTTCACAGACTCTCTCTACTGTATGACTTCTATAAAAAATGAGAAGCACGTTAGTAATGACTTCTTCCTTAACAAATTTTGTATTTATGAGAAGGGTATTTAAACTACATTTTTAAATGTTTATTTATTTTTAAGAGAGAGCGGCAGAGACAGAGCGCGAGCAGGGGAGAAGCAGAGAGAGAGGGAGACACAGAATCCGAAGCCGACTCCAGGGTCTGAGCCGTCAGCACGGAGCCCGACGCGGGGCTCGAACTCACGGACCGTGAGATCATGACCTGAGCCGAAGTCGGAAGCTCGACTGACTGAGCCACCCAGGCACCCCTGGACTACATTTTTATGATTTATACCCAAAGGGTAGGTTTTCCCCTTGTCTAAATTGTTTCAAACCACATCGAAGGAATGCTAGAGCATCGTGCTATTATCATCCACCCATCGTGCTATTATCAAAACTGAGTGATATTCACATGTAGGGTTTATTAATACCATTTCCGAGTGAATTATTTTGCAAGCACTGAATAAGTATGTCACATATAAGAAAGTATTCTGGGTGAAAATTTTCTAGGAATCACCAAATTTGAAGCAGGCGTTGCTCTTTTTTCCTTCCCTCCTTTAGTGGGAGAGTGTGAGCCGGGGGAAGGGCAGAGGGAGAGAGAGAGAGAGAGAGAGAGAGAGAATCTCAAGCAGGCTTTACACCACCAGCACAGAGCCTGACGTGGGGCTTGAACTCACGAACCGCAGGATCATGACCTGAGTTGGACGCTTTTCCAACTGAGCCACCCAGGCGCCCCTGGGGAGAGAGTCTTAAGCAGGTTCTGTACTACCAGTGAAGAGCCTGACATGGGGCTCGACCTCACAACCATGAGATCATGACTTGATCCAAAATCAAGAGTCAGACACTTGACCAACCGGGCCACCCAGCCGCACCATTTCCTTCTTCTAAACTATCATCACATGAGACACTGCTTTCTCTTGTGAGTTAACTCACCTTAGTTTCCCCCCTGGCTTTTATACTGATCTTCAAAGTCACGATCTTCCCTTTTTTCCTCCGAAACGCAGAGCCAAACAATTCCAAAAGATTACAAATTCGAGAAAAATTATTAGATTCTCTCTCATCTGTTCGCTGTGACCATGCCTTGTTTAAAAAAATTTTTTAAGTTTATTTCTTTTGAGAAAGAGAGAGAGAGCGCGAGTGAGCACAGGTTGGGGAGTGGCAGAGAGAAGGAGAGACAGGATCCCAAGCAGGATGGGAGCCATCAGCACAGAGCCTGAAGTGGGACTCAAACTCACGTGCTGTGAGATCATGACCCGAGCCGAGATCAAGAGTTAGACGCTTAACCAACTGAGCCACCCAGGCGCTGTCCCCCCCGCTCGCTCCATGCCTCGTTTAGTTACCAGCGTCCTCCCTTCCCGCATTCCACATCTTAGAGCAATGTGAAGGGAGAAACACCTGTCCGCGGATTGACAAGGTAAAGTTAAGTCGTCGCCTTTACCTACTCTGACCACCTTCCCGAAGGTTCCCCGCATCACATCTCTGTAGAGTTTCTTCTGTGAAGGATCCAGTAAAGCTCATTCCTCCAGGGTGAAGTTCACAGCCACATCTTTACCGGCCAGTGGGACCTAACACATCCCACGTATGTGTTCAGTGGATGGGGGAGACCGACAGCACTGGGGAACTACCCTCCACTTATAGGAAGGTTACATATGATTCTGTCTTCTCCAAACATTTATTTTAGGACTCGGTCATCAGAAACTTAATCTCTCTGCACCTTCCTCGAAACTGTGGCAGCATGACAAACACGTGGAAGTTGTGGGCCCACTTTCACTGTGATCACATTGCACCTTATGGAAGGTGGCAGAAGGCCAAGTCTGCAGGAGTTTTTCATAATAAAAACAGCGAAGAACTAACTTTTTTCTTCGAAGCCAACCACCAAACATGAGAGGCCGGGAGGCCTGTGGAAATCAAACTTTTAACAAAGCCCAGTTGGTCATATGATTCTAAAGTATTCTATGCCATTATAAGTCATCGGATTCAGCTGTCTGGATAGGAATATTCTTGAACTTGGGTGGCTCAGCCAGTGAAGCGTCCAACGTGGGCTCGGGTCATGATCTCGCGGTTTGTGAGTTCGAGCCCCACTTCGGGCTCTGTGCTGACAGCTCGGAGCCTGGAGCCTGCTTCGGATTCTGTGTCTCTCTCTCTCTCTCTGCCCCTCCCCCGCTCGTGCTCTGTCTCTCCCTCTCAAAAATAAACATTAAAAAAAAGTACAGTGTACTAGGGGAAAAAAGGTGAAGACAGACACATTTAATATTCACACCTGATGACTGACTCATGACAGGCATAGACCATCTTTCGTAAGTTAATCTGAATTTATTTCAATAAGTCATAATGGTGCTTTATGAGGCCTGCACCCTGAGACTTAGAAGGGATGGAGAAACTTCCATTGAATGCCTCGTTGGAGAGGCCAGCACTGTATGTTCTGGGAAGTGAAGTGAGTGCCCTTGTGACTATCCGTAGTGTCTGGAACCCTGACAAAGATAAGGAGTCTCCTGGCGAGGCCTTGGATTATGGCCTTAGGATATGTAGAGACAAGAGCTACTTTGAATTTTTTTTTTAACGTTTATTTATTATTGAGAGACAGAGAGAGACAGAGCATGAGCAGGGGAGGGGCCGAGAGACAGGGAGACACAGAATCCGAAGCAGGCTCCAGGCTCTGAGCCATCAGCACAGAGCCCAACGCGGGGCTCGAGCTCACAAACCGCGAGATCGTGCCCTGAGCCGAAGTCGGACACTTAACCAACTGGAGACAAGAGGTACTTTGAATGATAAATAAGGGTGAGTGGGGCAAAAGATTCCCGGAGTTCTTTTACCCCCCAAAGAGGCAACTCTTAGAGAATCACCCAAGTACAGTCAACAGGTGAAGACAGTCATTATTAGGGAGTGCAAAAATGACTGTGGGGTCTCTTATGATGGCCCTTGGGTCTGCTCCTTCACAAGATGTCCTAGTTAAGACATAAAGAGCAACCACTTTGCTGAGCTCCCCCATGTACCACTGTCGTGGCGTCATACCTAGAGTGCGTGAACTCCAGCGGTTTGTCACTCGGGGAGTCCTATGGGGGGAGCTCCGCGGCAGTTTGAAGAGCTGGGGCTCCTGGGTGGCTCAGTCGGTTGAGCATCCACCTCTCGGTTTCAGTTCAGGTCAGGATCGCATGATCTCATGAGTTCGAACCCCCCATTGGGCTCCGTGCTGACAGTGTGGAGCCTGCCTGGGGTTGTCTCTCTCTCCCTCTTTCTCTGCCCCCCTCCGCCCGCTCACGCTGTCTCTGTCTCCCTCAAAATAAATAAATAAACCTTAAAAATGTCTTCAGAGAGCCTCCAGCCATTTGTGGTAGGGGTGTCCACTCGAGCTGGGGGCCAATTTGCAAATAACAGCATAAATGGGTTCAAGTAAAATTTATAAGCAAGGAATAGGTTACCTCTGGAACAACAAAAGAACGTAGCAGGTGTTACGGGCGCTGATGCGGAGAACAGCTATTTCGTCATGATATCATGGAGGGATTGGGTGGGGGTCCGATTGCCGATAATTTCCAGAAATTTAACAAAGTTGACAGAGCGCACTTTATATGCATGACACCGTCCCCTCCCCTTTTTGCTAGCCACTTTTTTCAGCATTTGCATTTCCTATAGGTCCTTGGAGGAGGAAGTCATTAATGTAATGTGGCACCTGTGTCCTTGGAGAACCCGGGATGTAGTTCAGATCTCGCCTGCAGTGATTGCGTGCAAGGGCAAAGCTGTTGAAGATCCATGAGGATAACCCAGTAAAGGTGTATCACGTCCCTTCAAGGTGAAGGCGACCACAGCTGGGGGGCTGCGGAGACAAGCAACGAACAGAACAGATCCAGGTGACTCCGTGACGGCAGGATATCTGCCTGTTGTTGATCAGCTGGAGTCAGCGTTTTCCATAAAGCTGGGGACTGGGCATCGAGGACTGTTGGGTGTGGCCACAGCTCCAAGGTGGCGGTGATCCACCGTGAGGTGTCATTTGTTCACCCCAGATCGAAGAACAGGCCAAATTCGGCTGTTCAAAGAGGAAGCCCTGGGAATAATCAGCCCTTCGCCAGATCGGCTTTGTGTACGGTTTCGTTCCTTCAAGGGCCTGTGCAATTTACACGGGGCCATATTAACCACTTTATTTGAAGGATAAGGTTCACGGGGTCCCATTTTTTCAAGCTCACTTGTGAGTGGCGATGGCTGTATGTTAGTTTATGAATCACTTGTGGGTCGCAGCTCACTATGGGATATTTTAGGACAACGGGTGCTATGACCATGGAGGATTTAGACAGGACCGTATTTCTGACGGTCAAGAAGGAACAGCTGCTCTATTTGTCCCCTACGCACAGTAACAGCCCTGCGATCATCCGGGGTACCCTGCGTAAATGTAGTGGGACTCCAGGTGTTCCTGTAATTTAAGACCTACTCTTGGCTAACTGCCTGAAGTCTTCTGAATTAGTGCATTACATCAGATAGCAAAATTAACCGAGAACTTAAGTTGTAGAGGCTGAACAGCCAAGCAGATAAAGATCTCCTGTGTTATGTCGATTCTTTCAATATATTTTGGATTTCCAAATGGGTCAAGTAACAGACCTTCGTTTCAGTATATTTTTTTTAATGTGTATTTTTGAGAGAGAGAGAACATGCACGCCTGAATGCGGAAGGGGCAGAGAAAGAGAAAGCCAGAGGATCCAAAGCAGCCTCTGTGCTGACAGCAGAGAGCCCGACGTGGGGCTCGAACTCACGAACTGCGAGATCATGACCTGAGACGAAGTCGGACGCTTCACCAACTGAGCCACCCAGGCACCCCGGTTTCAGTAGTATTTTCTTCTGTTCCCTCCTTCCTGTCTTTGTTCTGGTTTTTTTGTTGACTGGATATACTTACCGTCCAGTATTTGGGGGAAGGGAGTGTCCTCCCTAGACTGGTATTCGTATCTTTTTTCCTTCAGAGATCTCCAAAGCAGTGCCATCAGGGTTCGGAGCCTCCCTGACGACAACGGATTACTTATAGGGTTTAAGGACCATGGACCTAAGTCAGGTTTGAACGACTCCCCTTGCTGTGCCACAGGGGTACCTCAAAGGTCGTCCCCTGTGCCTGGAGGCTTAAGATCTTTGCTGCAGTAGAGGCAGGGGGCAGAGGCAGCTGAGGAACTTAAGGGTCCTGGTGAGCCCCGTGGGGTTAGGAGTCTGGACTCAGCCCGTATTCTAATGGCCACCTTCTTCTTTCTTGTCTCTCTCTTTTTCTATAACATTATTATTATTTTTTTTTTTAGGTTTATTCATTTTGAGAGCCAGCAAGCAGGGGAGGGGCAGAGAGAAAGGGAGAGACAGAATCCGAAGCAGGCTCCGCGCCACCAGCACAAAGCCGGACGTGGGGCTCAAACCCCCAAACCGCGATATCCTGATCTGAGCGGAGGTCAAGAGTCGGACGCTTAACCGACCGCACCACCCAGGCGCCCCCTTGTCTCTCTCTTTTTAAACAGCAGCTGTTTCAGGAGCAACCCCCTTGGGTCCTCCTCTCGCACAGGGTGGAGTCTCAGCTGCTACACCCAGTCCCCGGGGTATACCCGGGGCCAACCCAGCCTCTGTCGGTTCTTGCTAAGACCCAGACAGACACTGGCAAAGACATCCACCCAGGAGCACTTTGAGGAGAGCCCCAACTCCATACTCCTGCTCCCAAATTCCCAGGAACTCTCAAAACTGCCAACTGGGATAGGCCTAAAACTAGAACTGAGGCTTGATGGGGTCGCCAACGCAACACAGGGCAGCACAGGTCACGGCACGGGCTCCGTGGCACCCGGCAGCCCACGGTACGTGCCCTTGTCAGCCAGCAGAGCAGGTGAGCAAGTCAGAGCAAGAAGAGACAGAACCACCGGTCATGGTCATGGCTGCGCATGCTGCTCCCCGCGGCAACTATTATGGTCACCTGCAGACACGTGGCTCAGATTGATAGCGGGGGTCCCATGCACGCACTCACCCATACAGAAAGGAGACGAGAAGGCTCATGACTCCCCAAACAGAGATCTCCGCTCTGAAATGGCTTCAGAGAACAAGGAAAAGAGGGGCACCTGGGTGGCTCAGTCGGTTAAGTGTCGGGCTCCTGGTGTCGGCGCAGGTCATGATCTCACAGTTCGTGAGTTCGAGCCCCGCATCAGGCTCTGCGCTGACAGCGTGGAGCCTGCCCGGGATTCTCTCTCTCCCTCTCTCTCTCTGCCCCTCCCCTGCTTGTTCTCTCTCTCTCTCTCTCAAAATAAATAAATAAACTTAAAAGGAAGGAAGGAAAGAGCCTGGCCTGTGTTTTCACTGGGGTTGGGGAGTAGAGCAGGGGTAAGAATTCGGCACACAGACAGGGGCTTTTCTGCTTGCAATCTCCTGCCTGCTCTAGCGAGACCACTCAGGCCTTCTCATCAGCTCGTCCAGCCAGAGGCACAGGCAGCAGAAGGCGGGGTGAGGAGTGGCACTCAAACATCCAAAAATGTGGAGCCCGCCCACTGGCTGCAAGAACGAACACAGCAAAGAATTTGCAATTGCTTGTCTTGATGATAATAAGAAACACTGGGCATCTGACTGGCTCAGTCGGTGGAGAGCGCGACTCTTGATCTCGGGGTTGTGAGGTCGAGCCCCACATCGGGCTCTCATGGCAGAGCCTGCTTTGGGTCCTCTTTCTCTGCACCTTCCTTGCTATCTCTCTCTCAAAAATAAAGAAATAGACATTAACAAAATAAAATAAAGATATATTTCTATTCTTTATTTTTAACATTTTTTTTTAGAGAGAGAGAACTCCACGAGGGGCAGAGAGAGAGAGGGATTGAGAGAGAGAAGAGGGGCTCACCCAGGGCTCTTGTTTTTACCTGATGTGGGACTCGAACTCACGAATTATGAGATCATGGCCTGAGCCGAAGTCAGATGCTTAATGACTCAGCCACCCAGGTGCTCTATTTTTAACCTGCATACATAAGAAGCCATTCTAAGATTTAATTTCTTATAACACTGACAGTTACAAAAGCACAAACCATCCAAGATGAAAATTCTCAAGTCTCTTTCTTTTTTTTTTTTTTTTTTTAATTTTTTTTTTCAACATTTATTTATTTTTGGGACAGAGAGAGACAGAGCATGAACGGGGGAGGGGCAGAGAGAGAGGGAGACACAGAATCGGAAGCAGGCTCCAGGCTCTGAGCCATCAGCCCAGAGCCCGACGCGGGGCTCGAACTCACGGACCGCGAGATCGTGACCTGGCTGAAGTCGGACGCTTAACCGACTGCGCCACCCAGGCGCCCCTCTCAAGTCTCTTTCTAACATGACATGGGGCATGTAGTTTGTCCCTCCCCTATACCACACCTGGGATATTTCCAGGAACGAGTAGCATTTTCTAATGCTTTAAAAACTTTCAGTTTAGCTCCTTACATGCATTGGATTTTCTTTTTTTTTTTTTTTTTTTTTTTTTTTTTTTACCGTTTATTTATTTTTGAGACAGAGAGAGACAGAGCATGAACGGGGGAGGGACAGAGAGAGAGGGAGACACAGAATCGGAAACAGGCTCCAGGCTCCGAGCCATCAGCCCAGAGCCCGACGCGGGGCTCGAACTCACTGACTTCGAGATCGTGACCTGAGCTGAAGTCGGACGCTTAACCGACTGAGCCACCCAGGCGCCCCTGGATTTTCAAAGATTTACATAAGCTTTGGGTGGTTTTCCTCACATTAATTAAAATAGAAATTTGGTTGCTCTAGCCTGTTGAATGTCAGTGTTCTCTAAGAACGCAAACAAATAAAAACTGACCCAAAAATGAAAAATGAGGGGTGCCTGGGTGGCTCGGCCAGTTAAGCGTCCACTCTTGCTTTCAGCTCAGATCATGGTCTCATGGTTCATGAGTTCAAGTTCATGAGTTGGGCTCTGCACTGGCAGCACGGAGCCTGCTTGGGATCCTCTCTCTCTCCCTCTCTGTCCGCCCCTTCCCTGTTCGTGATCTCTCTTCAAAATAAATAAATAAAAACTTAAAAAGGGCGGGGAGCACCTGGGTGGCTCCGTCAGTTAAGAGTCTGACTTCAGCTCAGGTCATGATCTCACGGTTCACGGGTTGGAGCCCCGCATCGAGCTCTGTGCTGACAGCTCGGAGCCTGGAGCCTGCTTCGGATTCTGTGTCTCCCTGTTTCTCTGCCCCTCCCCTGCTCACACTCTGTCTCTCTCTCTGTCTCAAAAATAAATAAACATTTAAAAAAAAAGA
This sequence comes from Lynx canadensis, assembly GCF_007474595.2. Lineage (NCBI taxonomy): Eukaryota > Metazoa > Chordata > Mammalia > Carnivora > Felidae > Lynx > Lynx canadensis. Next base: position 8,551,896 of record NC_044304.2, read on the forward strand.
AAAAATAAAGAAAAATGACCTGAGAACTTAAACACATTCATCTCACACCGTGAGGTTGTCTTGAGTAAAACCGAACACAAATCCTACTTGGGTTTCCCGCAGTTTCCACCTTGCCTCACACCGTCTCTCTCCACCAGCTTACAGTTCAGGGGCCCAAGTGCAGGGGGGAACCGGGGCCCAAGGGCTGCGCTGTTCCATCAATAAAGGAATCCAGGAAAGAAACTGGACTCAGCACGGACGAGCAGCCCGCGTCCCACAGGACACGAGGAAAGCCACCTTCAGAAGGTTCCCCGGTCTAGACTGTCCCGGTGGAGACAGAAGCCCTGGAGTGGGTCAGTCCCCGCGGAGGGAAGGGAAGGACACCCGAGCAGCCACAGGAATGCGCTCCGGGAGCCCTGCACACCCTCCCCTCCCCTCCCCTCCCCTCCCCGGGGCAAAGGGAACCTCTCCCTGCCTCAGGGTTCCAGGCTCCCGAGTGAGGACACTCAGCAGGGTTCAGTTTAAGGTTCTGACCCAGATGACCTCCCCATTCACTGACTCGGTTCCAGGACACAGAACTGGACTTTCACAGACTTCTCGACGGACGTGATTTATACTGAGCGCACCTCCGCCGGGCGCGCAAGACCAGGCCTACGAACAGGCCCAAGGCAATGAGAGCTACAACTCCAGAAAGGCCTCGACTGCCTCGTCACCCCACCCACCCCGAGTGCCATCCCAGATTTCCACCAGCCTGCAGCTTCTCTCAGAATAAAGGGCTCTCTCTCTTTCTCAAAATAAATAAACGTTTAAAAAAAATCATTAGGGGCGCCTGGGTGGCGCAGTCGGTTAGGCGTCCGACTTCAACCAGGTCACGATCTCGCGGTCCGTGAGTTCGAGCCCCGCGTCAGGCTCTGGGCTGATGGCTCGGAGCCTGGAGCCTGTTTCCGATTCTGTGTCTCCCTCTCTCTCTGCCCCTCCCCCGTTCATGCTCTGTCTCTCTCTGTCCCAAAAATAAATAAAACGTTGAAAAAAAAATTAAAAAAAAATCATTAAAAAAAAAACAAAAGAATGTTACTACCAATGCTGAGAGGAAAAAGGGGGGACGAGAATTTTTAACACAAGCAGGCGCCTCGGTCAGCTCACTGCGTAGAGCATACAACTTTTCATCTTGGGGGCCGTGAGTTCAAGCCCCACGTTGGGTGTAGAGCTTACATAAAAGAAATAAAATAAAGAAACCCTTTTTTTTTTTTCCAACTAAAAAATAAATAATTAAATAAAATTATATTTTAAAAGAATTTATTTTATTTCTTTAAAGAATTTCTAATACAAGCAATGTAGTACTGGAATTTTTTTTTTTTCTGAAACACACCCTTTCCTTACATCCTCGTTAATATTCTATATTGTTTCAAGTTGTATTGCTGAAATAAATTTTCATTCATTAAAAAACCGATACTAAAAATGAGTAAATTTTTTAAATTATTTTTTTAATGTTTATCTACTTTTAAGAGAGGGAGAGAGAGAGTGTGTGTGTGCCCAAGTGGGGGAAGAACAGAGAGAGAGGGAGACACAGAATCCAAAGCAGGCTCCAGGCTCTGAGCTGTCAGTACAGAGCCTGACGCAGGGCTCAAACTCAGGAACCCCAAGATCATGACCTGAGCCGAAGTCGGACACTTAACCGACTGAGCCACCCAGGCGCCCAAAAATGAGTAAAATTTAAAGGTGACTAACTTAGTTTGGGGCACTCCCACTGTGGAACCCTGCTGACAAGGCAGATCATTCGGGAAAATTCTCCCAAGAAGGACCGCCACCCAAAGGACTTCCCACAGGATGTCCGTGCCCAGGAAAGATCCTGGGAGAAGTGCAAGAATTTTCCAAATGTAGTTCCAAGCAGTTATTCTCTGCTTTCTTCGGATGTAAATATCTACGGACAAAAATAAGCCATTTAAAATGAGCCATCCATTCACTGTGGGAAAATGATGGACAATTAAAACTTTGGGACCGTTTGAATTGCACCACGGAGAACAAATAGTTGGTAATGATGGGAATCTGGCGTTTGGGCAGGCCAGGAGGTAATTGAAAGAGGCATTTACTGCCAGGCGTCTGAGAGCTTGGCTGGCGAAACAGGCTGGTGGATTTCAGACCCTGCTTCCCAAACATCTGGAACACTCAGGAGAAAATGGGCTCCCGGTGGGGACAAAGGAGGGACCGGGGACCCCACAGACCACAGCCCCTCCCACACACGAACGCAAAGGAGTCACGCTTGTCCCCTGGAGACTCTCCCCGTGAGACGAAGCGGGCGCAGAGCTGATCAAATGCTTCAGGGCCGAAATCGTGGCGCGCAGGGACCGAGTGCGGCCCCCACGCCCCTCGCCGGAGGCGACCGAGGTCCCAGCGGCGCCATGGGGGACTCGGGTCCGCAGACTCCGGAGGTGACCACGGGGAGGATTCCGACCACGGCGGGTTGGCGCCTGTTTCGAGCGACACTTTCTACCCGGTCATCAGACTCCGCGGGCGCAACCACCATTTCTACGTTTCCTGGATCACCCAATGGCCTTCCTTCAACTCCCGCGGACACACGAATCACAGCGGAACACAAACAAGGCCACGGCAATGCGTCCCCTGAAAGAAGGGGACCTGGGCTACCCAGCGAGGCTGAAATAAGCAAGGACCTCTGCAGAGGCTACGGAGCGATGCCCCACCCACCGCACCGCCGCCGCCCCTGATTGGACAGTTCGTAAGGCCTCGCCCCTCCCCGCCTGGGTGACAGCCGGGCCGAGCGTTACGTGTCTGAGCCTAAGGCGGACTGGATCCCGCCGGGTCCAGAACAGTTGCCTTGTAACCAGTGCTGTCAGTCCACTCCTGGATCTCTGATCCTTCTTTACAAACAGAACACTTAAAAGTCCCCTCTCCATACGCAATACTTAGTCGAGCTCTGAAACCGTGCCCCATAGCGTTCATGAGGTTGAAACTAGCGGGATGTTTAAGCTTGTTTTTCGGAGAACTCTGCCCCCCCCCCCCCCCCATCTCCTATTGTGTCTCCTCAGACCTTAGTAACAAATCCACTAGCTATCTCGGCAGAAGCCTGGATTCAAAGTCATCTGATATAGTTCCAGCCTGTGAATGTATCTTAGCCCAGCCTAAGACCCCGTCCAGTTGATACTGGCTCTCAGAGAATGCCCAAAGCCCTTTTCCTAGTCCTAAAATAACCTCTTCGCCTCAGAGGTGGAATTTTGTCTCCTTTTGGTGGTGTTTCCATCCTAACGTGAACAAGGGTTAAGTTCCGTATGTTTGCTCATCGCGCATGCTCCATCTTTCCTTAGGAGTAGTTAAGTTTTCCCCACCCTTTCCATCAAATTGTATGCAATCACAACCCTTCTGATTATAAAACACTTGTTCTCTCCTCCTTTGGGGAGATGAATTTGAGGCTAGTCTTCCGGAAGCATTTTTCCTTTGGCTGCCGATCAAATCTCTCCTTGCTGCAAACCTGATGTCTCTGTGATGGGTTTTGTTGTGCATCCGCATTCTTGGGTTTGTTTACAGCTCCATTTTGATCTTGATAATCTTGATTGTTGACCACTGGGGTCTGTCACGGTTTTGCCAAAAAGGTGCACAAACACAGATACCAGAGATGCATTTGGTGGGCATCCTTCCAGAACTTAGGTTCCGAAAAAGAGCGTTGGAACCAGAAGACATCGGCACTTCATAAGAAAAATAACTTCTGGGTCATTAGAATGGTTAACTTCAGAAAATGTTTCCGACGTGAAAACTTTAGATCCCATGGAAAATATGTATGAGCAGGGACTCTTTCTCACCGGTGAGTCAATCATTCATTCCCTGTGGTCATGATCCATTTCTTTCTTGCGACTGCATGATTTAATCAATCCATGATGAGACTTGGGTATTTGTGCTAAATTGGCTATTTTTCAGTCCATACTGTCTGGCATAGGACGTATCTCAAAAAATTAGTTCTAAGACCATAGTCCCTGAGCATGACTTCATTGTCGAAGAGATCCTGACTTTGTCTCTTGCTTGGTTCGTGTTCTTTGGCAATTTACCTAAGCTTCTAAACCTCATCTGACTCATAAAAGAGATAACAAAGACCAGACAGTTTGCTAAGTAATGTGTGATTAGGAAAATATGCATTTTATGGGGTGCCTGGGTGGCTCAGTTGCTTGAGTATCCGGCTCTTGACTTGGGCTCAGGTCATGATCTCATGGTTGGTGGGTTCAAGCCCTGTGTCGGGCTCTGAGCTGGCAGTGCAGAGCCTGCTTGAGATTCTCTCCCCCTCTCTCTGCCCCTCCTCTGCTCACGTGCTTGCTCTCTCGAAATAAATAAACTTAAAAAAAAAAACCATAGGGGCGCCTGGGTGGCGCAGTCGGTTAAGCATCCGACTTCAGCCAGGTCACGATCTGTTTCCGATTCTGTGTCTCCCTCTCTCTCTGCCCCTTGCCCGTTCATGCTCTGTCTCTCTCTGTCCCAAAAATAAATAAACGTTGAAAAAAAAAATTAAAAACAAAACAAAACAAAAAAAACCATACATTTTAAGTGAGGTACTTTCTGGAAAGCATCCAATAATACACTATACGAAATTATTTCAGTATCTAGGTAACAGGAAAAGCAAAATTGTTCCAGAGGATGGGAGCTGACCTCACACTGCCTCAAGGGCCTAGATAAACCCTGTGGAAGAGAAAAATGTCACACATGTCCATCACCAGACAAAGCTACTCTTTGACCAAGATAGATCAAGATAAACAGACATGCCTTCTGTAACTATGTGTCTATAAATGGTAACAGAGAACATTCCAAAGAATGAAAATGACCCAAATTCTCCTCTTCTAATGTAAACGGTGCTTCTCACAAATTAGGTTTAGCATCAAAACCATTCTTTCTGCCTTATAGATAAAAACTATTATAATTGCCCATTATAGAATTAATCTCACTTCCTCAGGGCAACCCAATACAAAACCTTCCTTGAACAGCAATCATCGAACACAAAATCCAAGCAAGAAGTCCTTCTGAGTGTAGTTACTGATACACCCTACAGTGTTTTATGCTCTGGGTCACTCTTACAGCCAGAAATTATTTATATTACTAACTACAGATTTGATCACGGTGCTCTTTGGGAAGAGGGTGCTGGAAAAAAAAAAAATGACATCCGTTTTTGGTTTTATGAATGAATGAGAACCTAGTCTCATGACCAAAGTGACTATAAAAGAGAAAAAAATAAAATTTGCCTGAGGGGAAAAAATACCTGAACTTGGGCCCACAATACAGTTGAGTCAGAATGCATAATAAATGTAGAAAATAACAAAGTTTGATCTGAAAATCCTTAAATCAATGGGACCTTTTAATAAAATATTTCAAAGGAAAACTATAGAAGTATTCATTAGGGGGGAAAAAATGCATGTACTTTTAATCACACAGAATTCAACTTAACTGAAAACCTACTGAGGGATTGATTACGCGAGCAGCGACACAAAACACCCGGAATCTGCCGGTAACGAGGAACGTGCCAGGTTTCAGAGGGAAGATCTGGGTCACAGCGGTCGCTGCACAGAGCAGAAGGATAAAGTCTCACGTAATTCTTCTGGACGGCACCCGTGTGGCCGTCATACTGCAATCAGGAACACGCAGACGGACACTCGCAGTAATAACACAACAGGTGTTTACTACACAAATTCGACCTTGTATGAACCGGATCTAGGGAACAGGGGAGTAGAACACGCAACCCGTGATGGTAGAAATCTGTTTCCAGGTGGGCACATGACGGATCGCAGGAAATCTCGACTGTGCTGGCTCTTCAAAGTCGGACAGTGGAGACAACTGGAGAAGCCTACTGCTCCGGGTCAGATGGAAGTCTAGCAGTTGGTGGCGGGCTGGGAATACTGATGGGCATCACATAGAATGAGGAAAACAGGCTGGAAACAAGCGTCCGGAAAGCCCTATCCTTCTGTCTCCTTCTACACAGATGACTCCAAAACCTGACTGAATCGTATTTCGCTTCTGCATTCCAAGTTTCGTGGATGTTAGGCTTTGGTAAGTTCTAACATGAAACCATAAAGGCCACAGATCCTAGAAAATACAGTTCGCGTTACTTACTCGGACACGGTCAAGGAGAGTCGTTCCCAGCTAGGTCTCTATTCGCAATGCATACTCTATAGTCCAAATTCCAAGAAGAAGGAGGGACAAAGATCAAAAGACAAAAGATGAAATTAGTACTTCACAGGAGACTGTACCCTATGAATAGTTTTGCATCGTTACAAATATATGGTGAATATTTATTAGCAAGGAGAACAGAGTAAGTCTCTTCAGGCCAACGAAAAGGTTTTTGATCAAAAAAGGTAAAGTGTAGGGGTGCCCGGCTGGCTCAGTCGGTAGAGCACGCGACTCGTGATCTCAGGGTTGTAAGTTCGAGTCCCACGCTGGATGTGGAGATTACTTACAAATAAAATCTTAGGGGCAGCCTGGCTGGCTCAGTTGGTGGGGCACGTGACTCTTGATCTCGTGGTCGTGAGTTTAAGCCCCACGTTGGGTGTGGAGCCCACTTTAAAAAATAAGAATAATAATTTAAAAAAAAACTTAATAAAAAAATCTTTTTTTAAAAAAAAGGTAAAATACATACAGAGAATGGGTAAGGCATATTTAGTAGGAAAGAACCAAGAAATACCAATGTGGAAATTAGAATGAGTCAGGAGGCCAGCAGGGGGAGCTCGAACAGTCTATCACTCACTGTCCCTTGCAGGCCCAACGGGAAGAGACACAACTGCCAAGTACCTAGTACCTCAGCTACTACTTCTACTACCCCCAGAGGAAGATTTTCTACTCCCCTGGCAACAGCCCAGCCAACGGGACTCACAACTCAGCCAATAAAAGGCCACTATACTTCACCCTCCCAGCTTACTCCAATATCCTTTACAAGGGCACTTCCGGTTCCCCCATTTCCTCTGCGCTTTGTTCTCCAGACTTACCCATGGCTTTGCCAGAGCGTGCTTCTCCCGAGTTCTCTAGTCTCAGATAAATCCTTTCTTGCTGGTAAGATAGCTGGCCATTTTATAGTCGAGGTTAATATTACCTGGTGTCAGAAGTCAGATCCTGAGACCGCCTCAACAATTCTGAGGCTGGTGAGCAAATATGCCAATACCCACGGAAACCACCGAGCCCACGGCTTTCTTGCCGCTCCTGGAGTTTGAAGCTATGCTTTCTCCTCGATTTCAAGCCCCAGCTTCCTGAGGTCTCCAGGCTTTCTTCAGGATGGGTTTAAAGGCTTTGTCCTTTCTGCAAGTGTCCCTTGGGCCTTCGGTTCCACTCGTGTTTGGAATTGGGACTGTTCCCATTAAGACTGTGTTAGCCTTTGGGCTGACTCACTTTCAGAACTAGACGGTCCCTCTTGAAACAGTGGCCTCAAGTCTAATTCTTTTGAAACTGGGCTGTCCTATTGGAACTGTGCAGGCCTTTATACCGATTCCTCCTGGAAGTAGGCTTTTCCTGTTGAAACTGTTAATTTTTTTTTTTTTCTTTCTGCTCTAAAGAAAAAAAACAACTCAGAAACGGGATCTCAGTCATCAAAGTGCCTTGAGGGTGCCCGGCCCTACTGGGGTCCCTCCTCATTTGCATTTCTAACAAAGTGGATGGACTCAATCTAAAGCAACTTAGGGGCGCCTGGGTGGCTCAGTCGGTCAGGCATCCGACTCAACTTTGGCTCAGGCATGATCTCAGTCAGGGTCATGAGATCGAGCCCCAAGTGGGGCTCCATGCTGGGCATGGTGCCTGCTTAAGATTCACTCCCTCTGTTCCTCCCCCCAACCGCACAAGGGCATTGTCAAAAACTAAAAAAGGTAATTTAGAACTTCAATGGGCATTATGGGTAACCTTTGTTCTCCCCAAACTTGTTTCTCTCAAAATTAAATTGAAAAAACATGGCATATAGAAAACAAAACAAAACAACCCTATTTTAATCAGTACCTTTGGGCTTAGCCCTTTGTCAGGTTCCAAGCCAAGCACGGAGCCTCTCCCTCCCCCTCCACTCTCTCCCCTGCTCATGCTTTCACACACTCTCTCTCTCTCTCAAAAAAAAAAAAAATAAAATTTCCGGTCTTTAAATGTTGACTCCACCAGGCTAGCACCGAACTCTATGTTTATCAACCAGGATCTTTCTCCTTTAGTTAAAAGGACCATGATGGAATGGGAAACTATGTCCCCTCCAGATTTATTTTATTTTTTATTTATTTTTTAATTTTTTTTTAATGTTTATTTATTTTTGAGACAGAGAGAGACAAAGCATGAATGGGGGAGGGTCAGAGAGAGGGAGACACAGAATCTGAAACAGGCTCCAGGCTCTGAGCTGTCAGCAAGCACAGAGCCCGACGCGGGGCTCGAACTCACGGACCGCGAGATCATGACCTGAGCCGAAGTCGGCCGCTTAACTGACTAAGCCACCCAGGTGCCCCTGTCCCCTCCAGATTTAATCTGACAAATCAGCACACTTGCTACCTGCAAGGAAGACCGTAAAATTCTGAATGCTCAACTCCAACAACTGAAGGAACAAAACCAAAAACCTTCTGGTTTCTGCTATGGTTGCAAAGAGCCAGGTCACTGGAAAAAAGACTGTCACTAATCAAAGTGCTCCATACACCCCTAGCCCGCCAGTCAGTCTTTCCAATGTCTTCCAAATTCCCAATGACCGGGCTCTGAGAAGTTACCAAGGTTCTTTCCAATCACCTCTCCTAATCGCCTTGGAGGAACCACTCTCCCTACTGGGACCACGGAGCTACTCTTAGCAGCCCCGGCCTCAGAGCAAGAAAACAGCTTGAGTAGCATATCTAATAATGACCCCAACAGGTTCCCGTCTCTGAACCTATTCCCTTTTCTCTAGGCCCTTTGAGAGATGCACACTCTTTTCTCCTGAGTTCCTTGCTCCCATCTGTGCACTGTGCCAAGATTTCTCACAGAAGTATCGCCTGTAATTTCTTTCTCCCAAATGCAGAAATAATTCTAGAATTTGACTTCTAGTAATCGAAATAGCCAACCTGATGAGTTAGAAGATCTTTAAATGCCCATCAAAACCCCTCACTAGAATTAATCAATACCCTCTAAATAAAGAAGCCCTTTAAGAAGTGTCAAGCCCACAACAATCCCAAGGCCCACAGCTTCATTGTCCCCTGTGTTAGTAGTAACATCATTATCCTTCAGCCCTCCATGGTCCCTAACTCCCGTATACGTTCCTGACGGCCCTCCCCAACGAAAGCTAATTTTTCACTGGAATCCATCTGTGCAGGGTATTTTTAGTATTCCAGGTGATACAGAGAGCCAGTATCTTTTTTGCTCTTGAGAACTGAAATACATCCAGACAGTCATGCCTCAGGGTTTCACAGTCTCTCTTAACCTTTCATAAACCTTCTAGGCAGATTTGGAGGATATAAAGTTGTCTACAGGCTCTACTTTCTGACTAATGGAGACGGCTTAGCTTCTCTGCTCCCCTTTCACAGGACAGACAGCACTCCTTAAAACGTGTGGCCTTAAAGGGCTGCCTTGGTGCTCAGTTGGTTAAGTGCCCAACTCCTGATCCCAGCTTGTGAGTTCGAGCCCCGAATTGGGCTCCGTGCTGGGCATGAAGCCTACTTAAACAAAAACTTTTCGCCTTAAAGAAACATAAAGCCTCCCAGAAAACTTGCAGTTTGCTCATTCAAGTTTGATATTTAGGGATCTGATCTCAAAACGAGGACTACATTTGGACCCAGTCAAAAACCCTCATGACTGCCTAATGCTTGACAAATTACCTTTTGACTCCACATAGAAAAAGGTACAGGAAACTCCTCTAACGAATGCACATTTTTTGTGATTTACTGATGGTTCCTATTTAAAAGATGAAACAACTGTGCTGGGTATACTATTACAACACCTTTTGGGGGCACCTGGGTGGCTCAGTGGGTTAAGGGTCTGACTCTTGGTTTTGGCTCAGGTCATGATCTCAGAGTTTGTGGGATCGAGCCCCGCATCGGGTTCCGTGTTGGCAGCCCCAAGCCTGCTTGGGAGTCTCTCTCCCTCTCTTAATAGAAGAAAATAATCATTAAAGAAAGCAAACAAAACTTTTTTAAAAAAACTTTTTAATGTTTATTTTTGAGAGAGAGACAGACAGAACGTGAGTAGGGGAGGGGCAGAGAGAGAGAGGGAAACACAGAATCTGAAACAGGCTCCAGGCTCTGAGCTGTCAGCACAGAGCCCGACACGGGGCTTGAACTCGTGAACTCATGAGCTGAGCCGAGGCCGGACACTTAACCAACTGAGCCACCCAGGCGCCCCACAGAACTCCTTTTGAAGCCACCGAGGAAGCACCTTTACCTTTGGCTATTCCAGCCAAATAGGCTGAGTTATAGAAGCCCTTACACGAGCTTGTACCTTATCCAAGGGTAAAAGCACATTTATACATAGTCAGTATGCCCTTGGGATAGCTCATGACCTTGCAATATTAGGGAGACGAGGTGTCCCTACCTCCAATAAAAAACTAAAAATGTCTATACCCCAAATTTATTAGATGCCACATATTAGCCAGCTACTATGGCAATTATTAAGGTTCCCGGGCATTCCAGATTCAACTCCCTGGAGGCCAAAGGAAACCACCTTGCTAATACTGCCCCCCAAAAAATGCTGCTCTAGGAAAGCAATACTCAAACCTCCATCATGTTCCAAAGGGAGATTCTCCCAAATGATAATCAGAAAAGTTAAACAGAGACACCCAACATTGGCCCCAGGAAATTAAAAAAAAAAAAATCAGAAATCTAATAATTGTTGGAATGATAAAAGAACTCTGGTTTGGGCCAAAAAAAACACTCAGTCTTCCCAGAAATTCTAAAATCCCCACTACTTCCCGCTGCACGTGTATTAAACGATGGGTCTACTGACAAGATGAGAGCACTCATGAACAAATACCGGTGGGACAATGTTAATAGGACCATGAAAACTGCCTACCCCGCTTACCGGTACCGTTCAACGTATAACCCAGGGAAACCAGTTGGCGCAAATTTAGTTCATACAACTTTCCTGTAACATAGGTATAAATGCGCTTTAGGCATGGTTTGTGTACTTTCTCTCTCGTCTGAGACTCTCCCCTAGGGACAGGCCAATGCTTTCACTGTCACTGAAATTCTGTGACAGATGATCCTACCTGAGAAAGCCCTCTTGAACCTCAGAGCAATCAGGGAACCAATTTTAACAGTCAGCTGCTTCCACAAGCGACAACTGTCGCGACATTTACCATCCTCCATCTAGAGGGTTAGTGGAACACGCTAAGGACACTATTAAGACTCAGTAGGCATATCTGTAGACACCCTTCCAAATACCAGGGCTGATAACACTGCCAACAATAGTTGATAGGCTGATAGATCCACTCTCTCTGGAACTCACGGACTCTCACCCTTTGAATCGGTCACAGGACGTCCAATGCACTTGGCCCCTGCCTCCTCGGGCCCACAGCTGATAAAAAGAGATATACTTCCATGGTGAAAAGGCCTAATCGCTTTTATTAAAAAATAACCATGCCTTGGTAAGTACAATCTTTTTACGCCGCACTTCTGAGAGATGACAACCTTAAGCATTAAACCTTGCAACGCGGAGGTTCCGTGTGTTGGAGAAGATAACTCCAGACTCTTCAACCTCGTTGGAAAGGTCCTTTTCAGGAACTGCTAACCAACCCTTGGGTTGCCCAACTTCAGGAAGAGACTCTCGGATTCGCAGGATACCTGTCGAGAAAGCACCACACCCTGACTGGACCTGCTCGCTCCGTGGCGAACGGAAGGTAAGGATTTCCCAGAATTGAAGGGGCCAACATCTGACCACACAACCTTTCCCAAGAGATCCAGACTAGGCCAACACACCTTTTTCTCATTGTTGCTTCTTCTCCCCCTCTTGTGGAAACACAAAGCCCTTGCCTGCATTTCCCAAACCCTTGCACAAAGGGGGCAATCGCTTCTTTTGATTATGACCTTTCAGAAATAGCCTGACCGTGACCCTGTGAGAAACTGATTTTTCAATCCCTTTTTGTGAAAAGTTAGAAGGTTCAAATTTCAGGGGCGCCTGGGTGGCTCGGTCGGTTGAGCGTCTGGCTTCAGCTCAGGTCATGGCCTCACAGTTCCGGAGTTCGAGCCCCATGCCGGGCATGCTGCTGTCAGCACAGAGCCCGCTTTGGATCCTCTGTCTCCCTCTCCCTCTCCGCCCTTCCCCTGCCTGCGCTTTCTCTCTCAAAAATAAACATTAAAAGAATTAAAAAAAAAAAAGAAGAAGAAGAAGATTCGAAATTCACAAGTCTTTCTTTCATCGGAAAGGGTAACTGACTGGATTCTCCTCCAAATTCACCATCTCTGAATTAGCGACCTTACAGGATGTAATCCATTTGGTCACCAACAGCTCTTTTGAGAGAACACTCTTTAAAAAGCCTTTGAAGGTTTGTTCTATGAAAAACTCATCAGCTGTTGCTTCATATTTATACCTGTACTGTATGTATCTTCCCAAATGCAGGTGGTTGATTATAACCACGTGTTTTTGCAATATTTTCTCATTCTTCGCCTATGGCTGCTTTACGCAGCGACTTCCAAGAGGGATACCGGACTCGGAGGTCTGCATTCAGCGAGTGCACCTTCCTCCTCTAAGTTGGACCAACTTAGTTGTCCAACTAAGTTGGACAGTGCACCCAACTGGGGCGCCTGGGTGGTTCAGTCGGTTGAGCGGCCGACTTCGGCTCAGGTCATGATCTCGCAGTTTGTGAGTTCGAGCCCCGCGTCGGGGTCTGTGCCGACAGCTCGGAGCCCGGAGCCTGCTTTGGATTCTGTGTCTCCCCCTCTCTCTGCCCCTCCCCCGTTCATGCTCTGTCTCTCCTTCAAAAATAAACATTAATTAAAAAAAAAATGTACCCAATAAGGTGATGCTGCCTCAACACTCCCGAGATGATCTCCAACACCTCTGACCTTGAGAAGACACAGACCTTGGTTGGGAAATGCCTAGGAGTTCTCCCTCTAACCCAGATTAGTTACTCAAATGTGGCTAACGGGGGCTCCAACGGCTCTGCGCTTTTTTTTTTTTTTCAACGTTTTTTTTTTAATTTATTTTTGGGACAGAGAGAGACAGAGCATGAACGGAGGAGGGGCAGAGAGAGAGGGAGACACAGAATCGGAAACAGGCTCCAGGCTCTGAGCCATCAGCCCAGAGCCTGACGCGGGGCTCGAACTCACAGACCGCGAGATCGTGACCTGGCTGAAGTCGGACGCTTAACCGACTGCGCCACCCAGGCGCCCCCTGTGCTTTCTTTCTAATGGAGGCCCTGAAAGAGAAAACCACTCAACGTGGAAAGCCTGACTCTTTAGCAGCAACGCGTTCAAAGAGACATCTCGACCAAAGGAAGAAATGTAAAAGTTGACAAAAGGAAATCTGTTGAAAATGGAGTCAGGAGCTCAGCAGAAGTTCCCAGCCCTATGGCTCCTCAGGTGCGCACTCAACGGGACGGGACGTACCCTGAAATACCACTTTGGCGACTACTTTATTACCTCTGCAGGAGAAGAAAGGGTTCCTCCTCACCCCACAACAGGCCGGCCAATGACACAGTCACAACTCGGCCAATGAAAAGCCGCTGTATTTTGAACCCCCGGTGTGTTCCGATCAAACTTGTGTTCATAACAGCCCCTCCCAAGTCCCCCGCTTTCTTCTATAGGAGGAGCACTCCTCTCCTTTGTCCTCCGGTTGCCGATGGCCATGGCCACGCATGGCTTCCTTGTCCGGAACTGCGCTTCTCTATTGCTGCGAAACTCATTTTTGCTGAAGAATTGGCAGTTTATTTTTAAGGATAACACGTCATTACTCAATAGCCCTATCCTTACAGAAAAATGAAAAAATTAAGTAAAAATTAAACCTACTTGCATGTTGGAAATAGACTTCGGTTCGTCCACGGATAAAAGTCGTCCAAATAGAAACACTAGCCTTTTACCAAGTGGAAAATTTTACCTGTTAAACTCAGAATCTGCTGCTTCGTGAGTACCTGTAATATTTTCCCACCTCAATGTTTACTTGCAAAACTGAAGTAGAAATCCAAACTACAGAGAATTACTTTAAGAATGAGCCACTGTAGGGGCGCCTGGGTGGCTCAGTCGGTTAAGCATCTGACTTCGGCTCAGGTCACGATCTCATGGTTTGTGAGTTCGAGCCCACTGTCAGTGCAGAGCTTGCTTGAGATTTTCTCTCTCCCTTCCCCTCACCCACTCTCACGCAAAATAAATAAACTTAAAAATAAAAAACAAAAGGGGGGCCCCCTGGGTGGCTCAGTTGGTTGGGCGTCCGACTTTGGCTCAGGTCATGATCTCAGTTTGTGAGTTCGAGCCCCGCATCAGGCTCTGTGCTGACAGCTCGGAGCCTGGAGCCTGCTTCGGATTCTGTAGCTCCCTCTCTCTCTCTCTCTGTCTCTCTCTCTCAAAAATAAATAAACGTTAAACAAAACAAAAACGAGCCATTGTACCTTTTCCACAAAATATGTAAATCACACCATCAGGCTACATGCCTTAAACTTATGCAGTAATATGTTAATTTTTACCAATAAAACTGGAGAAAAAAAAGCCACTGATGAAGACAGTATTATGTATACTGTTAATAACGTTTCTTTCGTGTTGTGAATTTGGGGGAGTGTTATACACTAATTAATTTGCACCAGGCTTACCCATATTACTTACAAAAATAGGACTTCCTTCCAGTGCAGTTTTCAAAGGACTTTGAAAACATTTGTTAAAATCAGAAGGTGTTCCTTTATAAAGTATCTATCCATTATACATTCTCTTGTGGCTTTGTAAGGAGGTGGGGCAAGTGAATTTTCCTACAATGTTTACATTCAAGACTACCCTCTCCAGTGTGGATTCTTCTGTGGCTTCTCACGGACATGCACGGATGGCCTTCCCACGTCCCTTACATTCATATAATTTCTCCCCCGCGTGCACCCATGCGTCCTCGAAAGACTGTGATAAAGGAAGGCTTTCGCCACTTTCCTTCCGTTCGGTTTCTCTCTAGTAGGAGTTCCGTGTATATGAAGGTAACAGCGAGTAGGACTGGACCGTATTGTTTGTGCACAGAGCGTTTCTCTCCAGTGTGGGTGATCTCGTGTATTCAGAAAGAACTGGAACCGAAGTCTTTCCCACATTCCTTACACTCATACGGCTACGCTCCGCTATGAGTTCTCTCGTGGTTTCGTAGAGAACTGGAACGAGTAAAGGCTTTACCACAATGTTTACACTGATAGGGTTTCTCCCCGGTGTGAGTCCGTTCGTGTGTTCGCAACGAACTAGGACAATCGAAGGCCTTCCCACACTCCTTACATTTACAAGGTCCATCTCCGGTGTGCTTTATCATGTGCCTTTGAACGTTTGAGAGAGTGATGAAGGCTTTCCCACACTGCTTACATTCATACGGCTTCTCTCCACTATGGGTCCTTTCGTGCTTTTGCATAGAACTGAGATAAATGAAGGCTTTCCCACACTGCTTACATTCATACGGTTTCTCTCCACTGTGAGTTCTTTCGTGTTTTTGCATAGAACTGAGGTAAGTGAAGGCTTTCCCACACTGTTTACATTCATAGGGTTTCTCCCCGGTGTGACTTCTTTCGTGTTTCTGGAGGGAACAGGGAAAACTGAAGGCTTTGCCGCATTCCTTACATTCATGAGGTTTTTTCCTACTATGACTTCTTTCGTGGTTTTGAAGGGACATGGAGGAACTGAAGGCTTTGCCACATTCCTTACATCCGTATGGCTTTTCTCCACTGTGGATCTTCTCGTGACATCGAAAGTAATTGGGGCAGTCGAAGACCTTCCCGCACTCCTTACACTTGTAAGGTCCATCTCCGGTGGCCTTCATCACGTGTCTTTGAAATATCGCGAGAGGACTCACGGGAACGTTCTCACAGTCGTTACATTCACAGGGTTCCTCGCCCGTGTGACTTCTCTCGTGTTTTCGAAAATACTTGGGACAACTGAAGGACTTCCCACAGATTTTGCATTCATAGGACTTCTCCCCGCTGTGTCTCCTTTCATGGTTTCGAAAGTATACGGGGCAGCTGTAGGTTTTACCACACACCTTACATTTGTACGGCTTCTCGCCCCGGTGTCTCTTTTCGTGACTGCGGAAGGATCTAGGGCAGCTGAAGCCTTTACCGCACTGCTTACACTCGTAGGGTTTCTCCCCGGTGTGCGTTTTCTCATGTTTTCGAAAGTAATTTGGGCAACTAAAGGCTTTCCCACACTTCTTGCACTCATAGGGCTTCTCTCCAGTGTGAGTTCTCTCGTGTATTCGGATGTAACTGGCGTAACTGAAGGCTTTCCCACATTGCTTACACTCGTACGGTTTCTCGCCGGTGTGAGTTCGCTCGTGAACCCGGCAGTAGCTGAGACAACTGAGGGCTTTCCCACAGTGCTTACACCTGTAGGGCTGCTCTCCGGTGTGCGTCCGCTCGTGTTTCTGGAAGTTGTGGCGATACCGGAACGTTTCTCCGCACTGTTTGCACGCGTAGGGCTTTTCGCCGGTGTGGATCCTTTCGTGCTTGCGAATGGACTGGCAGTGCTTGAAGGCTTTCCCACAGTGCTGGCACTTGTAAGGTTTCTCGCCGGTGTGAGTCCTGACGTGTACGCGGATGGACTGGCGATGTTTGAAGGCCTTCCCACACTCCTTACACTTATAAGGCTTCTCTTCGTATTCCTGGTACTCGTACAGTTTGTGGCCAGTGTGGGAGAGCATGTGCCTGCTGAAGGATGAATGATGCCTGAACACCTGTCCACAGAAACTGCATTTACGGAGTTTGATTCCGGTAGAAATCTTCTTTATCTGCTTAGGACTTGGATTCTGGCGGCGGGGGTCTCCGCGCTGACTACCTTCCTTACTTTGACAGGGACTCTCTACCACGCGCCTGCCGGAGAAAGGAGAAGCAGGTTATTAACGGTTTATTAGGAATTTCGTATTCACTGTATTATTGCAATGAGACTTTTTTTTTTTCCGCCATTTTCCCAAAAACACCGTGTATGTGTTTCGTGCTGGTCGTCTGGAAGTGAACGGGTGCTAGGCATTCTGCGAGAGGACTCGATCGCAGCTCTTATCAAAAGGGATGGTCATCAACGGGGTTTCTGAAGACATTTTTCCACGTGTACTATTTTTCACACGTTGAACATCCAGGTCACATTACAGCAAAAATTCTTGACGAAAATATCCAAAAAACGAACAGACTTGAAAACTGGTCTGATTTGTTTTATTTGCTTGTTTTAATTTCATGACAAAGATGCTCTCATGGGACACTCTTTTAATTTATTTATTTACTTCTAAGTAAACATTAAAAAGGTGGGGGGTGGGCACCTGGGTGGCTCAGTCAGTTGGGCGTCTGACTTCGGCTCAGGTCAAGGTTTCCCAGTTCATGAGCCTGCAGCTTGCTCCGGATTCTGTGTCTCCCTCTTTTTCTCTGCCCCTCCCCGCACCTCTCTCTCTCTCTCTCTCTCTCTCAAAAATAAACATTAAACAGTTTTTTTTCAAAATAACATAAAAGAGGGGCGCCTGAGTGGCTCAGTCGGTTAGGCGTCCGACTTCAGCTCAGGTCACGATCTCGCGGTCCGTGAGTTCGAGCCCCGCGTCGGGCTCTGGGCTGATGGCTCGGAGCCTGGAGCCTGCTTCTGATTCTGTGTCTCCCTCTCTCTCTGCCCCTCCCCCGTTCATGCTCTGTCTCTCTCTGTCTCAAAAATAAATAAAACGTTAAAGAAAATGTTAAAAAAAAATAACATAGAAGAGTTGCATGCTCTCTACTAACTGAGTTGGCCAGGCACCCCCAGGGACACTGCTCTTATATGAGTGGGACTCACCTTCGATTTGTCTCATGTTCATACAGACTTTTACTGTTACGATCTTCCCATTTGTCTCCTACAACGCAGACCAGGAAAAATCAATTATAAAAAAATACTAAAATTATTTTAGTTTCTACGTCCCTGATGAACCGTCACCATGGCTGCTTCATTTACCAACGTATTTGCTTTCCACACTTAACCTCTCGAAACAGCACCGATAAACAAGCAACACTGGCTCCCTAGTTGATTAAGTGAATAAGAATATTGACCAAGCAAGTAAGAATATCGTCATCCCTACCTACTGAGGCCAGGTTCCTGAAGGTTTCCTGCATCACATCTCTGTAGAGTTTCTTCTGGGAAGGATTCAGAAGAGCCCACTCCTCCAGGGTGAAGTTCACAGTCACATCCTCAAAGGCCACTGAGTCCTAAAACATCCCATACATGTGTACAGGGGGATGGGTAAGACGGGCAGAACTGGCGATCTATACTCAATTCGTAAGAAATTCACATACGACCCTGACTTCTCAACATTTATTCTACGACTTGGTTCTCAGACTCCTCCTCTCTGGCCACACTCACGTCCTCATGAATTTAACAGCATCACGAACACACGGAATTTACTGCTACATTTTTACGGTGATCACTTCAAATCTTCATTGCTCTCTACTGTCAGGGAACAGAACACCTTGGAGAAACGCTACAGAATCGGAAGAAATATTTCCATCTTAAGACCATCAATTCTTTGTGAGAAAAACTTTCATCTCCTTAAATAACCACATCAGGTACTACTCCATGAAGCCTGGGGTCATAAGTGCACGATGTTTTATGAACAAAAACAGGAAAAAAAAAATGGAAGCTTTTTCTCCTATTCCCATCCCCAAACATGAGGAGCCAGGAGGATCCAAACTATCGAAAGATCCAGCTGGCCATAATGTCCTAACGTCCTGCAGGCCATTGCAGTCATATCCAGCTAGATGAACAACAATACTCTCATAGAAGAGTACAATTCTCATTTGTATAATATTTATCACGGAAATCAGTTTTGCCTTCCGTGCTCTGCCTCATTTCACGGACCAGGATGATATTCAGAGGACTCAACTCAGACGGGAGGAAAAGACGTGACAACTTAGACATCCCCAAAATCCATATACTAACGAGTCTCAGAGTTGCCTCCCATTAATTTTTAGAACACAAAGGCACACAGACCAGAAGAGATTTTCTGACAGAATCATAACTGACCAGGGCCTTGTGACCTTGAGGAACATGTTAAGGCCTGGAGTTTGCAAGGGACTTCGCTGAATTCCACACCAGTACTGAAGATGTATGTGTACGGGATATGAAACAGAGTCCAAAAATCTCATCAAATCCCCTTTTTCTGATTCCTGGTGCAACGGATACCCAACCAGCCATTTGAGAGGCTTTCCTCCCAACTTCTCTCATTTCCGAGTTCCTCTGTTGGGAAGGCAGGACAACAGTCTATCCAAGCACAGGAATCCCTCAACGGATTAATTCCCCTAAATGCTGGTCCGTGAAAGAGATCAGTAATTCAATGATGTCCATGTCTAGGGAACAGCGAAAACGTCCCACCCAGCAATTCTAATGCTAGAATGGCCGGATTCAGTAGAGTGACAGCAAATGAGGAACATTTCTCAGGGAGTAATGAGGTGCCTCATGACCAGTAATGAACTGGTCAGTCATAATTATTCTTTCCACCATGGAACTGCAGAGCACGTTCATAAAAAGTCGTATTATCTAGTGTGCAGAAGAGAATGAACATTAGGAAGCCGGAGACTGCTTAGAAAGCCTTAGAGTGGTGCCTGTGTGGCTCAGTCAGTTAAGCACCTGACTTCAGCTCAGGTCATGATCTCCTGGTTTGTGAGTTTGAGCCCCGTGTCGGGCTCTGTGCTGACAGCTCAGAGCCCGGAGTCTGGAGCCTGCTTCGGATTCTGTGTTTTCCTCTCTCTCAAATTACAGAGATAAAAAGTAGTCATTTAAAGATATGTCCAGGGGCACCTGGGTGGCTCAGACAGTTAACTGTCTGACTCTTGATCTCAGCTAAGGTCTTGATCTCAGGGTGGTGAGTTTAAGCCCCAAGTGGGCGTAAAGCCTACTTTAAAAAAAAAAAAAAAAGGGAAAAAGGTCCATAATATTCTATGCTTCTCAACAAGGCCCATCCTCAAGACAATCTATTTCACAAGAGTATAAGTGACCAGGACTGTCCCAAGGCCTATTCGACCTGGGAAGAGGGAAACAGCCAACTTAAGTGCCTTCTAGCCTTATCACCTCCAGAAGGTGGAGTGCTTCTTCTGAGGATGATGAGGTTTTTTTCCCCCTCGTGACACCAAATATGTGATGTCTGTCCCAACACCACTTCTCCAATTCTATGTCACCAAACGGGTGTCTAACAGTTCAATTCACTTACAACACTAACACCCAGAGTCCACATCAGACTCCATAGGTGAACAGTTCAGTCCCACACACTGCCCCTACTTCAGACGCTGCCTGTGACACTTCTGCTCGGCCGCCCACACATTTGGATCCCCTCCATGTGCCATCATGTACGGTAACTTACATGACACAGACAAGAGGTAGTGATGCCAAGTCAGGTGGTCATACGCCTAAGGGGAGTGGGTTTTGCAGAGCTGCCCCCTCCTCTCCGGACACGCCAACCTTCTAGCACCTGGATGTAGGTGTTCACCCACCTGGACACCCCCCGAATTGGGTCTTCAAGGGTTTTCGTGGAGATTTCATTTAATGGACACAATTTATGAAATCTCTGGCCACTGGTGATTAACTCACTCTCCAATAGCCTGTCTTCTCTCTCCAGATGCTGGGAGCTGGGGCTCAAAGTCCCAAGCCCTTAATCAAGGCTTGGTGTTTATGGTGTGTTCAACCCTCACCCTGCTATGTAGTAGCAGTATATATTTATATTTACATTATATATATATATACACATTATATATATATGTAATATATATATAATATATGCATAATATATGTATATTATACATATAATATATAATATATGTATATATACATATATATGTATATATGTATATGTATACATATACATATGTATATGTATACATATGTATACATAACATGTATATTATATATATATGTGTGTGTGTGTGTGTGTGTGTGTATATATATATATATATGTATATATATGTATAAAGGGGCGGCGCCTGAGTGGCTCAGTCTGTTGAGCATCTGACTTCAGCTCCGGTCATGATATCACAGTTCATGAGTTCGAGGCCCGCAGGGGGCTCTCTGCTGTCAGCACCGAGCCCACTGCAGATCCTCAGTCTCCCTCTCTCTCTCTGCTCCTCCCCCACTCGCACTCTTCTCTTTCAAAAATAAACACTAAAAAAAAATGTTTTTAAAAGACACGATCGGGGCGCCTGGGTGGCTCAGTCGGTAAAGTGTCCGACTTCAGCTCAGGTCATGATCTCGCGGTCTGTGAGTTCAAGCCCCGCATCAGGCTCTGTGCTGACCGCTCAGAGCCTGGAGCCTGTTTCCGATTCTGTGTCTCCCTCTCTCTCTCTGCCCCTCCCCCGTTCATGCTCTGTCTCTCTCTGTCTCAAAAATAAATAAATGTTAAAAAAAAATTTTTTTTTTAAATTAAAAACAAAAAAAGACATGATCACCCCCTTATCACTTAGGTAATTCCAAGGACTTCAAGAGGTTTTTGCTAGGAACTAAGAGACATACCTTTCCCACTGTAGCACAGTAGGTCAAACCCAAGTACATAGATAATAAGCTCCCTAAAGACGGAGACTAAATCATTGGAGAGGAGGATGCTTCCTTCCCCTGTGCCCACACCTACCTCTCTACACATCAACTGGGCTTTTATTTAATATACGTGCACTACCCTGAAAGAACTAAATGCTTTCTGGTAACATCAGGAAGAAAGCCAGGATGTCCCCTCTCCCCAGTCCTGGTCAACCTTGTACTAGAATTCTTAACTAATGCAGTTAAGACCCAAAAAGGAAAAAAAAAAAACAAACAGTATGCAGGTTGGGAAGCTAGAAATAAAATGGTCTTTGCGGCAAAAGACAAGACTGTCTGTGGAGCAAATCGCATAGTCCCAAATGACAAGAAAATCCCTTCCAACTCCAGCTGACCCTTGAACAACTTGGGAGTTAGGGGCACCAAACCCTTGGGCAGTCAAATATCTGGGTACATCTTTTGGCCGCCTATAACTATGGACAGCCTACTGTTGACCGGGATCCTTAAGGACAACATAAAAGCCGATTAACACGTATTTTGTATGTTACGTGCCCTAGATTCTTCCAGTAAAGTAAGCTAAAGAAACATTAATGAAATTATAAGGAAACGTTGATTGAAAAAAATCTACCCACAGGTAGGCCCAGCCAGGCCAGATCAGGCCCTGGGCGCGGTGGGTAATGGCTGCGGGCCTGGCCCCAGGATGGCCACGGTCCATCGCCTGGTAGCTTCAGCTCGGCCAGGCCTCAGGGTGGTGACGGCAGCCTGGAGGCTGGTGGAGCTGCCTCGCCCGCTGGGAGCTGCACCCCAGGCCCACGCCCTTCAGCAGCTGTGGCCACACCTAAGCGCTCCCACCCCCAGGAGGACTGGGGTGCCGTCCCCGCTGGCCTGGGAGGGACCCGACGACCGAAGCTGTCCCAAATGCAGCGCCAGAGGCCAACCTGCTTGCATAGGACTCAGTGGGTGTGGCCTCCTTGTGCATCGCTGATGAGTTTCCCCACTTCAGCCCGGCCTCCTGAAGACCAGCACGAGACGCGCCACCTGACCACCCCGTCAGTACACGGGCGACCTGCAGCCCTGCCCCGTGCCAGCACCTCCACGGGTACTCAGGAGGCAGCAAGCACCACCTCTGGGCCCGTCACTTTTGATTCAGTCCAGGGAAGGCCGGCCGGGGGGTGGGGGCGGGGGTAGCTGTAAATAAATGCCTTGTCGGGGCGCCTGGGTGGCTCAGTCCGTTAAGCGTCTGACTTCGGCTCAGGTCATGATGTCATGGTCCAGGAGTTCGAACCCCGTATCAGGCTCTGTGCTGACAGCTTGGGGGCCAGGAGCCTCCTTTGGATTCTGTGTCTCCCTCTTTCTCTCTGCCCCGCCCCAGCTCACATCCTGTCTCTCTCAAAAATAAACAAACATTAAAAAAAAATTTTTTTTTTTTTTATTTTTAAATTTTTTTTTTCAACGTTTATTTATTTTTGGGACAGAGAGAGACAGAGCATGAACGGGGGAGGGGCAGAGAGAGAGGGAGACACAGAATCGGAAACAGGCTCCAGGCTCTGAGCCATCAGCCCAGAGCCTGACGCGGGGCTCGAACTCACGGACCGCGAGATCGTGACCTGGCTGAAGTCAGACGCTTAACCGACTGTGCCACCCAGGCGCCCCTAAAAAAAAATTTTTAAATAAAAAATACCTTGTGGCTTTTGCTATCATCTCCTTAAAAATTTTTTTACACCCGCGTACCCACAGAGTTCAAACCTGTGTTAAAAGGTCAACTATACCAAGAGAGTAAGGAAAGCTGAAGGACAAAATGTTAATTTACAAAAGTCAATTACTACTTTTTTTTTTAAGTTTATTTACTTATTTTGAGAGAGAGAGAGAGAGAGAGAGAGAGAGCGCGCGCGCAAGCACACGGGAGGGGCAGAGAGAGAGGATCGTAAGCAGGCTCCGCACTGTCAGCAAGGAGCCCGATGCAGGGCTTGAACCCACGAGCGGTGAGATCATGACCTGAGCTGAAATCAAGAGTCAGACACTGAATCGACTGAGCCAACCAGGCACCCTTCACTTTCTAAAGATCCACACAAGGGGGCGCCTGGGTGGCGCAGTTGGTTAAGCGTCCGACTTCAGCCAGGTCACGATCTCACGGTCCGTGAGTTCGAGCCCCGCGTCAGGCTCTGGGCTGATGGCTCAGAGCCTGGAGCCTGTTTCCGATTCTGTGTCTCCCTCTCTCTCTGCCCCTCCACCATTCATGCTCTGTCTCTCTCTGTCCCAAAAATAAATAAACGTTGAAAAAAAAAAAAAAAAGATCCACACAAGAATACAGAACTCATCTTTGAGAAAGGACTAAAGGCAATTCAATAGAAAATGTAGCCTTTAGAGTAAATAATGCAGAAAGAACTAGACATCCATAAACATACACACAAAGAATCCGTACACAGATTTTACACCTCTCACAAAAATTAAACAATGGATCGTAGCCCTGCTACGGAGTGTGACAGGGCGCATGGGCTTGGACTATCCCAGGGACTTGGTGAGGGGGGCGGGGGGTCCAAGCACCACGACGCTGTGACCAAAGCGCAGCAAAGCGAGCACACAGGGTCAGTGGTGATGTCGACCACCCACCCGACCAGTCTTGAAACAGGGACCAAGGAGTCTAATACGTGTGAGTCGGGGGCTGGCAGGAAGGTGGGTGGGGGTGGGGGTGAAGGATCATAGATTTAGTGTAAAATGTTGAACTACAAAACTCCTAAAAGAGAACACATGAGAAAAATCTAGGCGGCCCTGGGTTTGGTGATTGCTTTGGGGACGCAATGACGAAAGCAAGATCCAAGAAAGAAAAAATAAATATGTTTTCATCAAGATGAAGAACTCCTGCCCAGAGAAAGACAGTGTTAATTAAGGAGATGAAAACACAAGCCACAGACTGGCAGAAAATCTTTATAAATCACTTACCTGATAAAGGACTGGTATCTAAAATATCCAAAGAACTCTTAAAACCCGTAGAAGACGAACAACCCAATTAAAAATGGGAAATAGATCTGAACACGCAGGTCAAGGAACAAAAGCAATTTGAAAATGCTGGGTCTTTGGAAAATTGCAAATAAAAGTTATCACCAGCCTCTAGGTGTAAACCCTGACAATTGTTTTTTGGTTGGTTGGTTTGTTGTAATGCAAGGGCCTGAATTAAGCTTTGATTGCTAAGGCATTCACTTCAAAGATGGCCATTTCAAATAAACACACAGCCAGCCTGCAGGAAGAATAAGGCCCCGGTCCCTCACTGAGCCATCTTTTTTGTTAAACATCTTGATTGATTTCAATAACTACCTGGGCCGCTTGTTTTTTCTCCTCCTCCACTTGAAATGCCCGCTCTTGTGTTTTAAACTCACCAAAGAGGGGTGCCCGGCTGGCACATGATCTCACGGTCCGTGGGTTCGAGCCCCGAGTCGGGCTCTGTGCTGACAGTGCGGAGCCTGCTTGGAATTCTGTCTCCCTCTCTGCCCCTCTCCCGCTCAAGCTCTGTTTCTCTCAAAATAAATAAACTTAATAAAAAAAATTAATTTAAATTCACCAACAAAAGGCCTTAATTGACTATTAACATGCATAAGCGTCCTCCATACCTCAAGGCAAGGAGAGCTAAGGAGGGTGAAATTGCGATCACAAGGCTACTGTCATATCCCAAGGACAGGCTCTAGGCTAAAGGCATGAGGAAAACAGTCCCACATTTGAGCAGTCTGGGAGAACTCCGCCTGTGACCACAGAGTCAGTGACTCATGTCCGGACTATAAGCCCGAACCCAGAAGAGTGAAGCAGCCTTGCAACCAGAAACCAATGGCACCACTAGAGGAAAAAAAATGTAACAAAGGCCAATGGCCTCTGTGTCACTCTTCACACCTGACTCGATGGGATATGGGTCCGATTCCGGGCATGATGGTGCTTAAAAAAAAAAAAATGAAAGGACAGATATAAATGTCATCAACATCCGGGGTGCCTGGGTGGCTCGGTCAATTAAGCGTCCCACTTCGGCTCAGGTCATGATCTCACGGTGCGAGAGTTCGAGCCCCGCATCGGGCTCTGTGCTGACCACTCAGAGCCTGGAGCCGGCTTGGGATTCTGTGTCTCCCTCTCTCTCTGCCCCTCCCCTGCTCACGCTCTGTCTCTCTCTCAAAAAATAAATGTTAAAAATTTTTTTCAGGGGCGCCTGGGTGGCACAGTCGGTTAAGCGTCCGACTTCAGCCAGGTCACGATCTCGCAGTCTGTGAGTTAGAGCCCCGCGTCAGGCTCTGGGCTGATGGCTCGGAGCCTGGAGCCTGTTTCCGATTCTGTGTCTCCCTCGCTCTCTGCCCCTCCCCCATTCATGCTCTGTCTCTCTCTGTCCCAAAAATAAATAAAAACGTTGAAAAAAAAATTTAAAAAAAAAATTTTTTTTTCAATAAATAAATGTCACCAACATCCGGTGTAAGCACCCAAGATCCCAGAGGACAAACACCTGCTCCTTGATAAATGCAAAAGCCCAAGGCACGTCCTGGGTGTTCCTCAAAGCTATCATGCCAGCATGCCAAGAGGTCTCTGGCTCTAGAGGGTTCGCCTAAGGGGTTTTCTCAAAGACCCTGTGCATATCACACTAGTGGAGGCAGACCTCAAGCCAGAAGTCTCTTGGGACTCCCTGGAAAGGAAAACTGCTAACTATAAGGGCTCATGGTGCCATCATCCAAAAGTGTCTGGTAACAGGGACACCTGGGTGGTTCAGTCGGTTAAGCGTCTGACTTCAGCTCAGGCCATGATCTCACGGTTCATGACTTCAGGCCCCGAGTCGGGCTCTGTGCTGACAGCTCAGAGCCTGGAGCCGGCTTCCGATTCTGTGTCTCCCACTCTCCTTGCCCCTCTCCCACTCAGATTGTGTGTGTGTGTGTGTGTGTGTGTGTGTGTGTGTGTGTGCGCGCGCGCGCGCACGTGTCTCTGTCAAAAATAAATATGGGGCGCCTGGGTGGCGCAGTCGGTTAAGCGTCCGACTTCAGCCAGG
The DNA here is from genome assembly GCF_007474595.2 of Lynx canadensis. NCBI lineage: Eukaryota > Metazoa > Chordata > Mammalia > Carnivora > Felidae > Lynx > Lynx canadensis. The sequence goes on from NC_044304.2 coordinate 8,578,455, forward strand.
TCACGATCTCGCGGTCCGGGAGTTCGAGCCCCGCGTCAGGCTCTGGGCTGATGGCTCAGAGCCTGGAGCCTGTTTCCGATTCTGTGTCTCCCTCTCTCTCTGCCCCTCCCCCGTTCATGCTCTGTCTCTCTCTGTCCCAAAAATAAATAAACGTTGAAAAAAAAATTTTTTTAATAAAAATAAATAAATAAATAAAAGTTTTTTTAATTAAACACACACACACACACACACACACACACACACACACACACACACAAAGTATACCTTAACTAAAAAATCAAACCTTCCTTGAAGATTTTATGCAGGAAGGAGAGAGGGGAATCAATTGGCTAATTGCGGGTTTTTGATGGTTTGGAACAGGCTCTGAATTGTTACTCACAGCTGCCAAATACATCAACCGGCTGGTATCTCTCAAGACCCTACAATCCATTAAGTTTCTTAAAGATCCATCCAGGCCTCTATGCTTGTTTCTGCCCAGATACCACAGACCCTAAGCTCCCTCAACTTTCCCCTGAACAGGGCAGAGCCAAGAAATACAGCCCCTGCCACCAGTGGAATCCCCTGAGAGGATTACCAGGGCCTCTAACGAGGAGGAAGAGGGAACTGGGAAGGCAAAGGCTCCCAGAGCTACCAACTTATACTAGGACCTCCTTCCAGACTTGGAGATTTGCTGCCTGGCTCTATGCCCATCGTGACATCACAGCGATCACAGCTAAGGCTCCCGGGGAATGGAAAACATTAAGATGAGCCCATCTCCTGCTAGGCGAAACTGGGAAGGTCCAATGGGTTTACTAATTCCTCGACCCCAACCCTTCTTTTCCTACCTTGAAGAGGCCCCCATTTGACCCACGCCCAGAGAAGGATTCCTTGCAGGGCGCTCCCCCTAATCACAGCATGGCACTACCACATCTTGATTGGAACGGTCAAAACCATCCAAAAGGCAAGAAACTCCTAGGAAAAAGCTTGTGTTTCCTTTCTCAGTCCCCTGAAGATGTAAATCTTACCATGCCTTTGAAATGTAAACACCCCAGCAGGTAACTAAAACTGCCCGCAACAGCTGGCCGACAGAAGGAACAAAGAGAGGCTACACGAATTAGGCTTTTCATCGGGTATGTTAAACTACGTGGGAGGCACCGTCGAATCAGTGATGATAAACTCTCAGGTCATAAGTTATGGGTGAATGTTATTAAAAGAAGCGTTCTAGAAATCGCACGAAATTCCCGAGACTCCCCTATGTCCTGGTATAACGTTATCACTTGTAATTCTAGTTATTATCTTGGAATGTTATGTGCCGCAGAAATAAACAAACTGTCCTGGCAACGGCCTCACGATGAACTCTCATCGGATCTTTAACCATGGCCATTTTTAAGTCCTTTGTCACTCAATAGACAGGTGTTTTACTCTGATGCTCTTGCGAGTGATATTCAGAGATATTCGTGGAGATATTCTCAGAGATATTCGTGGAGAGGGCTATAACAAGCCCTCTCGAATTCAGGTTTCTGATAACTTTCAGATCATTCCACTGAACTGGGTAAGAATTTACAGTGCTCTCAGGAAAAACCGCATCCATAAAACTGCTAACCAAAGATCAAGAGAAAGGATTAATTACACAGGACTGAGTGAACTGATAAGGATAATTTTTATGACTTTTTGCTTAAAATTTTCGGACTCTTTAATCTTTTGCTTCCTAGATCTAAGAAAACCCTTTCTCTTAAGCTAGCTATGACTTACACCAATTTATGATAAAGTATACCTTTGTGAACAAAGGTGAAACTATCACTTTTTCCTCCCTACCTGATCTCTCCAGAATTCAGAAACTTTTAATGAGTATTCGCAGTCGCATAATAATACAGTTACATAAAATCAGTAAGAATCTAGTCTCCTTGCAAAGGGACACAATTGAAAACATTAGTTGTATTACCAAGGCTTTGACTGAAATGTTATGTTTAACAGAGACACACGTAGATTCAAATATGAACAGACAGCTTTTTTAAGGAACTAAGGCTGACTTTACGGAGCCAATAAAGCCCCGTGGAAAAATCAAGCCTGATACCTAGTTAATAGGGCTCCCAGCAGCCTTACCAGGTGACTAGGGAAGGTCACTTTCTGTAGGTGCAGGAACCTCAGGATATTTTGAGGACCCCGAGAACAGAGGAATTAAACCCAAACCAGTAGGTGTTGCAGGCAAAGTCTGATGGTTAAGTCCTTGGCTTGGCTTCCTAGCCACAAGAAATTTTTAAAAGTCCAACCTGGGGCGCCTGAGTGGCTCAGTCGGTTAGGCGTCAGCTCAGGTCATGATCTCACAGTCTGTGAGTTCAAGCCCCGTGTCGGGCTCTGTGCCAATAGCTCAGAGCCTGGAGCCTGCTTCAGATTCTGTGTCTTCCCCTCTCTCTGCCCCTCCCCTGCTCATGCTCTGTCTCTGTCTCAAAAATAAATAGAAACATAAAAAAAAAAAAAGTCCAACCTGAGATTCCTTATGAAAAGTTCCAACAAAGCAGACTATGTGGTCAATCACTATTCTTACTGCACTTATGTAAATTACCAGGCCAAATTTATTAAAACTAGACTCAATTTGCAAACCAATTCGTTTTACTATGGTTATCTTAGATAGAAATGGGGGTGGCTATACAGAGAAAAATTAAGTCCTTCATACACCTTTATAAATATTAGATTCTAGCGGCACCATGAGATCAGGACCCGAGCCCAAGTAGGATGTTTACAACCCGCTGAGCCACCCAGGCGCCCCTCACGGATTTAGTTTTATTGCGGGACTCTTCAAATTTGGGACAACGGTTATGGACTGGACTTCAGACTACTGCCCGTTCAACTATCACAGGATTTGCTACCATAATCCGACCTACTTTCTGGGCTTGGACAAACCCTACTCCTGGACTTTCAGCAGATTAACTAACCAGGCAGTTGATGTCCTCACCATCGGACTCTGGTTCGTCTGCATCACAAGGGTGGATTGTAGTGTAAACCCTGACAGTTTCGGGTTGTTTTTTTTTTCTTTTTTGCGACGCATGGGGCCTGACTTAAGCTTTGCTTGCTGAGGCTTTCACTTCAAAGAGGCATTCGCTTCAAAGACAGTATCTAGAATAAACACATTGCCCGCCACGTGACTAGATAAAGAGCCAAACCACCTCCTTTGTTTTGGAGATCTTGGTTGATTCTAACTGACCACTGGGACCATTTGTTGTGTCTCTTGTGATTTAAACGTCTGCTCTTAAGTTTTAAATCCACCCATAATGAGTGTGAGCCAGTAAAATCACAGACCCCCACCCTTACCTCAATAAAATAAGAACCCAAGCCTGGGTGTTGTCTCTCTCTACCGAGGACGTGTGTGACACAGGAGGACGTGTGACCCCCAGTGCGCTGTATAATTTCCAGCTCTTTTGGTTATAAATTTCCTCCCCCCCCCCCAAGTTTCCTGGTGGTTACTGCTGAAAGGGAGTCTTACAGTCATCCACAAGAGCCAGTCCAACCACAACCGGTACTAAGACCCAGCACAAAACGTAGGTGAATGGGGAGCCTGGCTGGCTCAGTGGGTAAAGCACTTAACTCGATCTTGAGATCAACTTGTGAGTTCCAGCCCAACTAGTTTACTTGAACAAACACACCAAATACAGGCAAATGGAGAAACAATCACTGGTAAATCCACAGGATGAAAGAGTCTTCAGTTACAAAAAAACAAAGGAGATTCCCAAGCCAAAACCACATGGAGAAAACTTAAAATCCTATTCCTAAGTGAAAGAAGCCACTATGACAACACTGTCTGGCTCCAAGCATAGGACATTCTGGAAAAGATAAATGTAAAAGACAGTAGAAGATCCTCGGTTGCTAGGGAATGAACAAGGGGGGCGCGAGCACGTGAGATGTTCAGGACAATGACAATATTCTGTACGACGCAGAAATGATGAAGACATGTGTTTTCATATTAGCTGAAGACCTGACATTGTGTAAGAGTCAACCCTACTGTAAACTACTCCAAAGTTGGCTCATCAAAATAACAAATGCACCAGAGTAATAGGAGATAAAAAAATATATATGGGACAGGGGCGCCCGGCTGGCTTAGCTGGAGAAGTGTGCAACTCTTGATCTCAGGGTCGTGAGTTCGAGCCCCTCGTAGGGTGTAGAGATTCCTAAAAAAAAAGAAACAAACCTTAAAAAAAAAAAAAAACCCACCTCTGCTAAAAACTATATGTATATATTTATATATCATGATATATAAATATATGACAGTGTCCAGACAGAGGGGTTATATGGGAAATCTCTGCACTTTACGATCAAGTTTTCTGTACAATGCAAATGCTCTTTAAAAAGACAAGTCTAGGGGCGCCTGGGTGGCGCAGTCGGTTAAGCCTCCGACTTCAGCCAGGTCACGATCTCGCGGTCCGTGAGTTCGAGCCCCGCGTCGGGCTCTGGGCTAATGGCTCAGAGCCTGGAGCCTGTTTCCAATTCTGTGTCTCCCTCTCTCTCTGCCCCTCGCCCGTTCATGCTCTGTCTCTCTCTGTCCCAAAAATAAATAAACGTTGAAAAAAAAATTTTTTTAAATAAAAAAAAATAAAAAGACAAGTCTAGGGGCACCTGCGTAGCTCAGTCAGCTAAGCATCTTGGTTTCCACTCGGGTCATTATGTCATGGTTCATGAGTTCAAGCCCAGCATCTGGGTCTGCACTGACAGGGCAGAGCCTGCCTAGGATTCTCTCTCTCCCACTTCCTCTCTGCTCCTCCCCCACTTGTGCTCTCACCACTCTCTCTCTCTCTCTCAAAATAAACACGTAAAAAACTAAAATCAGAAAGGAAAGTCTCCAAGGCAAAAAAAAAAAAAAAAAAACCAAAGATGATGAACACGGATGCGTTCATATTCATCCCTGATGCTAGAAAACAGAACATCTTTAATTAATCCGAACTTATTTCAATAACCCACTATGCTGCTCCTGGAGGCCCGCAGCCTGAGACTTAGACGAGAAACTTCCACTCCATGCCTTGTTCCACAGCCCGGCTTTACAAATTCTGAGAAGGGGGGCACCTGGGTGGCTCAGTCCACTGAGAGTGGGACTTCGGCCCAGGTCATGATCTCCAGGTTTGGGAGTTCAAGCCCCGCCTTGGACTCTGTGCTGACAGCTCAGAGCCTGGAGCCTGCTTTAGAGTCTGTGTGTGTGTCTCACTCTCTCTCTCTCAAAAATAAACATTAAAAAAATTTTTTTTTCAATTCTGGGAAGGTATGAAAAGCAACGTGAGTTCCACCATGAATGGAAGTGATGCCGTGAGGTTGTCTTGAGTAAAACCGAACACAAATCCTACATGCATTTCCCGCAGTTTCCACCTTGCCTCACACCGTCTCTCTCCACCAGCTTACAGTTCAGGGGCCCAAGTGCAGGGGGGAACCGGGGCCCAAGGGCTGCGCTGTTCCATCAATAAAGGAATCCAGGAAAGAAACTGGACTCAGCACGGACGAGCAGCCCGCGTCCCACAGGACACGAGGAAAGCCACCTTCAGAAGGTTCCCCGGTCTAGACTGTCCCGGTGGAGACAGAAGCCCTGGAGTGGGTCAGTCCCCGCGGAGGGAAGGGAGGGACACCCGAGCAGCCACAGGAATGCGCTCCGGGAGCCCTGCACACCCTCCCCTCCCCTCCCCTCCCCGGGGCAAAGGGAACCTCTCCCTGCCTCAGGGTTCCAGGCTCCCGAGTGAGGACACTCAGCAGGGTTCAGTTTAAGGTTCTGACCCAGATGACCTCCCCATTCACTGACTCGGTTCCAGGACACAGAACTGGACTTTCACAGACTTCTCGACGGACGGACATGATTTATACTGAGCGCACCTCCACCGGGCGCGCAAGACCAGGCCTACGAACAGGCCCAAGGCAATGAGAGCTACAACTCCAGAAAGGCCTCGACTGCCTCGTCACCCCACCCACCCCGAGTGCCATCCCAGATTTCCACCAGCCTGCAGCTTCTCTCAGAATAAAGGGCTCCTTCCACAGTGGCAGTGAGCAAATAGGACACCTGCAGAGAGAGGGACCCCAAGGACAACTGGGGGCTTTCAAGTACTTGCTTTTGCAGGTCTAAGGGGGTCTTAGCTTAAGGTGCTCGTGGCTGGCTCAGTTGATAGTCTGTGACCTTTGATCTTGGGGTCATAAGTTCGAGCCCCACGTTGGTTAGTTTACTTACAAAAAAAAAAAAAGAAAAAAAGATTAAGAAAGAAAGGAAGGAAGGATCTAACAAGGGGGTCTTAACTTAGAGACCCTGACCTCAGGCTTCTGCTTCCCCTTGGAGTTGGGTTGGACACCACTGACATTTTATTTTATTTTTTTAATGTTTATTAATTTTTGACAGACAGAGCGTGAGTGGGGGAGAGGAAGAGAGAGAGGGAGACACAGACTCCGAAGCAGGCTCCGGGCTCTGAACTGTCCCCACAGAGCCCGACTCAGGGCTCTAACTCCCGGACTGGGAGATCATGACCTGAGCCGAAGTCGCATGCTCAACAGACTGAGCCACCCAGGCGCCCTGACACCACCGACGTTTTAAATCACACAAAAGCACAGCTCGAAGAGGCCAGCAAAAATCACTCAAACCCAGTGTTTATGCGGAAAAGAGAGAAGAAAATTGGAAGGCACTCTGCTAGGTCAGCAAGAACCCCCACAAGTAATTATTGCATTCCTGGAGGGGGGAAAAGGTGTTAATTATTATTTCCACGGCAAGTAATTGCCTTTATACACTCTTAATCCTACTTGATTAAGAATCAGGGGCGCCTGGGTGGCGCAGACCGTTAAGCATTCAGCTTCGACTCAGGTCATGATCCTGCATTTGGGGGGTTCCAGCCCGGTGTCGGACTCTGTGCCAACAACTCAGAGCCTGGAGCCTGCTCTGGATTCTTGTGGCTCCCTCTCTCTCTGCCCCTCCCCCACTCACGCTCATTCTCTCTCTCTCTCTCTCTAAAAAACAAATAAACATTTAAAAAAGGAAAAGAATCACAGTTCTGGTCTGCGTATCCACGCCCTGGAAATCCATTTGAACTCACCCCAAATAAAAGAACAAACCTCAGACTCTTACTAGCTGCACTGGGAGGAAAAAAAGGGAAACAACAATTTTTAAGCCGTGCAACTGTAGTACTGGACTATTTTTCTGAAATTACCTCTTTCTCGCCTCTTTGGAAATACTTCACACCGAGTTTCAAGCTCTGCTGATTACATGAATTTTCAGACACTGAAAAACTAAGACTAAAATAAAGTGAAAAAAAATCTTCTAAAAGCAACTTACTCAGAGAGGGGCAGCGCTGACCTGGAACTGTGCTCACAGCACAGAACACTCGGGAAAGTTTCAAAGAGGAACCGCCACCCAAAGGACTTCCCATAGGATGTCTGTGCCCAGGAAAGATCCTGGGGGGGGGGGGGGAGAGGCACAAGGATTTCATACAAAGTAGTTCCAGGTGATTATTCTCGGCGTTTCTCTCAAGTCAAATATCCACACAGAAGACTAGCCTTTTAAAAAACAGCTATGCACGGACTGTGGCTAAATAATGAGCTAAAATGCTGGGTGTTTGAAGTGCACCCATAGAACCAATGATTGATAATGATGCTGTGAATTGGCAAAGGGAAGCTGGCGTTAGGGAAGGCGGGAAGGAACTAGAAATGTAGGTATTCACTGCCTGCCCCAGGGAGAGCTAGGCTGGGGGCGTGTAGCGGGGACAGAGTCACAGACTTCAGACCGTGCTTCCCAAACATCTGGAACGCTCAGGAGAAAATGAGCCCGCCCTGGGGAAAAGGAGGGACTGGGGACCCCACAGGTCACAGCTCCTCCCACGCACAAACGCGAAGGAGTCACGATTGTCCCCCTGACGACCCTCCCCGTGGTCACTACACAATCGGAGGAGACGCGGCTGCGGGTGCAAAGCTGCCCAGGGTCTCCGGGGCCGAAGTCGCCGTGCACAGGACGGGGCAGCCCGGACGCCAGGGTCCCCGCTACCGGCCCAGCACCCAAGCCGAAGGGGACCCAGGCGCCGCCGGCCAACTCGGGTCCGCAGACTCGGGAGATGACCGCGGGGGTCCCGCCACAGCCGGTTCCGGCCGGTTCCAACCGGCCCCTCAGCGCCCGGCTCTGGACCCCGGGAGGCACGCTCACCATTTCTAGGTTTCCTGGGTCCCCCGGCGGCCGTCCTTAGAGCACTGCCCACGGTGTAGCTCACAGCGCGAAATAACGGCGGCTTGAGCAACGTGGCACCTTTAAATCCAGGCGACCCGCGATCCCCAGGGAGGCTGAAAAGCGCAGGGACGTCCGGGGTGGTTGCGGAGCGGCGCCCCACCCACCGCGCCGCCGCCGCCCCTGATTGGACAGTTCTCAAGGCCTCGCCCCCTCACGCCTGAGTGACAGCGGGCGCCGGAGGTTAGGTGTCGGAGCCTAACACCGGCCAGGAGGCGCCCTATCCAGGAACTTGTGCGTGAAAGCGTAGTGCTGCCTGTCCGCTCCCAGAACTCTGACACTTCTTTGCAAACACAGACACTTAAAAAAAATCACGTCTCCAAGGGCGCCAGGGCGGCTCAGTTGGTTAAGCGCGCGACTTCAGCTCCGGTGGTGATCTCACGATTGGTGGGTTCCAACCCCACCTAGGACTTTGCGCCGACAGCGTGGAACCTGCTTTGGATTCTCCGTCTCCCTCTCTCTGCCCCTCTGCTGCTCGTGCTCGCTCCTTCTCTCTCAAAAATAAGTGAACAATTAAAAAAAAATTATTTAAAGTCACCTCTCCAGACACAATAATTAATCTAGCTACATTTCGGTCTTTGGCTGTTGCAAAATGGAAGTATGACACAGTACTTTTGTCAAAAAGGTGCACAGGCAGATAGCGGGGATGCATTAGGCGGGCATCCTTCCAGAACTTAGGTCAGATTCAGAAAAACGTCACTGGAACCAAAAACAAACCATCACTTCAGATGAAAACTGGCTTCTGGGTTTAGAATGGTTAAATTTAGAAAATGTTTCTGACATGAAAAATTGGGATCGCATGGAAATCGTAAGAAGGGACTCTTTCTTACTGGTGATTCAGACACACCCGCCCCCCGCCGTCATGATCCGTCCCTTTCTAGTGATCACATGATTTAATCCGTCTATAATCCATCTATAATGATATTTATCAGAAAACTGGGTTTCGTCAGAATAGCAATCCCACTGATTGATGAATCTAGGATACCAGAGAGTAACCATCATTCTGACAATGATGCAATCACTCTGTGACAGGCATCCTCTCCAATACAGCATGCAAAACTACCATTTCTTTTCTTTATTCTTTTTTATTTTTATTTATTTTGTAATTTTACATCCAATTTAGTTAGCATGTAGCGCAACAATGATTTCAGGGGTAGATTCCTTAATGCCCCTGACCCATTCAGCCCATCCCCACTCTCACACCCCCTCCAGTAACCCTCTGTTTGTTCTCCATATTTAAAAGTCTCTTATGTTTTGTCCCCCTCCCTGTTTTTATATTATTGTTGCTTCCCTTCCCTTACGGTCATCTTTTTTGTATCTTAGATTTTACACATGAGTGAAGTCATATGATATTTGTCTTTCTCTCACTAATTTCGCTTAGCATAATACCTTCTGGTTCCATCCACGTAGTTGCAAATGGCAAGCTTTCATTCTTTTTGATTGCCAAGTAATATTCCATTGTATATGTATATATCACATCTTTATCCATTCATCCATCGATGGACATTTGGGCTCTTTCCATACTTTGGCTATTGTTGAGAGTGCTGCTATAAACACTGGGGTGCATGTGCCCCTTCAAAACAGCATACCTGTATCCCTTGGATAAATGCCTAGTAGTGCAATTGCTGGGTCATAGGGTAGTTCTAGTTTTAATTTTTTTGAGGAACCTCCATACTGTTTTCCAGAGTGGCTGCACCAGCTTGCATTCCCACCAGCAGTGCCAAAGAGATCCTCTTTCTCTGCATCTTTGCCAACGTCTGTTGTGGCCTGAATGGTAGCCATTCTCACAGGCATGAGGTGGTATCTCATTGTGGTTTTGATTTGTATTTCCCTGATGATAAGTGATGTTGGGCATTTTTTCATGTGCCGGTTGGCCATCTGGATGACTTCTTTGGAGAAGTGTCTATTCATGTCTTTTGCCCATTTCTTCGCTGGATTAGTTGTTTTTTGGGTGTTGAGTTTGAGAAGTTCTTTATAGATTTTGGATACTAACCCTTGATCTGATACGCCGTTTGCAAATATCTTCTCCCATTCTGTCGGTTACCTTTTAGTTTTGCTGACTGGTTCCTTTGCTGTGCAGAAGCTTTTTATTTTGATGAGGTCCCGGTAGTTCATTTTTGCTTTTGTTTCCCTTGCCTCCGAAGACGTGTTGAGTAAGAAGTTGCTGCAGCCAAGGTCAAAGAGGTTTTTGTCTGCTTTCTCCTCTTAAGATTTTGATGGCTTCCTGTCTTACGTTTAGGTCTCAAGGGCCCTTTAATCACTGTGGTTGGCATACTATCAGACATGCTATCTTGAGGTTGTGTTTGGTAAGAGCGGGTAGTTGTTGCTGGTGTGGAATCATGGCAAACATGAGGGCCAGAATGTACTTAGGGTGCTGGTGCATCCAGCCCCCTGCACTGAGGAAAGCCCCTGAAATCTCAAGACCCATCCTATAAGATGTCCTCTTAACCCATCAAGAGCCCTCCTTACAGGACTCAAGGATTTCTTTGTACATATGGAGATATTTTCCCCATGACCTTGAACTATATACCCCTCATGAAATGCATTACCCAAGGTTCAAGAAGCTGTTCTCAGCTCTGAATGAAAGACAAGGGAACAACTGATCCTTCTTGTGGTGGAAAACATGAACTCTCTTCAAATGGAAAAATGTCAAGATATAGGCTTGCGCTTTTTTTTTTTAATTGTTTCTTCGTGGTCTGATTGGAATATTGACATGGTGTTTGAGGTAGGAGTGGGAGGGAGAATCAATTAAATGGTTCCACCTGATGGGGAAGGCATGAATTACCAAAACCAAGTAATCACAGCATTTACTTCGTGAAGGTTTCAAAGTACAAGAAAGTACCACCCGAACAAGAAATCAAAATAGTCATCACAGAATGTTATTATTTTTTAAACGTGTGTCTATTTTTCAGAGAGAGAGAAAGCGTGAACAAGCTGGGGAGGGACAGAGAGAGAGGGGGACAGAGGATCTGAAGTGTTCTCCAAGCTGACGGGAGAGAGCCCGATGCAGGGCTCGAATGCACAAACATCGAACATCGAGATCATGACCTGAGTTAAAGTCAGACACTTAACTGACTGAGCCACCCATGCACTCCCAAAGAATCTTATTAAAAGCATCACTTCGGGGCACCTGGGTAGCTCAGTGACTTAAGTGCCCGACTTTGGCTCAGGTCATGATCTTGCAGTTCATGAGTTCGAGCCCCATGTCAGGCTCTCTGCTGAGGGCTCAGAGCCTGAGACTGCTTCAGATTCTCTCTCTGCCTCTCTCTGCTCCTCCCCTGCACATGTGCTCACGCTGTCTGTCAAAATAAATAAAAAAATAAACGTCCAAAAATAAATAAATAAAACCATGACCTCTCAGTAGTTTTATAGGCCAGATGCAATCTTACATTTCCAAGGACGTCGATTCATCTGCAGTGTAAAATGTCATAGATTCCACTGAGAGAAGTTTTGCTTGTTAAGTCTTCATAGAGATGATGAGGACAATCACAATGAGAATAGTAACAGGAATGTTAACACTAATAAAAAAATTTTGTTTTAATTTTTTTTAATGTTTATTTTTGAGAGACAGAGTACGAGCAGGGGAGGGGCAGAGAGAGAGGGAGACACAGAACCGGAAGCAGGCTCCAGGCTCTGAGCCGTCAGCACAGAGCCCGACGCGGGGCTCGAACTCACGGACCTCGAGATCATGCCCTGAGCCGAAGTTGGCCACTTACCCTCCTGAGCCACCCAGGTCCCCCAGGAATGTTAGCACTAATAGTAGACACTGTCAGGAGGCTTGCTGAGGGGGAGGCACCCCGCTCAGCACCGTAGGTGGATCGGCTCGTTACTCTTCACCTTCACAGATTTCCTGACGTGGAAGTAATAACGTGATCCCATTTCCTAAGAGGAAACTGAGAGGCAGCAGAGCAAAGAGCCCCGTCTCATGTCACACAGGCTGTCAGTTAAGGGCGCTCGGATTCGGCCTGTCCGACTCAGACCAAGCTTTGCCACTGAACACACGTCACCTGTTGTTACGAACTTGGGACAGATAGTTGAATACCTAGGGCGGACTCCTTTGTGCCACTCGGACACATCTTTGTTCTTCCCCTCTACCCTTATTAAGATCCCCGGGGCTGGAATCCGTCCCTCTTGCCCCCCGGTTGACATCTGAAGAGGGTGCCGAGTAGTGTTCGTCACCTTTGGTCCAGCTCCGATGGACACTTGCAGACACACTGGGTGCCAGGCAGGCCTAGGACTCATTCAAGACGGTTGGGAGCAGAGCTCGATGAACCATTCCTCCCACTGAAAGGAGGAACGGAACCAAACCAAATCCAAAGATGTTGATCCACACCCCAGTTACTTATCATTGCTTTCGTCTCTAACCTCATGTCAGAAATCACAGCGACCAATACAGAGAACACAGGACGGAAGAAGCAAGTGTCGTCAGTGGAGATGACGGTATCGTTTACTTAGCAAACTAAAGGGGAAGTGACTGGAAAACCGCCACCCACCGACGAAGGCGTCGTTTTGCTGCACGTTGTGGAAATACATACCGTATACACAACAGAAATGATTGGACTAAAATCACGTCTTGCAAAATATATCTAAGATTTGCAGGGGCGCCTGGCCGGGGGGCGGCTCAGTGGGGTTAAGCATCCGACTTTCAGCTCAGGTCACGATCTCACAGTTCGCGGGTTCGAGCCCCGCATCAGGCTCCGTGCCGACAGCTCGGATTCTGTGTCTCCCTCCTTCTGTCCCTCCCCCCATCACGTTCTGTCTCCCTCTCAAAAATAAATAAACATTAAAAAAAATTTTTTTTTTAATTTTTTTGGAGGTCACAGTCTAACACCACGTGTGGGATCTATGTGGACAGAAGTCGAGTGTCTCCTGATGAAGTGACAGAAGCATGGCCTCCGTCGTAATATCATCGACTTTGGTGCATGGAGGACGCCTGAACTCAGTGATGCAGTTCTCTCTACTTACAGCCACAAAAGTTAAAGAAGTTTCCAGTCGAATTAGCCTCAGGATCTTCTTTTCTGTCCTGTAATAAAATAATTCTAAATTATATGTCGGCGAATAAAGCCAAGGGGTAATCAGGAAATTAGCGCAAGTAAAGAAGGAAATTCGGGGCGCCTGGGTGGCGCAGTCGGTTAAGCGTCCGACTTCGGCTCAGGTCACGATCTCGCGGTCCGTGAGTTCAAGACCCGCGTCGGGCTCTGGGCTGATGGCTCAGAGCCTGGAGCCTGCTTCGGATTCTGTGTCTCCCTCTCTCTCTGCCCCTCCCCCGTTCATGCTCTGTCTCTCTCTGTCCCAAAAATAAATAAACGTTGGAAAAAAAAAAAAAAAAAAGAAGGAAATTCAACTTCCAACAGATGCACCAATGACAAAACTAACAAGAAATGACCATCTAATGGTCTGTGGCCACCCTAGGCACTGATCGGCTGTTTGTCATGGGACAGGGAGATGATTCTGCCGCTCGGGGATATTTGGCAATAGCCGGAGACATTTTTGGTTGTCGTGACTCAAACAGGTGGTAGCCCTGCAGCAGACATCTAGGGATCCTCTAAGACACAACACCGTGTTCCCTCTGATGAAGAACATCACCTGATCAAAAATATCAGTCGTGTCAATGTTGAGAAACTGTGGAATAGTCAGATGGTCCCTTGGAAGTCTATAAACAGACAGAAGGATGTAAGAAAATAGGTGAAAAGCTGTGCTAGGCTATAACTCTCCTATCTGCTATATCCAAATAAATTCTGTATGGATTAAAGAGTTAAAGGTTTAAGGGGCGCCTGGGTGGCGCAGTCGGTTAAGCGTCCGACTTCAGCCAGGTCACGATCTCGCGGTCCGGGAGTTCGAGCCCCGCGTCAGGCTCTGGGCTGATGGCTCAGAGCCTGGAGCCTGTTTCCGATTCTGTGTCTCCCTCTCTCTCTGCCCCTCCCCCGTTCATGCTCTGTCTCTCTCTGTCCCAAAAGTAAATAAACGTTGAAAAGAAAAAAAATTAAAAAAAAAAAAAAGAGTTAAAGGTTTAAAAAAGATAAAGCAAAAAACTAAAAAGAAACATCATAAAGTATTTTTGTATGGTTAGGCAGTGGAAGTCTTGGCATACAAAGGAAAAAAAATGTAAATCAAACATAAATACATTTTTTTAAAATTTTTTTAATGTTTATTCAGTTTTGAGAGACAGAGAGCAAGCAGGGGTGGGGCAGAGGGAGAGAGGGAGACACAGAATCCGAAGCAGGCTCCAGGCTCCTAGCTGTTAGCTCAGAGCCCGACGCGGGGCCTGAACTCACGGCCTGCGAGATCATGACCTGAGCTGAAGTCGGACATCCAACTGACTGAGCCACCCAGGCGCCCCTAAAAAATAAATACATTTTTTAATGTTTATTTTTGAGAGAGAGAGAGAGAGAGAGAGAGAGAGAGAGAGAGAGAGAACGTGCCAGCCGGAGCTGGGGTGGTGCAGAGAGGAAGAAGGAGAGAGGATCCAAATCGGGATCAGAATGACAGCAGAGAGCCCATTGTGGGGCTTAAACTCATGAACCGTGAGGTGATGACCTGTGCCGAAGTCGGATGCTCAACCAACAGAGCCACCCAGGTGCCTCAAAGGTAAATACACGGAGGGCCGCCTGGGTGGCTCAGTTGGTTGAGCGGCCCACTTTGGCACAGGTCATGCATGATCTTGCAGTTCATGAGTTCGAGCCCCACGTCGGGCTCTGTGCTGACAGCTTGGAGCCTGGAGCCTGCTTTGGATTCCGTGCTTCCCTCTCTCTCTCTCTCTGCCCCTCCCCCTCTCATGCTCTGTCTCACTCTTTCTCTCAAAAACTAAATAAACATTAAAATTTGGGGGGAGAAAAAGATAAATACATTTGAAGAAAAGATAAATCCATTTGAAAACTGAAAAATGTAAATGCATCATTGATAATAAAAGATATAGAAATACCAATAATATAGGGTAAAAGGTAATATTATTAAGAGTTTAAATTGTTTTTATACATCAAAAACAAAATATAAATGTTTCAATAAAGACATTCACAGGTCATTCACAAATCTTACAAAATTATAAACTACACATGCCTAATAAAGTTATGAAAATAGATTAGCTCATTAGGCCCAAGGTATGTAGTAGAAATAGAGGTACTTTTTAATGAGTAAAATATTTATCAAGGCATATTCTGATGGGAAAATCAAGTGCGTGCTTCTTGATCTGTTCCCCACCAAAAGCGTCACCCCGAAAGTAACACTTTATCCATAGAGGAACTGCAGAGATAAGTTTTATCATCAAAGACCAGAGGTGCTTTCTTAATTAACCGCCTCTTTTTTTCTTTAACGTTTATTTATTTTTGAGAGAGAGATAGAGAGAGCATGCAACAGTGGGGGGGGGGGGCAGAGAAAAGGGGGGACAGAGGGCCCAAAGCAGGCTCTGCACTGACAGCGGTGAGCCCAACGCAGGGCTCGAACCCACAAACTGCAAGATCGTGACCTGAGCGGAAGTTGGATGCTTAACCCACTGAGCCACCCAGGCGCTCAACTTCCTTCTTTAATCTGTATGTTCGTTACAAGACTATGGAGAGTGAGTTTAGAATATCACAAACTTCAATAGGTAGGAATGTCAATCATAGCTGTTTTCCAAACGCAGTATCATTCCTATGAACAAGCTTTGTGGGATCAGGTATGCAACTTCTGCTCTCTGCCCTTCTGCCTGTGTTGTGCATCACATTTGATTTTCCATTTCTTGGCAGTCACAACAGCAGATGTTCATCGTCTCGTCCACCATGCTTATCAATGCTGGGTCAACAATGCTTATCTTCGTCAAAAAGAGTACAGGCACATGCAAATCAGGTGTTGGGGTACAATCCTGTGAATGTGCACAGCCCGCGCATGTTTGTGCATTTTCTGGGGTTTCAGTCGCCTGAGAACAGGATGAAATACCACCTGTAATGTGGAATCAAGTTACTGCTTTCCATAAGGTTGTTATTAAAATCAATGGAGGGGCGCGTGGGTGGTTCAGTCGGTTGAGCGTCTGACTGCAGCTCAGGTCATGATCTCACGAGAGTTTGAGCCCCGCGTCGGGCTCTGTGCTGACGGCTTGGAGCCTGGAGCCTCCTTCGGGGTCTGTGTCTCCCTCTCTCTCTGCCCCTCCCCCACTCACACTCTGTCTCTCTCTCTCCTTCAAAAATAAATAAACATTAAAAATATTTTTTTAGGGGCGCCTGGGTGGCGCAGTCGGTTAAGCGTCCGACTTCAGCCAGGTCACGATCTCGCGGTCAGTGAGTTCGAGCCCCGCGTCGGGCTCTGGGCTGATGGCTCAGAGCCTGGAGCCTGTTTCCGACTCTGTGTCTACCTCTCTCTCTGCCCCTCCCCCGTTCATGCTCTGTCTCTCTCTGTCCCAAAAATAAATAAACGTTGGAAAAAAAAATATTTTTTTAAATCAATGGAAATGTTTAGATTTGGAGCCATTTGAGCCCGCTACTCAGAGTCATTTACTCGGTGACACATAACATGACCAGTTTTAAGTGGTGTTCTGCCCAGAACAGAAAAAGTCCTGCCTCATGTCCACATAGTGGTGCAACTGCCTTTCTACTTGGATCTTATTGCCCAGAACTGATGATGTATTACACGGAACTGATGCTTATGGAAACTCAAAGGGAAGAATCACAATGCCGAACCCCTAAAACTTTACCGTGTGCTCTTACCTTTTCTGGAAAACTTCTCTCCATTTGAAAAACAGCCTTGACTTTCCTCTGAATCCTGGTAGAGACTGTGACCACCATCAATCATATTAAAAAAAAAAAAAAACCCTTTAACATCCAGCATTTACTGGGCGTCATCTAAGCCACCGAGCCATAAAACTGCATAAGAATAGCAGCATGACATTTAAAACGGGGGAAAATATATATGACGGGGCCCGAGCATGTTTGGGAACGCAAGTCCTTTTTAAAAAGAATTTTTTTATAAGGTATAATTTATAAGGTATGATTGACATACAACATTATATTAGTGTTGAGGAGGAAAAATGTCCTTCCATCGTTCAAGGTTCTGGCAGCTGGTCTAAGAATGAAATTGATCTGAAACAGATCAACAGGAGAAAAAAAAAAGAGTCTTGTTAGGTTTTACAAGAAAATCGAGACCTAAAAAAATGACCAAGGCAGCAAGTTTTTACACGTTTTAGACAAAGACAGTAAGTCTGTGAGGAATTGACAAGACAAAGAACTCTTTGTGCAAGAGCTTCAATTAGTAAGGAATTCTAAACAGAATTTGGCCGCGGTAGTAAATCAGTAAGAAGTAACAAGGTTTGTTTAGACAGCCTTCTTGGCTCCAAATTCCCTATTTCTGGTGTTAAGGATGTCTCTTTACCTCTTAGTGCAGGGAGGGTACCTTTCACATGGAGGATTTACTTCCTGCTTTCTGGAGACAAAGGATGGGGGGGGGGGTCAGACTGTGCTTTTTGCACTCGCTTCCTGCCCTTAGCCTCTATGTTAGTTATAATTATTTGTTATCAGTATATATTGTGAAATGATCGCCAGAGTTGGCATAGTTAACATCCCTCACCACATAGTCACAAAATATTTTTTCTTGTGATGAGTACTTTGAAGATTTACTTTTAACAACTTTAAAATGTTCCGTACTGGGGTGCTTGGGTGGCTCAGTCGGTTAAGAGTCTGACTTTGCTCTCAGGTCATGATCTCACAGTTTGTGGGTTCAAGCCCTGAGTCGGGCTCTGGGCTGACAGCTCGGAGCCGGGAGCCTGCTTTGGATTCTGTGTCTCTCCCTCTCTGCCCCCCGTCCCCGCTTGTGCTCTGTCTCTCTCTCTCTCTCAAAAATAAATAAACATTAAAATGTGCAGTACAAAAACAAAATAAGATATGCAGTACAGTATTATTAACTATAGTCACTATGTTGTACATTATATCCTCATGACTTATTTACTTTATAACTAGAAGTTTGTACCTTTTTACCCCCTTTACCCATTTCTCCTGCCCCCCACCCCCAGTCCCTTGCCACCACCAATGTTTATTCCGTAGCTTTGAGCTCAATTTTTGTTGTTGGTTTATTTTCGGGGTTTTTGGATTCCATATATAAGTGCAATCATATGGTATTTGACTTCCTTTGTCTTACTTTATTTATATTTGTGCCAGTCTCAGCTTATTAATAGTAATGCTTTGGGCTATAAATGCCTGGGGCACTCACTTAGGCTCCCGTGAGCTTCCCACCTGCCCCTTTCCGAACCAAGATTATGACTGGACCAAATCTTGCGGTTCTTATTGTAACCGCAAGATGCCCTTCAGCAACATTCATTTGGAAACTTTGAAAAAATAAAGGTTTATTATTATTTTTTAATGTTTATTTATTTTAGAGAGAGAGATCATGAGCAGGGGAGGGGCAGAGAGAGAGGGAGACAGAATCCGAAGCAGGCTCCAGTCTCTGAGCTGTCAGCACAGAGCCCGACATGGGGCTCGAACTCACAAACTGCAAGATCGTGACCTGAGCCAAAGTCGGACGCTCAACCTACTGAACCACCCAGGTGCCTCAGAGGTTTATTACTTATAAGACCTGGAACTTAACACAGCACACCAGGGACCACAGAGCAAGATCACCAATAGAGAGAGACAGAGACAGAGAGAGAACACAAGGCAGGGATTCTGCTTTTATCAGAGTGAGGGTGGGGACCTAGGGTTTCTCCAGCTCACTCGTTGTTGAATCGAAAACAAAAGAGCAAGAATTTAAAGTTCAGGAAAACAAAAGACAAGTGCCCCAAATAGTCGGGTTACTGAAATACTGAAATCAACCAAGATCTCTAAAACAAAGGCATGCTGTTGGGGGGGAGGTGGCCTGGTTCTTGACCTAGTCCTGTGGCCGGCAATGTGTATTATCTGACATACCGTCTTTGAAGTGGATGCCTCTTTGAAGTGAATGCCTTGTCAATCAAAACCTAAATCAGGCATTTGCATTACAAAAAAGAAAAAGAAAAGCGAAAAACTGTCAGGGATTACACTACAATCCACCCTGTGACACACAGGTATCAGATTCAATGGTGAGGACATCAACTGCTGGTATAGCTGACGGGCTAAAAAGTCAGGGTCAGGGGTGCCTGGGTGGCTCAGTCGGTTAAAGCGTCTGACTTCGGCTCAGGTCATGATCTTACGGTTCGTGGGTTCGAGCCCCGCATCGGGCTCTGTGCTGACAGCTCAGAGCCTGGAGCCTGCTTCGGATTCTGTGTTTCCCTTTCTCTCTGCCCCTCCCCTGTTCATGCTCTGTCTCTCTCTGTCTCAAAAATAAATAAAACATTAAAAAAAAATTAAAAAAAAAAGTCAGGGTTAGGGCATGTTGTAACCCAGACAGTACACATCTAAATAGGATTATAGTAGCAGATCCTATGATAGACAATAGTCTGAAGTCCAGTCCATAGTCATCGTCCCAAACTTGAAGGGTCCGACAGTAAAACTAAGTCTGAGATCTTGGGGGTCCCAGGAATCTATGCAAAGACTTCCATCATATTAGGGAATATTTTAACATCTTGGGCCACCTGGAGTATTGTAGGTTTGAACCTATCCCGAGTTGGTAGATAGCTCATAACTCATTGATCCAGCCTCTTAGTCCTAAGAATGGATCGGTTCAGTCGAGTTGTGTCTCATTTCAGGAGGGGGTGATGCAGGTGGGCCCCCAAAGTTAGACCTATATGGTGCAGGTAGTTACATCGGGTTAGTAAGAGGTACTTTATGGAACCAAAAGAAAAACAATGGTTAATGATTAATTTGCTAACATGTCTCACAGAACTCTGAGAAATGTTGTACTAAGGTTTATTCTAAAGAACCTAACTCCGGAATAGCCAGATGGAACATGCAAAGCGCAAGGTATGAAGAAAGGGATGTGAAATTTACATGCCTTACTTTCTCCTCCAATCTCCACACGTTCACCCACCGAAAAGCTCTCCCAAACCCTGTCCTTTTGAGTTTTTACAAAGCCCTCATTACACAGGCAGCACTGATTAAATCACTGGCCTTGGGCTATGGATTCAACCTCCCCTGGAGGTCGGGGGCTGGGACTGAAAGTTACAACTTTTTAATCACGGGATTGGTTCCCCTGGCAACCAGACCCCATTCTTAGGTAACCTGAGGGCTTCTCCAAAGTCACCTCATTAACATCACAAGAGGCACCTTTATTGCTTTTGTCGAAGGAAATTCCAAGGGATTTTAGGAGCTCCAGTGCTCGGAACCAAAGACCAAATATATATTTCTTTTCATAAGTCACAATATCACAAGTGTGTATTCTCAAGAGCACTCATCCGGGCTTAGTGACCTTTAACACCAGGGCAAGGTGTTTCTCGAATTTCTCCATTATAAACTTCACTCTCGTTCCCATTTCATACTGTATTCTTTGCAAGGTATCCATTATACAGAGACCCTGCATTTCAGGAGTAGGAGTTATACCTCATCTCCTTACATTCTTTTTTTTTTTTTTTTAACATTTATTCATTTTTGAGAGACAGAGAGGGACCGAGCACGAATGGGGGAAGGGCAGAGAGAGGGAGACACAGAATCTGAATCAGGTTCCAGGCTCTGAGCTGTCAGCACAGAGCCCCATGGAGAGGGGGTGGGGGGTGGGGAGCTCGAACTCAGGAACCTCGACATCGTGACCTGAGCCGAAGTCGGCCACTTAACCAGCTGAGCCACCCAGCTGCCCCTGGCAGTTGCTCTTTGAAACTTTCCCTGGTCTTCTGTCCAGTCAGCGATGCCCTAACCTGAGTTATAAGCTTTATTAACTTCAGGGGCGCCTGGGTAGCTCAGTCGGTTGAGCCTTGGACTCTTGATTTCGGCCGGTCATGATCCCAGGGTGGGGGATGGAGCCCCACCATGGGCTCCTCGCTGATCATGGAGCCTGCTTTAAGATTCTCTTTCTTTCTCCCTCTGCCCCTCTCCCACTCTTGCATGCTCTCTCTAAAATAAAAAATGTTTGAATTATTTTTTAAAAAGATGTATTAACTTTTGTCTCAGCTTTTTAATAAATATTTATTTAATCACGGCTTGAAACACAACGTAAAATATTTCCAAAGAGGTAAGGAGGTGAATTTCAGGAAAAAAATAATTCAAAATTGCACCGCATGTATGTTATTTGTTTCCCTTTAGTCTTCCTTTGATCGTGTTAGTAATATTCTGAGGTCTGGTTTTTTTTTAAGTTTATTAATTTATTTTGAGAGAGAGAGAGAGAGAGCAGGGGAAGGGAAGAGAGAGAGAGAAAATCCCAAGCAGGCTACGAGATATCAGAGCATAGCCCAATGCAGGGCTGGATCTCACGAACTGCACGATCATGACCAGAGCTGAAATCAAGAGTTGGACGCTTAACCGACCTAACCACCCAGGTGCCCCCTGAGGTCTGTTCTTTTATTTTGGGTGAGTTCAAAAGGGTTTACACAGTTCAGACGTACAGACCTAAGTGTTCAAGTATGATTAACAGTCTATAGAAATTTCCCCCAGTGGGAATAATAATGTAACTTTTTCTTCCTTCAGGATACAATAGATACTTGGGGGTTTTCTTGTTGAGCTAGCAAAGTGCCTTACAATTTTCTTCCCTTCTTTCCCCTTAAATTTTGCTGGATTGTTCAAACACTGGGTTTGTGTCATTTAAAATAACACGCATCATGGGACTCTTGATCTCGGAGATGTGAGTTCCGGCCCCATGTTGGTTGCAGAGAGTACTTAAAATCTCAGGGCATCTGGGTCGTTCAGTTGGTTAAGCATTCAACTCTGGATTTTGGCTCAGGTCATGATCTCACAGTTGTGAGCTGGAGCCCTGTGTCTGGGCTTAAGATTCTCTCTCTCTCTCTCCCCCTCTGCCCCTCCTCAACTTGCACACATGCTCTGTCTCTAAAAAAAAAAAAGAATAATAATAATAATTAATTAAAATAAAGTCTCAAAAAATAAAATAAAATGAAATAAGACTCATGGTTCAAAGCAACTCTAGTTGGGGGGTGGAGGCAGAGGTCTCAGGGCTCTAAGCTAAGGCCTTCCTTGAGCCTGCAGAGGTAAGTATTTGAAGGCCCAGTTATTCTTTGTTCCTGGGGAGCCTCCCCCTGCAGGTGTCTTAACCTGCTCACACCCACCTGAGAAGGAGCCCTTTATGCTGAGAAGCTATTGAGCCCAGGGGGGCTGGAGATACACCTGTAGGGGTAGGGTGGAGGTGGGTGGACCCCTATGCCTTTTCTAAAGTTGCAACTGAGGTTCCCTTAAGTCTTTTTTTTTTTTTTTTAATGTTTATTTTTGAAGGAGAGACAGAGCATCAGCGGGGGAGGGGCAGAGAGAGAGAGAAACACAGAATCCGAGGCAGGCTCCAGGCTCCCAGCTGTCAGCACACAGCCCCACACGGGCTGCAACCCATGAATCATGAGATCATGACCTGCGCTGAAGTCAGACACCCAACCGACTGAGCCACCCAGGCGCCCCTGAGGTTCCTTAAGTCTTAAAACTCCCACAGGTTGGTTTTCCGTCCACAGTGTAGGGGAACTCAGAGTACAATTTGTTTACATGGAGAAGTCTGAAAGTCGAGAGCTCTGTGTCCTGGAACCGTGTCAGTGAATGGGGACCGTGTCAGTGAATGGGGAGGTCATCTGGCTCAGAACCTTAAACTGAACCCTGCTGAGTGTCCTCACTTGGGAGCCTGGAACCCTGAGGCAGGGAGAGGTTCTCTTTGCCCCGGGGAGGGGAGGGGACGGGAGGGGAGGGGAGGGGAGGGTGTGCAGGGCTCCCTGAGCGCATTCCTGTGGCTGCTCGGGTGTCCCTCCCTTCCCTCCGCGGGGACTGACCCACTCCAGGGCTTCTGTCTCCACCGGGACAGTCTAGACCGGGGAACCTTCTGAAGGTGGCTTTCCTCGTGTCCTGTGGGACGCGGGCTGCTCGTCCGTGCTGAGTCCAGTTTCTTTCCTGGATTGCTTTATTGATGGAACAGCGCAGCCCTTGGGCCCCGGTTTCCTTCAGCACTTGGGCTCCTAAACTGTAAGCTGGTGGAGAGATACGGTGTGAGGCAAGCTAGAAAATTATGGAACGAAATAGATTTTGTGTTCTGTTTAGCCAAGAGAACCTTGAGATGTGAGATGTGTTTAAGTTCTCGAGTACACTATTCCATTCTTGGGTCAGTTTTTGTTTCTATGTGTCCCTAGTCCTTAGAGAACACTGACATTCAACAGGAGAAAAGCAACAGAATTCCTATTTTAATTGATGTGAGGAAAACTACCCAAGGCTTTGCAAATTTATTAAAATGCAATACATTTAAGGAGCTAAACTCAACCCCCTAACACACTGTAGTATGCTACTTGTCCCCTGAGTGTCATAGAGGGGAAGGACAAACTGTGATGCCCCCATGTCATCTGTCCGAAAGAGATTTTTTTTCATGGTTTACATTTTGGTGACATTTGGTGTTTAAAGGAATTAAATCTGAGAATGGCTTCCTGAAGACAGAGTTAAATTAAAGAATAGTAAATAGCAAAATACGGCATAAGCTTATTTATTTTTTAATATAATTTATTGTCAAATTGGCTAACATACAGTGTGGTTTTGTGTTTTTTTTTAATATAATTTATTGGGTATCTTTATTTTAAATACATCCATAAGATAGAACAGTCTTAACTTAAGAAAATCACTGTGGGGCGCCTGGGTGGCTCGGTCGGTTGAGCGTCCGACTTCGGCCCAGGTCATGATCTCGTGGTCCGTGGGTTCGAGCCCCGCATCGGGCTCTGTGCTGACAGCTCGGAGCCCGGAGCCTGTTTCGGATTCTGTGTCTCCCTCTCTCTCTGACCCTCCCCTGTTCATGCTCTGTCTCTCTCTGTCTCAAAAATGAATAAACATTAAAAAAATAAAAATAAAAAAAAAAATCACTGTGGAGATTTAGGAGTTAAGATGGCAAAGTAGTAGGGGGACCCTGGGCTTGCCCGGTCCCTCGAACACAGCTAGATAAACATCAAATCATTTTGAACACTTAGGAAGTCAATCTGAGGATTAAGGGGGAAATCTGCACAATTTGAGGGAGAGAACTTGGCAGGTGTCGAGATGTGACCTGGGGGGAGAGCAAAGCCCCATTGCTGAGGAGGGGAGGGAGCCCTTTTTGTGGGGAAAGGACAGAGGGAGAGAGCAGCGCATTTGGTTTGCATGAGAAAAATACTCAAAGGAACTGACTGTCGCCAAGTTTTTACACACAGTGGCGCTCCGATTCTGAAGTTTTTGGAAGTCTGTGCCATTGGCCAGAGTCAACCTGGGAGGGCAGCAGTGCTCCTGGGGTGAAGGAGGGTGGAGACCCAGGAGTGGACAGCATGGTGTGGGGATCCCCTGGGGCGCCCTGGGAGAGAATGTTCCCCTTCCTGGAGTGCATGCGGAAGAGGGTATGTTGCCTCTCCGAGGACAAAAGACCCAGCGGGCACCACTGAGTGGCCATTCAACAGCGGAGGACAGGGACCTGCCGAAGCTTGGGACACAAGACGGGAGACTGTTCTTTTCTGGGAGGGCTTCCTGAACAGCATAGGGGGCAAGCTCCCCTCTCCAGGGGAGGAGAGAGCCGGTGGCGCATTCTTCCCCCAGCCCAGCAGCACGGTGGGACCTCAGTGAGTAACACAGCGCCCCCAGTGGCGGCTGGAGCTACTTACACCAACCCCTGCCTGGGCCCTGCTGCTTTATCTCCGCAAAGGCAGGTCTCGCTGCGACCCAGCACAGCGGGGCCTCTCCAGAAGAGGACCGACGCAGGGCCCCCCCCACCACGCCCCATGTTTTTTGTTTGTTTTTTCCTTTCCTTTTCTCGTTTTTGGGGGTCAGGCCTTTTTTTTCTTCCTTTCTTCTACTTTGGAATCGGGCTTATAGTTTTGCCTGTTTAAAAACACATTTTTTTTTTAATGTTTATTTATTTTTGAGGCAGAGACAGCACGCGAGCGGGGGAGGGGCAGCGAGAGAGGGAGACACAGAATCCGAAACAAGCTCCAGGCTCTGAGCCATCAGCCCAGAGCCCGACGCGGGGCTCAAACTCACGGACCGCGAGATCATGACCTGAGCTGAAGTCGGACGCTTAACCGACTGAGCCACCCAGGTGCCCCTGACCCCTTCTTAATATAGCATTACTCTCAGGAGCAGGAAACATAACAAGGGCTCATAGCACACAAAAGATAGAAACCCAGACAAAATGACAAGGTGGAAGAATTCTCCCCAAAGAAGGATCGAGGAGAAATCACTGCCAGGAATTTACTCAAAACGTAAGTGATTTAGCTGAACAAGAATTTAGAACAAAAGTCTTAAGAATACTACCTGGGCTTTAAACACACACACACACACACACACACACACACACACACACACACAGAAGACACAGGAGAACCCCTTGCCGCAGGGATAAAGACCTAAAATCTAGTCAGGCCAGAATAAAAAAATGCTATAACTGAGATGCAAAACCAAGTGGATGTAATCACGAGGAGGGAAGCAGAGGAGCAATAGTGATATAGAAGATAAAATATGGAAAATAATGAAGCTGCAAAGAAAAAGGAAAGAAAACTATTAGATCATGAATCTGGACCTAGGGAAGTAGCTACTCCATAAAGTGCAATAATACCCATATCATAGGCATCCCAGTAAAAGAAGAGCGGGAAAAGGGGGCAGAAGGTTTATTTGAACAAATTATAGCTTAGAACATCCCTAATCTGGAGAAGGAAACAGGCATTCAAGTCCAAGAGGCACAGAGAACTCCCCTCAAAATCAACAAAAACAGATCAACACCAAGACATCTCATAGTGCAACTTGCAACATACAAACACAAAGAGAGAATTCTCAAAGTAGCTAGGGACAAAAGATCCGCTACAAGGGTAGACACGTAGGGTTAGCAACATACCTGCCCACAGAAACTTGGTAGGCCAGAAGGGAGTGGAATGATATATTCAACGTGTTGAATGGGAAAAATATGCAGCCAAGAACACATTATCCAGCAAGGCCGTCATTCAGAATAGAAGGAGAGGAACGCTTGGGTGGCTTAGTCCGTGAAGCGTCTGACTCTTGATTTCAGCTCAGATCAAGATCTCACGGTTTGTGGGATTGAGTCCCGTGTGAGGCTCTGCGCTGACAGCATGGAGCCTGCTTAGGATTCTCTCTCTCCTCCTTTCTCCCCTCCTTCCCTGCTTACGTGCTCTCTCTCTCTCTCTCTCTCTCTCTCTCTCTCTCTCAAAATAAATAAATAAACATTAAAAAAAAAAAAGAATTAGAAGGAGAGATAAAGAGTTTCCAAGTCAAGGAAAAACTAAGGAAATTCATGCACACTAAACCCACTCTGCA
This sequence comes from Lynx canadensis, assembly GCF_007474595.2. NCBI lineage: Eukaryota > Metazoa > Chordata > Mammalia > Carnivora > Felidae > Lynx > Lynx canadensis. Next base: position 8,604,927 of record NC_044304.2, read on the forward strand.
AAAAATATTAAAGGGGACCCTTTTGAGCAGGAAAGAGAGACCAAAAGCAACAAAGACTAGAGAGGAACAAAGACTATCAGCAACTTAACAGGTAATACAGTGGCACTAAATTCATATCTATCAGTAATTACTCTGAATGCGAATGGACTAAATGCTCAGTAAAAAGACACAGGGTATCAGAATGGATCAAAAACAAAAACAAAAACAAGACCTCTTGCTATGCTGCTTACAAGAGACTCATTTTAGACACAGACTGAAAGTGAGGGGGTGGAGAACCATCTATCATGCTAATGGACATCAAAAGAAAACTGGAATAGCCATACTTGTATCAGACAAACTAGATTTTACAATGAAGACTATAGCAAGAGATGAAGAAGGGCACTATATCATCATAAAAGGGCTCTATTCACCAAGAACTAACAATTGTAAATATTAATGCCCCCAACTTGGAAGCAGCCAAGTATATAAATCAATTAACAACAAACATAAATTCATTGATAATAATATAATAATAATAGGGGATTTTTAACACCCCACTTACAGCAATGGACAGATCATCTAAGCAGAATTTCAATAAGGAAACAATGCCTTTGAATGTCACTGGACCAGATGGAGTTAACAGATATATTCAGAACATTTCATCCTAAAACAGCAGAATACACATTCTTTTCAAGCGCACATGGAACATTCTCCAGAATAGATCATATACTGGGTCACAAATCAGCCCTCAACCAGTACAAAGAGATGATGAGATCATACCATGTATATTTTCAGACCACAACGTGATGAAACTTGAAATCAACCACAAGAAATAATTTGGAAAGACCACAAATACATGGAGATTAAAGAACATCGTACTAAAGAATGAATGGGTTAACAAGGAAATTAAAGAAGAAATTTATTATTTTTTCTTTTTTTTATATGAGTCATTTTTTAAATGTTTGTTTATTTTTGAGAGAGACAGAGAGTGAGTGGGGGAGGGGTAGAGAGAGAGGGAGACACAGAATCTAAAGCAGACTCCAGGCTCTGAGCTGTCAGCACAGAGCCCGATGTGGGGCTCAAACTCACGAACCGTGAGATCATGACCTGAGCCAAAGTCAGACACTTAACTGACTGAGCCACCCAGGCACCCCTTGAAGAAGAAATTTTAAAAATACACGGAAGCAAACAAAAATGAAAACACAACAGTCCAAAACCTTTGGGATGCAACAAAGACAGTCGTAAGAGGGAAGTATATTGCAATAAAGGCCTCCTTCAAGAAGTGAGAAAAGTCTCAAATACATCTCAAAAAGCCAGAAAAAGAACAGCGAATAAAGCCTAAAGCCAGCAAAAAAGGGGACATAATAAAGATTAGAGCAGAAATAAACAGTATAGAAACAAAACAAAACAAGAAACAGTCAAAAAGGGGCACCTGGGTGGCTCAGTCGGTTAAACGTCTGACTCTTGACTTTGCCTCAAGTCGTGATCTTATGATTTCGTGAGACTGAGCCCTGTGTCCAGCTCTGCGTAGTGTGGAGCTTGCTTAGGATTCCCTCCCTCCCTCCCTCTCTCTCTCTCTCTCTCCCTCTCTCCTCTCTGCCCTTCCCCTCCCCCGCTTGCATGTTCTCTCAAATAAACTATAAAAAAAAAAAAAAAAAAGAACAAAATTTGCACCTATTTTAATATCCATGGTGGCATTCCACCAGCACTTGTGATGGAGAACATGGAAACACTGCGGGTCTCTGTCCTTAACCAGGTCAGCAGGTCTTTGACCAAAGACAGGGCCCAGTGGGCAGCAGGATTAATCGTACACCAGAAAATCATGCTAGAGGAGGTCCTGGCCAAGAGTCCGCCTTATGTTCACATTTTTACAGACCTTGAGGCCATTTATTGCCGATGATCCAGCTGCCTGGCACCAAGAAAAATGCCTTAGCTGAGGTCATCCCTTGCCTCATAATGACTCAGATACAAAACAGGACCACATATGTCTCTGCACATAATAAAAATCAAACTGGACAGACTCGTTTCAATCCTCAGGCTAATTCGTTACTTCAATTTTTGGAAACACATACTGATACTTTAGTTCCGCTCTGGAGCAAAGAAAACAAACAGGGGCTTTGGGAAGTAGCCTTTGCAATATCAAATTAGTGAGGTGCTCCTTACGTTCCCAAGGGAGTATGGGAATGGCTTATTTGAATAATTCTATGGACAGACATGGTGATGATACCCACTATGGGACTAAGACTGAAATACTAGTCTGTGAAAGTATACAACATACTACATTGGATAATTTTACATCATCTACAACATCATACATCAGATGTAAACAATACTTTTTTTTTAATGTTTATATTTATTTTTGAGACAGAGAGAGACAGCTTGAGCAAGGGAGGGTCAGAGAGAGAGACACAGAATCTGAAGCAGGCTCCAGGCTCTGAGCTGTCAGCACAGAGCCCGACGCAGGGCTCGAACTCACAAACTGGGAGATCATGATGTGAGCCAAAGTCGGACGCTCAACCAACTGGGTCACCCAGGCGCCCCAGAAATACTTTCTATTAATATACGTGGAAAAAAAAGCCACAACAAAATTTTAGTGAACTGAATCCAGCAATATATAAAATGACCTAAGCCTGATGACCACTTGGGATTCAAACCATGGAAGCAATACTGGTTTTGCATCTGAAAATGAATTAATGTAACAAACCACTAACAGAATAAATGCCCCCAAACTACAGAATCATCTCAATAAACACAGACAAGCATTTGACAAAGTTCAACACACCTAAGAACAACATTCAATAAACTATGATAACCTACCTCAATAAACTACCTAAGTGTAAAATAGGTAACCATTGAAAAACCCAGAGCTAACAAATTCTTTTTTTTTTCTTTCAGTTTTGTTTATTTATTTGTTTATTTATTTATAAATTTTTTTTTTATGAAATTTATTGACAAATTGGTTTCCATACAACACCCAGTCAGAGCTAACAAATTCTTGATGGTGAAAGAATAAAGGCTTTCTAAGATCCAGAAAAAAACCCAAAAATAAAAACAAAGTTAAACAAAACAAAACAAAAAACCACCACCTCCACCAACAAAGTATGCTCTCACCAGTTCTTTCAATGTGGTAACTGAGGTGTCACAAGGGCCATTAGGCGAGAATCAAAAATAAAAGCATTCCAAGTTTCAGAGTCCATTGATGCATGCTTTCCCAGGCAGACATACGAAATCACAGACTTTGTTGTGGCACATTTTTTTTTTTAAATTTTTTTAACGTTTATTTATTTTTGAGAGAGAGAGAGACAGAGCATGAACAGGGGAGGGGCAGAGAGAGAGGGAGACACAGAATCTGAAACGGGCTCCAGGCTCTGAGCTGTCAGCACAGAGCCCGATGCGGGGCTGGAACCCACCAACTGTGAGATCATGACCTGAGCCGAAGTCGGACGCTCAACGGACTGAGCCACCCAGGCTCCCCTGTTGTGGCACATTTTTATGGACACGCAGACACTCAAGTTCACAAACCCTCAGAGATAATGGCCCAGGGAAGCCCTGCCCATTGCCCTCCCCCCCCCCCGCCCCCACACTCCCCTGTAGTTTTCTCTCCCTCCTTAGCTCTAAGAACCACCTGATCAATTGCAGCTCTTACTTCTGTCTTGTTTCTGGTCTCCTAGAATGTCAACGTCAAGGGGACAAGGATATTTGATCCTTGTCAGTCACTGCAGCACCTGCTAGAGAGCCTGTTACGCAGGAGGAGGTCGAGAAGCATGGACTAACTGGCTTCGCAGACACACACCGACCTCCCCCCAGGAACCCTGCCGGCCTGGCTTCGTCTTAAAAGAGTGAATTGCTCTCACCCCCTTCCCACGTGACAATCCCAAGCCAATCCCCAAGGGAGGATCCACGTGCCCCTCCTGATGGCCACGTGACTTCACACTCCGTGAGCAGGAACCATCCGATAAGCCCATCTCTTTAAAAAAAACAAAACAAAACAAAAAACACAACTCGGAACCTCGAGAGGGGAGTCGGGGCCCATGGCAGCTGGAGCTGTCGTGTGCCAGCCCCTCGTACAGCTATAACTGCATCCCTTTCTACGCTTCACAACGTGACACCGTGCTCGTTTTGCTCTTCTATCCTGGATTCACCGAGGGGCGCACGGGGTGGCATGTCCTCCATCAGCTGCCACGTCCTCTGCTGAGTTCTCCTGGGTCTGGTATCCATGTCCCCCTGAGGTCTCACCCCTGCACAGAGGTCAGGCTGGCCTCATAGAGGCCTTGATGGCTGCCCCTCCCCGGAAAACGTCTGCTGGGCGGGGGGGGGGGGGGGGGGGGGAGGAGTATGGTAGTCCGGGGACCTGAGTCCCCAGGCCTCCGGCCGCAGAGATCACTTTGTGGACTCAGGAAAGCACTGGAAGCTGTTGAAAGAGCGCGTCGAGATGGGCCACGGCCCATCTCTGCCTCTTCCCTTCAAGAATCAGGCGGCGTGGCCTCTGGCAGAGGGGGGCATCGCCTCCCACGCCTGCGCACTCGGGCAAGGACGGACTCCCCGCCGTTCCCGCCGCTCTCTGTGGGGTGGGGCCCGCGCGGCAGCCTGGCGGCCATCTTTGAAGAGGGCGTCCCGGGCCCGTGGGGGTCGGCGGTTTCTGCTGGAGACCTCCGTTTCCCAAAGGCCTCAGGACTGGAACTCTGTAGGGGGCGTCCTGGTCCAGAAAAGGGTTGGCTGTGGCCTTGAGGGATAGGCTCCAAATTCGCCGAGGTGAGGGAACGGAGCAGAGTTAGCGCGTGGGCAGCTGACACCTCTGGGCGGACTGTGCCACAGAACCCCAGGAGGGAGAACGTCGCGGGGAACAGCCCCCGGCGCCTGAGATTCTCCTGGGCCTAGGCTAGAACGAGGCAGGCTTTTTTTTTTTTCTTTGTAATGTTTATTTATATTTTGAGAGAGAGAGCGAGAGCGAGAGCGAGAGAGAGAGAGAGAGAGAGAGAGAGCATGAGTTGGGGACGGGCAGAGGGAGAGGCAAACAGAATCCGGAGCAGGCTCCAGGCTCCGAGCTGTCAGCACAGAGCCCCATGCGGTGCTCGAACTCACCAATCGGAAGATCATGACCCCAGGGGAAGTTGGAAGCTTAACTGACTGAACCACCCGGCGGACCCCAGGCTTTTTTGAGATCACTGGGGGGTTTTGAGATTTGTGAAATTGTGCTGTCAGCACAGAGCCCGACGCGGGGCTCGAACTCACGGACCGTGAGATCATGACCTGAGCCGAAGTCGGACGCCTAACCGACTGAGCCACCCAGGTGCCCCGGGTAGGTATTGCATTTAAACTTGTAGGGCGCCTGGGTGGCTCCATTGGTTAAACATCCAACTCTTGCCTTCCACTCGTGTCATGATCTCATGGTTTACGGGATCCGGCTGGGTAGGGCTCGGGGCGGAGACTGTGGAGCCTGTTTGGGATTCTCCTCCCCCTCGCTCTCTGCCCCTCCCCCACTGGCGCTCTATCTCGAAATAAACTTTTTAAAGAAGTGATATAAAATAAAATAAGATAAAGAAAATAAAATAAAATATAAAATAAAATAATAAAAATAAAAGTTCCTCAGCAGGCAGAACAGTGTAGGCAAGAGATGGGAAACTTCACATCTGAAAATGGCCTCAAGACCTGCTCTCAGAAGACAGGATGCTGATAATCAAGCATTCGATTAGGATAAACCCAGACAGTTCCCACCAGGATCTGTTAGAGGCATCTTTGTTGCGGATGGCAGCATTCCCAGGATAGGACCTGAGATTCCTGCTGTTCAAAGTGGCACCAGGAACCCTATCATTTTTTATGTGAATGACAGGAGGGTAAGTGAAGTCCTGAAGGTGTTGTCTAACTTCAGACCAGGTTCCAAGTCTATGGTGGCTTAGGTCCTCCCTCCTCACTTCTCAGAATTCTTCCTAGGAAGGACCCCAAGGTGGAGGAAGTATCGCGCACAGAAATGAAACTTAGGGTTTTAACATCCTCCTAGTACGCGAAAACATTTGTACTGTTTTCTATGAATTACTTTTAGTATATGCACCTATAATTTGAGTAGTCGTGTATTTTCATAAATGTATAGTTGTGACACTCGCAAGATGGAGAATACTCCATCATCCCCAAAGAACAATCTGTGGTGCCTGTTTGGACTGACCCCTTACCCACCGCTCTGTTTTAGGTTCCCACACTTTTGCTTTTTCCGGAACATGTGGAATGCCATGTTACCTTATGAGTCCTGTTGAAAGGACTCTGAGGGCACATTTGTAAAAGTGCACAATCGTATAAACTTTGCCGTGCTCTCCCGAGTTTAAAACTTGACACTGCCCAGGGCACATGTTATGCCTTCAAAACGGAGAGATTCCACTATTATGAGCTATGTGAATTGGAGTAAGATCCCCTGCTTGTGTGATGGAAGGAATAATGAGGTCAGAGATCAAATGAGGTAGGACTACTAATAAAATTACATCATCTCTACAATACTAAGAAAACAAATTGCCACCTAAGAAAAAAGAAACCAGATATGGATTTCCTTAGCTGTTTTATGAAAGAAAAGCTGCCGCTTTTTACCTTGTCTTCCATGATACCTCCTAGAAGCGTAAACAGGCAGAAGTGATCCGTGACAATGACAAAAGTGGCCATGTACACCCTTAAACAAAAACCATCAAGATACTATCTTTATAAAAAGGCACAGAAAATCCCCACTTTGAGGAGGTCAAATATACCTCCTTTGCCACTACCTTGGGATGCTACTTAAAATGATACAGCTCAAGGCACTTGGGTGGCCGAGTCGGAAGAACAAGCGACTCTTGATCTCAGGGTTGTGAGTTTGAGCCCCATGTTGGGTGTAGAGATTACTTTAAGTAAACTTTAAAAAATAACAATGAGGGGTGCCTAGATGGTTCAGCGGGTTAAGTGTTCGACTTCAGCTTAGGTCATGATCTCGCAGTTCGTGGGTTCCAGCCCCACGTTGGGCTCTGTGCTGACAGCTCAGAGCCTGGAGCCTGCTTCGGATTCTGTGTCTCTCTCTGTCTCTCTCTCTCTCTCCCCCCCTCCCTTATTCACGCTCGGTCTCTGTCTCTCAAAAATGAATAAATGTTAAAAAAATGAGTAAAAATGAAACAAAAAACAATGAAATGATACAGTTCCCCTATCACTCTACTCACAGGAAAACTCATGATGGGCTATAGCTCCGCAGATGACAGAACCTCCTCAGACTGGAACTTGGCATGGGGCACAAAGTGTGCCACTCAGTCTGATCAGCCAGAAAATACGTGCCAAATCATTAAGGGAGTTTCAATTCCTTTCATCTGATGTCAAATAGAAACATAAATAAACATAAACATAATGGTCAGTCTCACGTCCCAACACCCATGCGTGTGCTCATAATCAAATAGCACATGCCCTACAACTTATAACCAGGGCCAAAACAAAGATGAAACTGGTCTAGATCTTTCCTGTGTGGGGAATCCCTGCCCTTCATCCCAGGAGTGCGGGACTTCTGGTGTTATTGGCCATTACTTCCATCCACACACCAGCAGCTGCTCCATATTTAGGATGTGTTAGATGGTGGTAAAACGATCACATTCTCACTCATTGTGGCCCCCACCCTCCATAGAGAAGACATACAACCCACTCCCTACCTCCTTGTCATGGGCCTTCATTTCTTTTCCTTCAGAACATTTATTTTCTAATTAAAAACCAAAGCTTTCTCAGCTAACCATCTTCTTGTCTCACAAAAACATAAGCACCAAGAACATAGGAACTTGTTTCTTTCATGCCTATGTTATCTACGGCCTCGAGTGGCTTAAATATTTGTGCTGAATTGTATTTTCAGCCTACGCTTCCTGACACGGTGTTGAAAAATGAACATCAGGAGCATTGTCTCTGAGCAAGAAGGGCTTCACTGAGGGGCGCCTGGGTGGCTCGGTTAGGCATCTGACTTCGGCTCAGGTCATGATCTCACGGTTCGTGGGTTCGAGCCCCACGTCGGGCTCTGTGCTGACAGCTCAGCGCCTGGAGCCTGCTTCGGATTCTGTATCTCCCTCTCTCTCTCTGCACCTCCCCAGCTCACGCTCTTGTCTCTCAAAAATGAATAAACATTAAAAAAAAAAAAAGAAGGGCTTCACTGGAAGAGGGATCTTGACTGTCACTTTTGGAGTTTGTGCTCTTCGACAATTTCCCTAAATTTGTAAGCATTACTCCTAAAAGAAATAATAAGTCTTACATATTTTGCTAAAGAGTATGTGATTTGAAATATATATACTTTAAGTGAGGTGGTTTACGGAAGTGTCCGATACACTGTAGGGAATATTTCGGTATTTAAATAACAAGAAAGGTAAGGTGTTCCAGATGACTGAGAGCTGGCCTAGTACTCCATGCAAGGCCTAGACCGTTGAAAAGTATCTCATATGTCCATCATCAGACACAGGTACCTTGTAACCATTTTCGATCAACATAAAACAAAAGTATCCTACAACCAAATCCCTAACATGACAATAGAGAACAGATCCCAAAGAAATAACCAAAATGACCTTCTATTCACTAATACGATTTCTGCTTCTTACAAATTAGGTTTACCATCAAGCCATTCTTTCTGCCTTCTATGTAAGAATTACTATGATTATTTATGATTGAATTAAGTTCATTCTCTCAAAGCCCCAATACAGAAAAACGTCTTCCTTTCTTAAACAGCAATCAAATAATCTACCACAAGTCAAATTCCAATGAGAATTCCTTTTAATCAAGTGTGCTGATACTGTTGTTACCCAGCACGGTTATTTATGGCTTATGGTCATACTTATTTCTAGATTTCATATACTCTTGTCTTTGACTATAGATGCGATACTAGTGGTCTTGGGCAAAATGCAACTGAAAACGACGTAAGTTTGTGGTTTTATGAACAAATGAAAAACTAGTTTTATCATAAAAATTCTAAGTATAAAAGAATTTTTAAATATTTTCCTAAGAAAAATGTACTCAAATTTATATGCACACAATAATATTGACTTAAAAAAAACATTTTTTTTAAATTTATTTTTGACAGAGACAGAGTGCGAGCATGAGCAGGGGAGGGGCAGAGACAGAGGGAGACACAGAATCCGAATGCAGGCTCCAGGCTCCGAGCTGTCAGCACAGAGCCTGACGTGGGGCTCGAGCTCACGAACTGTGAGATCATGACCTGGGCGGAAGTCGGACACCTAACCGACTGTGCCACCCAGGCGCCTCAATAATATTGACTTATATAATGATTAAGTGGAGAAAATTACAAAAGTTGATCTGAAAATCCATAATTACAAAATATTTGAGGGGCGCCTGAGCCTGGGTGGCTCAGTTGGTTAAGCGTCTGACTTCGGCTCAGGTCACGATCTCGTGGTTCGTGGGTTGAGCCCACGTGGGGCTCTGTGCTGAGAGCCGAGGACCTGAGGCCTGTTTCAGATTCGGTGTCTCCCTCTCTCTCTGCCCCTCCCCCACTCATGCTCTGTTTCTCTCTCAAAATAAATAAAAAACAAAGTTTTTTTAAATAAACAATAAGACATTTCAGTATATCCTCTAGCATCATACCACATATTAGCATACAAGTGCTTGTTAAAATTAACCAAGTATTTCTAAGAAAAAACTATAAATGAATTCATCAGAGGAAGAAATACACACATTTTCAATCACATACCAAGATAACTAACAATATATCGAGGGATTATGCTCAACTATGAATTACGTGAAACACCCAGAAAGAATCTGCCTGATAGGAGGAAGGTGCTGATTCTCACACGGAAGGACTGGCCCTCAGCAGTCACTGCACAAGGCCATGTAGTTTTGCTGGACTGGCCCACTACAGCAGTCACAGGGGAAACACACACACACAGTCAACCGTGGTATTAACAGAAAAGGGTGTTTACTATACACATTAGACCTTATATGAGTAAAATGTAGGAAAGAAGGGGGTGGCACTTCAGAGAACATTCTCAACCATGACAGCCTAAATTTGTGGATACCTGAGAGCTTGCTGGAAATTTTAACCCCTGCCGGGTCTCTGATGTAGAACTTTGGACACAACTGTAGAAGCCTACTGCCGGGATCAAATGGAAGTCAAGCACTTGGTGGTGGTTTTGAGATTATTCTGGATTCTCAGGGAAAAAAGGAAAAAAAGAATGAGGAAAACAGGCTGGAAGCAGGTGTCCATGAAGTCCTATGCTTCTACCTGCGTCTATACAGGTGGCTGAAAAACGTGCCTAACCCTATTTCACGTCTGTGTTCCAAGTTTCATGTAGGTTAGGCTTTAGTGAATTCTAACACGGATACATAAATGCAACAGATACTGGAAAACATACTTCACATTACTGACTTTGACATTAACAGCATCAAGGAGGGTCATCTCCAACTCTAGATTTATTATTGTTCTACCTCACACAGACCTTTATTCTTAATGTAACTCTATACTCCAAATCCCAGCCACAAGCAATGACAAATTCACAAGACTGTATGATGAACTTTGCATATTGACAACTATATGGTAAGTTGGTAAGGAAAGGAAAGGAAAGTTGGTAAGGAAAACAGAAAGAGGCTCTTTAGGTCAATGAAAGGGGAACTCTGTGTTAATAAAGAAATGTAGAAATATAGAAATAATGGCTAAAGCATATTGAGTACATGCCCCACAGGAGGACTCTAGGGAAAAGGAAGAAAGTGTTATTTTTCAATGTTCCTCTCCTTACAGAACTTAAAAATCATATAAAAATTAAACCTACTTGCATATTAGAAATACACTTCAATAACCCACGGAGCCAACAGACTTCAAAATAAGAACACAATAATATTACTCGGGAAAAAAATTACTTACTAAACTTAGGAACGCTTGCTTAAAGAGTACCTACTTAATTATCTCACTTCAATATCTGCTTTCAAAGGTAAGTAGAAATCCACAGTGCAGAGAATCACTTTACAAATGAATCCTTTGGGCGCCTGAGTGGCTCAGTTAGTTAAGCATCCAACTTGATTTTGACTCAGGTCATGACCTCATGGTTGTGAGATCGACCCTCACATCCATCCACGCTGGGCATGTAGCCTCCTTAAAATTCTCTCTCCCTCTCCCTCTGCCCCTCCCCCACCACATGGGTGCACGCTCTCTCTCAAGAGAATGAATCCTTGATAAAGACCATACAGTATAACGATTATAACATTTCTTTCATGTTGTGAATTTTCAGAAGTATTATACATGAAGGTTCAAAGAGCTTACCCATATTACTTCAGTATGATTTCTTTCCCATATAACTTTCATACCACCTTGAAAATATCTGCAAAAATTACAAAGTTTTTATGTTTTAGTTATACAGGATGAATCTGGGGAATGAGATGTTTAGTGATGGCGGGCAAGTGAAGGTTTCCCACATTGTTTATTACCAATAGAATTCTCTCCACTGTGACTTTTGGTAAGTTCTGAAGGAAACAGGACAACTGAAGGCTTTCTTGCGTTCTGTACATTTCTACAATTCCTCTCCAGTGTGCATTCTTTTTTTTTTTTTTTTAATTTTTTTTTTTTCAACGTTTATTTATTTTTTGGGACAGAGAGAGACAGAGCATGAACGGGGGAGGGGCAGAGAGAGAGGGAGACACAGAATCGGAAACATGCTCCAGGCTCTGAGCCATCAGCCCAGAGCCCGACGCGGGGCTCGAACTCACGGACCGCGAGATCGTGACCTGGCTGAAGTCGGACGCTTAACCGACTGCGCCACCCAGGCGCCCCTCCAGTGTGCATTCTTACGTGTCCATGAAAGATTATGCAACAAATCTTTTGCTTTCTCACATTCCTTATTTTCATAGGAAAATAGGAAAAAGCTTTACCACATACATTTCTCTCATGTATGAGTTCTTTCATGATTTCGTAAGGAATTTGTAAGACTGAAGGTTTTACTACAAGTTTTACATTGATAAGGTTTCTCTCCAGTGTGAGTTCTTTCATGTGTTCGTAACGAACTGGGAGAAATAAATGCTTTTTTACATTTCTTACATTTATAAGGCCCATCTCCAGTGTGGATTACCATGTGCGATCGAACACCTGAGCGAAAAATGAAGCCTTTCCCACATTCCTTACATTCATAGGGTTTTTCTCCAGTGTGAGTTCTTTCATGTTTTTGAACATAATAGTGACTGCTGAAGGCCTTACCACATAGTTTACATTCATAGCGTTTATCATCAGTATGAGATCTCTCATGTTTGCGTAAGTTACTGGAGTACCTGAAGACTTTACCACATTTTGCACATTCATAGGGCTTTTCTGCGCTATGCGTCTTTTCGTGTATCCGAAAGGACTGGGGACAACTGAAAGCTCTTCCACACTGCTTACATTCATATGGTTTTACTCCAGTGTGAGTTCTTTCATGAATTCGAAAATAATTGGGACAACTAAAAGCTTTCCCACATTCCTTACACTTATAAGGTTTCTCCCCCGTATGAGTTCTTTCATGATTTCGAAGGGAACTGGGATAACGAAAAGCCTTACCACATTCCTTACATTCGTGAGGCTTCGTTGCAGTATGAATTCTTCTGTGTTTTCCAAGGGACCTGGGAGAGCTGAAAGCTTTACCACATTCCTTACATTCATACGGCTTTACTCCACTGTGTGTCATTTCATGACTACGACAGTTTTTGGGACACCTGAAGGCTTTCCCACACTCCTTACATTTATAAAGTCCATCTCCATCGTGCTTGATCACGGGTGTTCGAAATTTGGTGAGAGAATGCAAGGCTTTCCCACCTTCTTTACGTTCATAGAGTTTCTCCCCATTATGACTTCTCTCATGCTTATGTAAATTACTTGAGTAACTGAAGGTTTTACCACATTTTGTACATTCCTTGGGCTTTTTTGCACTGTGTATCCTTTCGTGTATTCGAAAGGACCTGACACAACTGAAAGCTTTTCCACATTGCTTACATTCACTAGATTTCTCTCCGATATGAGTCCTTTCGTGTTTACGTAAGTTACTTGAATAACTAAAGGTTTTACCGCATTCTGTACATTTGTAGGGCTTTTCCCCACTGTGTGCCCTTTGATGAATTTGAAAGTAATTGCGACAAATGAAAGATTTCCCACAGTGCTTACATTCATAGGGTCTCTGTCCAGCGTGTGACCTTTCGTGCATTCGAATGGATTGGCGATGCTTGAAGGATTTCCCACACCGCTTACATTTATAAGGCTTCTCTTCACCTTCTTGATACTCATATAGTTTGTGTCCAGCGTGAGATCTCAGGTGCTTGTTAAAAGATGAATGATGCATGAACACCTGTCCACACAAAGGCCATTTACCTAGTTTTATTCCAGTAGGAGTTCTCTTCTTCGGATTCTGATTTGGAATCTGGCCGAAGATTCCTTCATACTGGCTACATTCTTTACATTTACAGAGTCTTCCTACCATTTGACTGCTGTAAAAAACGAGAAGCATATTACTAATAGCTTGGTTATTAATGAGCTTATGTTTATTAATAACTATGACAGTGACTTGTTACCATCAAGGAAAATGTAGGTTTTCTGCAGATTTTGATTGTTTGAAAGCGAACATACCAAAAGCTCTGCAACAGGGCTCCACCTTAGCTGTTATCAAAACAGTAATACTCATAAATGGTATTTCTATATGCTGTTTCCAGGCGTACCATCTTTCAAAACCTGTGCGTCTCGGCCACATGTGGGAAAAAACTACTGATGAAAATAGCCTATGGATCAATGGATTTAAATAAATCCAGGCTAATTTATTTGTTTGGTTTTAAAATTTTACGGGGGCACCTGGCTGGCTTAGTTGGTAGAGCATCTGACTCTTGATCTCGGGGTCACGAGTTCGAGCCCCACACTGGGTGTAGCGATCATGTAAATAAATTTTTTTTTTCAACGTTTATTTATTTTTGGGACAGAGAGAGACAGAGCATGAACGGGCGAGGGGCAGAGAGAGAGGGAGACACAGAATCGGAAACAGGCTCCAGGCTCTGAGCCATCAGCCCAGAGCCTGACGCGGGGCTCGAACTCACGGACCGCGAGATCGTGACCTGGCTGAAGTCGGACGCTTAACCGACTGCGCCACCCAGGCGCCCCTCGATCATGTAAATAAATAAAACTTAAAAATAAAATTTCATCACATCTCTAGATTCTCCTGTTTTCCCACGTGAATGCTACTCACATTAGATGTGTCCCATGATTCTCATCCCGATCTTCGCTGTCATAGACTTCCCATTTTTCTTCTGAAATACATACTAGGAAAAAGCATTATAAATTATAAAAATTTATAGAAGAATTACTAGATTCTAGGTCCATGATAAGTTATGATCATGGCAGGTTTATTAACAAAAACATTCCCTTTCCATTTTTTTCCCTTAAAATAGCACTGAGGAGCAAGTTACACTGGATCTCTAATTGACTTAGTAAGCAAGAAATGTTGTCGTCCCTACCTATTGAGGCCAAGTTCCTGAAGGTTTCCTGCATCACATCTCTGTAGAGTTTCTTCTGGGATGGATCCAGGAGGGCCCACTCCTCCATGGTGAACTTCACAGTCACATCCTCAAAGGCCACCGAGTCCTAAATAATCCCATATATGTACATACGATGGATGAGACAGACCCCTGAAGACCTACACTCAATTTATAAGAAGTTCCATATGACTCCCAGAGCCTAAGTGACCGGGGGGGACAAAGGTATTTCTTTCCTTTCTGCTCCAAAGGTGGGGCAGATGATAGGGTTCTCTCACTCCTGATACCAAATATGTGGTACCTGTTCCAAAGCCACTTCTCCAATTCTATGTCACTAAAAAGGTGTCCAATTCTAACACAAACTACCCAGAGTTTAAGTCAGACTCATAGTTTAAAAAGCAGTCCCACACACTGTCCCTATTTGAGATACAAGCTATAAATGGGGAGCCCAGTTTACTATTTCTACAGGAAACTACAAATTCACAGATTCCCTCCACACTCTGCCCTGTTTGGTAATTTACTGAAATGATTTTGAGGAGCTTAGCAACATGCTTTATTTACCATTACCAGTTTACTATAAATCATACAAATAAGGAACAGGCAAAAGGTGCAATACATAGGACAAGTTAAGGCAATGGTAAGGGGAACGGAGATGGGGGGTGGGGCATCCAAAGCACTCACCCCCACTAGGGACATGCCAACCTTCCAGCACCTGGATTGATTCACCAACACAGAAACCGTCAGAATCCTGTCTTAAAGAATTTTGATGGAGGTTTCATTACATGGATTCAATTTATTAAATCACTGGACACTGGTAATTAACTCAGCCTCTAGCCCCTATCCTATACCCAGAAGCTGGGACCTGCAGCCCAACTTTCTAAAGTTTTAATCAAAGTTGGCTATTTCAGGTGTCCAAAACCCCACCATAAAACCTCACTAAACAAAACACATTCTGGGGCGCCTGGGTGGCTCAGTCAGTTGAGCGCCAGACTTCGGCTCAGGTCACACCTCACAGTTTGTGGGTTCGAGCCCTGCGTCAGGCTCTGTGCTGACAGCTCAGAGCCTGGAGCCTGAGTTGGATTCTGTGTTTCCCTCTCTCTCTGTGCCCCTTCATGGCTCACACACTGTCTGTCTCTCTCCCTCAAAAATAAAATGTAAAAACACACACATTCTTTCACCATTAACACTCAAGTAATCTCAAGGGCTTCAAGAGCTTTTGCTAGGAACGGAGGACACTTACCACACATCTTTCTCATTGTATCACAGTAGGTCAAGCCCAGGGACAAAGGCTCACTGAAAGACTGAGAGCAAATCCCTGAGGTAAGAGAATGTTTCCCCACTGACCCCATGTGCCTCTACATCAACTGGGATCTTGTTTAATATAAGTGTACCACCGGGGCACCTGGGTGGCTCAGTCGGTTGAGCGTCCGACTTCGGCTCAGGTCATGATCTCGCAGTCCATGAGTTCGAGCCCCGCATCGGGCTCTGTGCTGACAGCTCAGAGCCTGGAGCCTGTTTCGGATTCTGTGTCTCCCTCTCTCTCTCTCTCTCTCTCTGACCCTCCCCCGTTCATGCTCTGTCTCTCTCTGTCTCAAAAATAAATAAACATTAAAAAAATAAAATAAATAAAAATATGTAAGCGTATCACCTTAAAAGAACTACGTGCTTTCCGGTAACCTCAGAACAAAGGCAAGAATGTCCTCCCTCACTACACTTAGACAATCTTGTACTGGGATTCTTAGCTCATGCATTCAGACAAGGGGAATAAAAGGTAAATAACAAAAAATAATAGGCATACATTTGGAGAAGCAAGAAATAAAACTGTCTTTGTGTCATATGACAAGATTGTCAATTGAGAAAATGTCAAAAAATTCCAAATAACAAAGAAAACCCCATGAACTGAGAAGAGAAAAACTAAAAGATAAAAAGTTAGTATAGAAAAGGCAACTGCTTTTCTGTAGATCTACACAAATACAGTGAACACATCTTTGACAAAGAACCAAAGTTAACTCCATGGGAAACAGTCTTTTCAACAAATAATGTCCAAAAAACTGGACATGTGCATACAAAAAAACAAATCTACAAACTGTACACCTTTCACAAAAATTAACTCAAATTTGATCACAGATTTTAGGGTATATTGTAGAATTTTAACACTCCTAAAAGATTAAGATAGAAAATCCTGGTGATGTAGTATTTGGTGATTAATTTTTTTTTTTCAACGTTTATTCATTTTTGGGACAGAGAGAGACAGAGCATGAATGGGGGAGGGGCAGAGAGAGAGGGAGACACAGAATCGGAAACAGGCTCCAGGCTCTGAGCGGTCAGCCCAGAGCCCGACGCGGGGCTCGAACTCCCGGACCGCGAGATCGTGACCTGGCTGAAGTCGGACGCTTAACCGACTGCGCCACCCAGGCGCCCCGGTGATTAATTTTTAAGAAAACAAGAGCAGGGGCACCTGGCTGGCTTAGTCCGTGGAGTATGCAACTCTTGATCTCAGGGTAGTGAGTTTGAGCCTCATGTTGGGTGTAGAGATTATTTAAAAAAGAAAAAAAAAGCAAGATTTAAGAAAGAAGAAAATACCTTGGACTTCATTACAATGAAAAGCTACTTAGTGAAGCAAGTTAACAGAATGAAAACACAAGCAATAATCTGGCAGAAAATCTTTGGAAGTCACTTATCTGATAAGGGACTGGCATCAAACACTAACATTAAAAACACTTAGAGCTGGGGCCCCTGGGTGGCTCAGTCGGTTGAGCATCCAACTTCGGCTCAGGTCATGATCTCACGTTCCGTGAGTTCGAACCCCGCGTCGGGCTCTGTGCTGACGGCTCAGAGTCTGGAGCCTGCTTCGGATTCTGTCTCCCTCTCTCTCTGACCCTCCCCCGTTCATGCTCTGTCTCTCTCTGTCTCAAAAATAAATAAACATTAAAAAAAAAAAAAAAACACTCAGAACACCAAACAATTGGAAAAATGGAAAGCAACAGGTGACCTCATTCATTGCTGGTGGAAACAGAAAATGATATACCTCCTTTGGAAGAAAGGCAATTTCTTAACACTAAGGCCACATTTACCAGACTATGTAGCAATTATACATTTCAAATATACATAAAGGAGCTGAAAACTTAGGTTCATAAAAACCCTACATGTAAATGTTTATAGGAGCTTTATGCATACTTGTCATGACTTACATGGAACCAAGATAATTTCAATAGGTGAACTGATAGAAAATATCACTGGTGCATCCACAGGATGAAATATTCTTCAGTGATGAAAGAAATGAGCTCATCAAGCCAAGAGACATGAGGAAAATTTTAAATCATATTTCTTTTTTTTTTAAGTTTATTCAGTTTTGAGAGAGAGACAGAGACAGAGCGTGAGCAGGGGAGGGGCAGAGAGGGAGACACAGACTCTGAAGCAGGCTCCAGGCTCTGTTCTGTTAGCACAGAGCCCAATGTGAGGCTCAAACCCACGAACTGTGAGATCATGACCTGGGCTGAAGCTGGACGCTTAACCGACTGAGCCACCCAGACGCCCCTTAAGTCATATTTCTAAGTGCAGGAAAACCATATGACAAGGCTACACACTGAATGATTCCAAGGGAATGACATTTCAGAAAAGAGAAAATTAAAAGTCATTAAAAGATCTCTGGTTACCAGGATATGGGGTGGGAGGGAGGGATGAATGATGAGGTAGGGAATAGGAGATTTTCAGAAGAGTGAAAGTATTCTATATGATACAGAAATGATGGAGACACATCATTTCACATTAGCTAAAGACCTGAGACTATATGACACAGCGTCAACCTTAATTGTAAAATAAGGACTTTCATGCATCAAAGTTGGTTCAACAAATGGAACAAGGGTATTACAACAATACAAGATATAAAATATAGGAAAAACCTTGTCAAGGCAGAGGGATTATGTGGGAAGCCTCTGTATTTTCTGATTAAATTTTCTGTTAAAATTCTCTTAAAGTTAAAAAAGTCTACTAGGAAAAGAAAAAGACAGACACATTAATATTCACACCTGATAACTGATCCATGAGAAGCATAGACCATCTTTCATTGAATGAATTTCAACTTATTTCAGTAAGCCATTATGGTGCTCTATGAAGCCTGCACCGAGACTTGGAAGGGAGGAGAAACAACTTCCACTGAATGCCTTGTTAGAGCACCCAGCACAGTATACTTTGAGAAATGAAATGTCTGTCTTTGTTACTGTCAGTAACTAGATAAGTGTCCTGGCAAGGTCTTGTATTCTGGCCTTAGTATATGTAGGGACAAGTGTTACTTTGATTTACACTGGGGATGGGGGAGGCATAAGATTCCTAGAATCTTTTCACCTCAAAGGGGCAACTCAGAGAATCACTCGAGACTAGTCAACAGATGAAGATAATGTCTTGTTGCCTGGTGCTAAAATGACTACTGGATGTGTGGTCAGTAGTAATGACCACTGGGTCCAGTTATTAGTGAGACATCCCAATTAGGACATAAAAAGCAACAACTCTGGGGCGCCTGGGTGGCTCAGTTGGTTGAGTGTCCAGCTTCGGCCCAGGTCATGATCTCACGGTTTGTGAGTTCGAGCCCCGTGTTGGACTCTGTGCTGACAGTGCGGAGCCTACTTGGGATTCTCTCTCTCTCTCTCTCTCTCTCTCTCTCTCGCTCTCTCTCTAAATTAATTAATTAAAAAAAAAAGGAGCAATTCTGCCTATGCTCCACCATGTACAAATGTGGTGATGTCATACCTAAAGTCTACGGACTACCATTGCTTTTCACTCAGGTACTCCTATGGAGCATCTCGGGGAGGCCAGGGGCCTGGGAAAGGGAGGGGTTTATTTCAGTACTAAGACATCTTGCAAGAGATGGAGCAGAGAATAGGTCACCCCCTCCCGCAGGCGGCTATCTCATAGGTCCAAGGTTTGCCCCATAATGTCTCAAGCTGGTAACAGAGCAGGCCTTTTCCAAGGCCATCATGGGTAATTCCAGGAGGCGTGAAAGGAGGCCAATGAATCATCTACAGTGAAGAAGTCTCTGTGGGCACGATCAGGAGTGCCAGTTCAATGGCAATTTGAAAACCTCCAGCCTTTTGAGGTACAGGTGCCCATTTGTAAATAACAGCATAAATGGGTTCAAGTAAAATTTGTAAACAAGGAATATGTTACTTCCGGAACAACAAAAGAACATCGTTGAGGTTGGGGGTATTGCTAGGGAGAACAGCTATTTCCTCATGATGTTAGAGAAGGAGCAGGTGTCAGATGATCAAACAAGTTCCGGTACAATAACATGGTTGACCGGGCCTCACATTTTATGCATGACAATGTCCCATCCAAATTTTGCTAGCTCCTTTTCTCAATATTTGTCTGTCTAGTATGTTCTCAGAGGAGGAGGAGGAGTTCATTAATATAACGTGACACCTGTGTTCTTGTAGAAACAAGGATGCAGTTCAGATCTTGCCTACAATTGTGTGGGAACGCAAAGCTGTTGAAGATCCATGAGGATAACCCAGTAAAGGTATATTATGTCCCTTCAAAGTGAAGGCAACTGCTCTTGAGATAAACACTGAACAGAACAGACCCAGCCAAATCTGTGACAGCAAGTTTACCCAGTTGTTGATTGGTTGAGTCAGTAATTTCCATAAAGTTGGAGACTGGATATAGACCTCTGTTGGGCGTGACCACATTTACGAGGTTACAGTAATCCACTGTGAGGTGTCATTCATTCATTCCGGATAAGAATAGGTCAAATTCAGCTGTTCAAAGGAGAAGCACTGGGAATAACAGCCCCTCGCTAAACAGGTTTTATATGTGGTTTCATTCCTTCAAGGGCCTGAGCAATTTATGTTGAGCCATATTAACTACTCAATTTAGAGGGCACAGTCCGTGAGGTCCCATTTTGTCAAGATAATTTATAAGTGCCAATGGCTTTATTTAATTTTAATTTATGAATCATTGGTTCGGAGCTTCCTAGATCACTCTGGGTCTTTTAGAACAACCAGGGCTGTGTCCATGGAGGATTTCGACAAGACCATAGTTCTGACGGTCAAGAAGAAACAGCTGTGCTGTTTTTCCCCTATATCCTATTCAGTGACTGCCATGAGACCATCAGGGGTACCCTGCTTAAACGGGAGTGGGATCCCAGGTATAGCTACAATTTGAGACCTAGTATGGACTGACTGCTTAAAGGTTCTTGAGTTAGCGCATTACATTAGATAGCAAAATTGATCCAGAACTTATGTTGTAGAGGCTGAAAAGCCAAGCAGTGAATTCTTACCTGTTCTGTTGTATAAATTCTTTTTGTACATTTTGGATTTCCAATTCAGTCAAATTGTGGTCCTCTGTTTCAGTACTTTATCTATTAGTCCCTTCCTCGAGCATCCCTCTTTTGTTTTCTTTGTCCCTGGATATACTTTGGCAGAGGGGGTGCCTTTCTACCCTGGTGTTTATAAACGGTTTCCTCCTGAGAGTCTCAAATCAGTGCCATCAGGGTTAGGAGCCTTCCCCATGATAACTGGTTGCTTTCATGGGGACTGGTTGCTTTAAGGACAAGGAGCTTAAGTCAGCTTTGAACCAATTCCATTGCTGTGTCAAAGGGTGCCATGGATGCTGTCCTCTCAAATCCGCAGAGTCAGGATATTTCTTGCAGAAGAGGCAGGGGCAGGAGCAGCAGAGGTACTCAAAGGTCCCATTCAACCATCTGGTATTCGGAGTGTGGACTCAGCCCACCACTTACTGGCTGCCTTTCACCCTTTCTTCTTTCTCTTTCCAAATGTCTGCTCTCCCTGGAGTAAACGCTGAATGAGGCCACCTCTTTCCACAGGGTATATACAGGGGCCAACCCAGCCTCTGTCACAGCTTCACTCTAACACAGGGAGAGAAACCAGCAAAGACATTGACCCAGGACCACTTTAAGGAGGGTCCCAATCCGACAGTCCTGCTCCCAAAAGCCTAGAAATTCTCACAACTGCCAACTCCGGTTGGCTCAGTCTAGAACTGAGGCTTGCCGGGTCACTGACGCAGCACAGGACAGCACAGGTCACAGCACGAGCTCACCAGCCCCCGGCAGTACATGCCACCATCAGGGAGCAACTTACAGCAAGAGAGGACAGACCCATGGAATGGTGGTCACATGTGGACACGCTGCTCACGGTGCCAACTGTTATGGTACCTGCCGAGAAGTGGTTCAGAAATTGAGGCGAATGGCGATGCAGCCCCAACAACACTGTACACAGACACCCAGACAGTCGGAAAAGGCTTAGGACTCACATAACAGAGCTCTCAGGGCAAGGCTGCCTGCTAAGGCAGCTCTGAAATGGCTTCAGGAGAACAGAAATGAGCCTGGCCGGGTAAGGAGTCCATTGGGGTTGGGGAGTGGGCGGGGGCAAGAGTTCTGCACACAGGCGGGGCTTTTCTGGTTGGAATCTCCTACCTGTTCTAGAGGAGAGACCACCCAGGCTTTCTCATCAGCTCATCCAGCGGGGAGCACAAGGAGCAAGGAAGGTGGGAGTGGAGAGGGCAGGGAGAGGCTTAAGCTGTCAGAACTAAAATATCCAAAAATGCAAAGTCTGACTGCTCATTACAAGGACAAACATAGGTTAAGAAAAATATGCATTCGCAATTGCTTGTTGAATATAAAGAAACCCTAACACGAGGCTCAAGAAATGATTAAAACTGTGTATTTGGGGGTGGCTGGGCTTCACAGTGTTGGAAGGAACTAGGATTTGTTCACAGTGATTTCCTTAAGTCACACTTCCCTATCTTACAAATTTACTTAAAAAAATATAGAGAAATTTACGTATATTACACTCATAGTCTTGATTTCATTTTAACTTTTATACACAGGAAACCATTTGACAATATAACTAAACACTAAAGTTTACAAAAGTGTAAACCATACAAAATGAAAACTTTCAAACGCCTAACTGGAAGGACACAGAGTATCAGTCTGTCCTTCCCCCCTGTATCACACTCCAGGTATTTTCCAGGAGTAAGTAGCTTATTACAATATTTTAGGAATTTGAGCTTAGCTCCTTCAATGCACTGGATTTTCAAATATTTACATAAACTTTGGGTAGGTTTCCTCACATCAATTGAAATAGAAATTCATTTGCTTTAGCCTGTTAAATGTCAATGTTCTTTCGGGAAAAGTGCATTCACTAACTGATCCAAAAATGAAAGATGACCTTCAGGAGCATCTGGGTGGCTCAGTCAGTGAAGCGTCCAACTGTAGCTCAGGTCATGATCTCACGGTTCGTGAGTTCCAGCCCCGCGTCAGGCTCGTTGCTGTCAGTGCAGAGCCCGCTTCAGATCCTCTGCCCCTCCCGTGCGTGCTTTTTCTATCCCTCAAAAATAAACATTAAAAAAATGTTTAAATGACCTTAAGAAAACTTAACTGAACGCCTCTCACATGTTGAGGTTCTCTTGCCTAAACAGAGCAGATTCTACTTAGTTCCACAATTTTCTTGCTTTCCTCACGTTACCTCTCAATCAACTTAAGAGTTTCTGAGCCCAAGTGCCAAAGGAAACCAGAGCCAAAGGGCTGTACTGTTCAAGCAGCAAAGGAACCCAAAGGAAAGAAAGATCAGAATCAGCTCTTATGAGCAGCCTGCTTCCCACAGGATAGAAGGAAAGCCACATTCGGGAGGTTTCACATTCCAGGGGCCCCTGTTTGGCTCAGTGGGTACAGCAGGTGTCTCTTGAGCTTGGGCTCATGAGTTCAAGCCCCACTTACTTAAAAAAAAAAAAAAAAGTTTCCATTCTAGACTCCCCTGGTGGAGACAGAAGTCCTGAGGTGGGTCAGTCTGTGGAAAGGACACCTGAGCAGCCACGGGAATGAACTCCGGAAGCCCCACACACTCGCAGGGGAGGTACTGCTCCAGGAGGAAAAACTGGGCACCATGAACTTCCTTTTGCAGCCTCAAGGGGGAGCCAACGCTTAGACAGACCATCCTGAAGCCTCTGCCTGCCACTGGCATTGCTCTGCACCACCAGAGATCAGAGACATTTTATTATTTTATTTTATTTTATTTTATCTTATTTTATCTTATTTTATCTTATTTTATCTTATTTTATCTTATTTTATCTTATTTTATCTTATTTTATCTTATTTTATTTTATTTTATTTTATCTTTTATTTATTCGCACCACCAGAGATATTTTAAATGACATCAACCCAGTGTTGGAACAATCCAGCAAATCACTCAAACCCAGTGTTTATGTGGAAAGGAGAGGGAAAAAACAAAACAAAACTGTAAGGCCCTTAATAAACTGGCTCAACAAGAAACCTCCCAAGTATGAACCGCATTCACAAAAACTAAAAAAATAATAAGACGTTAATTATTTCCATGAGAACAAACTGCTTTACAAGCTATGAATCGTAGTTGAACACCACAGGTCTGCAAGTCTAAGCCTTGGAAATTCATCCCAACTCCTCCAAATCAAAGAACAGACCTCAGAATATCAGTAGCACACTCAAGGGACAGAAAAAGTAAAAAAAAAAAATAATAAATAAAAAAATAATAATAATAATACCTGAGGTGTAACCCCAGAAATTTTTTTTTTTTCTGAAATTCACTCCTTTCTTGACTCTTTGGAAATACTTCACAACTGCTTTTCGCGTTGTATGGATTAAATACGTTTTTATTCACTGAAAAACTTGAGACTAAAATTAATTTTTTTTTAATTTTTTTAAATGTTTATTTATTTTTGAGACAGAGAGAGACAGAGCATGAATGGGGGAGGGTCAGAGAGAGAGGGAGACACAGAATCCGAAGCAGGCTCCAGGCTCTGAGCTGTCAGCACAGAGCCCGACACGGGGCTTGAACTCACGGACCATGAGATCGTGACCTGAGCCGAAGTCGGCCGCTTAACCGACGACTGAGCCACCCAGGCGCCCCAAGACTAAAATTAATTCAAGAAATGTTTCAAATGTGACAAACCAAGGGAGGGAGGGGCTGTGCTGTCGGCACATCACCCAGTAAAGTTTCAAAGAGGAACCGCTACCCAGAGGACTTCCCATAGGATGTCTGTGCCCAGGAAAGATCCTGGGGGGAGAGACACAAGGATTTCATACCACGTTGTACCGGGCAGTTATTCGCTACTTTTCTATTCCGTAAAATATCCAGGAACAAAAAACTACACCCTTTTAAAAGAGCCATCCACTGACAGCGGGAAAATGATCAACAAATTAAGTATCGGGTCTGTTTAAAACTTTTTTTTTTTTAACATTTTATTTATTTTTGAGACAGAGAGAGAGAGAGAGAGAGAGAGAGAGAGAGAGAGAGAGAGAGAGAATATGAACAGGGGAGGGTCAGAGAAAGAGGGAGACAGAGAACCCGAAACAGGCTCCAAGTTCTGAGCTGTCAGCCCAGAGCCCGACGCGGGGCTCGAACCCACGGACCGCGAGGTCATGACCTGAGCCGAAGTCGGACGCTCAACCGACTGAGCCACCCAGGCGCCCCTCGGGTCTGTTTGTTTAAAAGGCACCATAGAGAACGAATAGTTCATAATGACGCTGTGAACTGGAGGAGGGATGCGGGCCAGGAGGGATTTGGAAGTTAATTTAGGCAACGAATGCCAGTCCTAGGGAGAGCTGGGCGCGGCGGGGGGCGGGGGGTGGGTGGGGCGACGGTGCCGCGACAGGCTCGTGGATTTCACGGTTTCCCCAAATTTTGGAAAACTCAGGAGAAAGCCGGTCCCCTCTGAAGAGAAAGGAGGGAATGGAGACCCCAAAGGCCATACTTAGCATCTCCCGCGCACGGACACCAGAGAGCCGGTCACGATTGCCCCCTGTCACCACGGTCACCGCACCATCTGGAGAGACGCGGAGCTGCGGGCGCGGAGCTGTCCCGAGGCTCGAAGGCCGAAGCTGCCGCGCACAGGGACCGCACAGGTCGTCGGGGTGCCGGCGGCCGGCCCAGCCCCCGGCCACGCGCGGACGGGACTGAGGTCCGAGCGGCGCCACCAACGGGTGCGCACGGTTCAGAGTCGTCCGCGAGGAGGCCAGTTCACGCCACGGCCAGCTCCGGCCAGTTCCACCCAGCACTCCGCCCCCCTCTCCGGAAGCCCGGGCCTGCCCACTCACCATTTCTAGCTTTCCTGTGTCTCCCGGCGTCCTACCTACGATTTCCGAGGAAGGTCCAGGGCTCAGCAAGACAGAACCCGAGGCACAGCGACGTGGAGGACTTCAGCGCAGGCGACCCGCGATCCAAACAATGGCGGGAGCCAGAAGCCTCCGGCGGCGCGCCTGCGGAGCGTCGCCCCACCCCCTTGCCCTGACGTCTCCCCTGATTGGACAGGTTGCAAGGCCCACCCACTCCCTCCCGAGTGACAGCAGGCCAGAGGTAAGGAGTCCGTGGAACGCCCGCTGCTGGGAGCCGCTCCTGGAACTGTGACCCTTCTTTGCAAGTACAGACCCTTAAAAGTCACCTGGTTCCATTTTGATCGTTGACTATTGACAGCGTTGGGGCTTCCACCCGATGCTTCCCCATCCTTATTTCATAGTTTAAAAAGCCTATTGCCTTCCAAGCCTATTGGCTGGGATGGAAAATTGGAGCCCCAGTCTCAGCTGGGGGCAGGGACTCTTCGAAAGACCAACCACAGTTGTAAGAGGCATTGACTAAATTCTCAAGTGTACGTTTTACACTGAAAGAAAATTTATTTTTAGGTCATCGTTTGAATGTATATTTAGAGAACCTTGATATATAAAAGGCTAGAATACCCCTATAAGGTAATTCGATTACTGTTTTAACTGATATAACAAGAAACAAAAAGTTATGTAAACATGGGACGTTCTTGGAAAGTATTGATATGCTTAAGAGATTGGATTGCAAAACTCTTTTTTTAATTTAAAAAGTGCTTATTTTAATTTTTTTAATGCTTATTTATTTTTGAGAGAGAGAGAGACAGAGTGTGAGCAGGGGAGGGGCGGAGAGAGAAGGAGACACAGAATCGAAAGCAGACTTCAGGCTCTGAGCTGTCAGCACAGATCCAACGTGGGGCTTGTACTCACTAACCGCCAGACCATGACCTGAGCTGAAGCGGGAAGCTTAACCGACTGAGCCTCCCAGGCGCCCCTAGAAAGCAAAACTCTTAATGCATATATCCACTTATTTGAACAACCTTAGGGTGAGCATTTCTTTTTTGAAAGTAATTTTATTTTTACATACACCAAATACTTAAAATGTGCATGTTTGTCATTGTCCAGACAATAAAATTGGATGTGAGAATGAAAAAAAATAAATAAAAATTAAAAAAAATCATTTTATGTTATTTTTTATCATGATAAATGTACCCTTTTATCCCTATCCCTTATTTACCCCATTCCTCCACCCACCTCACCTCTGATAATTATCAATTTATTCTTTATACTTAAGAGTCTGTTTCTTGGTTTGCTTCTCTCTCTCTCTCTCTCTCTCTCTCTCTCTCCCCTCTGCTTGTTTTGTCTGTAAATTCCACATATGAATGAAATCATATGGTATTCGTCTTTCTCTGACTGACTTATTTCACTTAGCATTATACTCTCGAGCTCCACCCATGTTGTTGCAAATGGCAATGTTTCATTCTTTTTTAATGGCTGAGTAATACTCCATTATAGATATAGATAGATATCACTTTTTGTTTACCCATTCATCTATCAATGGCTGCTTGGGCTAGTTCCATAGTTTTGCTATTTGAATAATGCTGCATAAAGATAGGGGTGCTTTTACTCATTTGAATTAGTGTTTTTGTATTTAGGGGGGGTGAATACCCAATAGTGTGATTCCTGGGTCATAGGGTAGTTCTATTTTTAATTTTTTGAGGAACCTCCATACTGCTTTCCCCAGTCGCTGCACCAGTTTGCATTCCTACCAACCACTCAAGAGGGTTCCTTTTTCTCCAAATTCTTCCCGACACTTGCTGTTTCTTGCGTTTTTGATTTTAGCCATTCTTTTTTTTTTAAACATTTATTTATTTAAAAAAAAATTTTTTTTCAACGTTTATTTATTTTTGGGACAGAGAGAGACAGAGCATGAACGGGGGAGGGGCAGAGAGAGAGGGAGACACAGAATCGGAAACAGGCTCCGGGCTCTGAGCCATCAGCCCAGAGCCTGACGCGGGGCTCGAACTCACGGACCGCGAGATCGTGACCTGGCTGAAGTCAGACGCTTAACCGACTGCGCCACCCAGGCGCCCCAAATTTTAAATATATAATACAGTACTATGAACTATATTATAGTCACCATGCTGTACATTACATCCCCATGACTTATTTATTTTATAACAGGAAGTTTGTACCTTTTGACCACCTTCCCCCATTCTGTGTGCTCTTGGCCATTTGTAAATCTTTCTTGGAAAATATCTATGCACGTCCCTTGACTTTTCATTTTTAAAATTTTTTAGAGATTTTCATTCTTTTTTTTAAAAAATGTGTTTAAGTTTATTTATTTATTTATTTATTTTGAGAGAGACAGAGACCGCTTAAGTGGGGGAGGGACAAAGAGAGAGGGAGAGAGAGAGAATCCCAAGCAGGCTCCCCATTGTCAGCACAGAGCCTGATGCAGGGCTCAAGCCCAAGAAATCATGAGATCAAGACTGAGCCACCCAGACTCCCCAGAGTTTATTTCTATGTAATCTCTACACCCAACATGGGGCTCAAATTCATGACCCTGAGATCAAGAGTTGCATGCTGTACCGATTGAGCCAGCCAGGTGTTCCTACATCCCTTGACTTTTTAAATGTAGATTATTTGAATTGTAGGATTTCTTTATGTATTCTTTTTTACTTTCAACATTTTATTTATGGGGGCGCCCGGGTGGCTCAGTCGGTTAAGTGTGCAACTCTTGATTTCAGCTCAGGTCATAACCTCACAGTCATGAGATTAAGCCCCATCTCGGGTCCTGCACTGGGTTGAAGCCTGCTTCAGATTCTCTCTCTCCCCCCCTCTTCTGCTTGTGATCTCTCTCAAATATTTTTAATGTAGATTTTACTGCAATTTTATTTTTTAATGTTTATTTTTTATTTTGAGAGAGAGAGAGAGAGTGCGTGCGTGAGTAGGGGGAAGAGGCAGAGAGAGAGGAGAGAGAGAGAATCCCAAGCAAGCTTTGTGCCAGCAGCATAGAGTCCTACTCAGGGCTAGATCCCATGAACCTCAAGATCATGATCTGAGCCGAAACCAACAGCAGTTGGACGCTTAACCGACTGAGCCACCAAGGCACCCCTATATATTCTTAATACGAGCACTTTTCAGTTATATTATTTGCAAAAATTTCTTCCTGTGGATTCTGTGTTTAGTTACATTTTATCCATTACAAATTTTTTTAAATGTTTATTTAGTTTTTGAGAGAGAGACAGACAGAGTGTGAACAGAGGAAGGGCAGAAAGAGAGGAGACACAGAATCTAAAGCAGGCTCCAGGCTCTGAGCTGTCAGCACAGAGCCCCATGTGGGGCTCAAACTCACAAACTGTGCATGACCTGAGTGGAAGTCAGATGCTTCACCTCCCGAGCCACCCAGGCACCCCATTTTTTTATCCATTTTTAAGTAGTTTACTAGCGTGAACTACCCTCTGAAACCAGTCTCCAGAACTTGCAAATCAGCTCGCAAAACTGAAACTGTATACATAGTAAACAACAAATCCCCATTGTCCTGTGCCCCAAACCCCTGACAGCTACCATACTTTGCTCCGACTCTATGAATTTTATTAGGCACTTCATCTAAGTGGAATAATACAGTTTTTCTTTTTTTTTTGACTGGCATGTTTCGCCTAGCATAATGTCCTCAAGGTTCACCCATGCTGTAGCATGTGTCAGAATTTCATTTCTTTAAAAAAAATTTTTTTTAACATTTATTCATTTTTGAGAGACAGAGCAGGCGTGGGGGAGGGGCAGAGAAAGAAGAGACACAGAACCCGAAGCAGCTTCCAGGCTCTGAGCTGTCAGCACAGCTCTGAGCATCCATCGTCGCAGGGCTTGAACTCACAGACTGCAAGATCGTGACCTGAGCCAAAGTCGGATGCTTAACCGACTGAGCCACCCAGGCGCCCCCATTTCTTTTTAAAGCTGAATAATATTCTGCTTGTATGTGTCTACCAAATTTTGTTGATCCATTCGTCTGTTGATGGACGCTTGGGTTTCTTCCACCTTAAGGCCACTGTAAATCATGCTCCTGTGAACACAGATGAACAAATATCTGTTTGAGTCCATATTTTGAATTCTTTTGGTTATCCACTCAAAGTGGAATTGTTGGATCATGCAATAACACTCTGTAATTTTTTTAAAAACTACCATACTGTTTTCCACAATGGCGGCATGCATTTATATTCCTACCAGAAGTGCATAAGTAGACGGGGTGCATGGGTGGTTCAGTTGGTTAAGCGTTGGACTTCAGCTCAGGTTGTGATCTCCTGGGTCACAAGTTTGAGCCCCACATAGGGCTCTTTGCTGAAGGCTTGGAGCCTAGAGTCTGCTTCAGTTTCTGTGTCTCCCTCTCTCTCTGCCCCTCCCTCACTTTCTTGTTTTCTCTCTCTCTCTCTCCGTCCCTCTCTCTCTCTCAAAACTAAACATTAAAAAAAAAAAGAAAATGAGGAGAACACTTCACACTCATTTTGTGAACCCACAAACCTGATCCAGCAATATGTAAAATTCTGTACCATGACCAAGTAGGATATATTCCAGGGATGAAAGCTTGGGTTAATATCTCAAAATCCATTAGTGTAATAATGATATCAATAGAGTAAAATGCAAAATGGCAAGATCTCATTAGCCTCAGAGAAAATAAGTGGCAAAATGCAATATGCTTTTATGATTAAAGCACTCAGCGTACCAGGAATAGAAGGAAATTAACTAGCCTCGTTATGAACATCTGTGAAAACCCCAAACTAAAATTATTTTTAGTGGTGAAAGACTGGATGCTTTCCCCTGAAGTAAGGAACAAAACAAGGATATCTGTTCTTGCCACTTATATTTGGGAGTGTACTGGCCATATTAGCCAAAGCTGTTATCCATAAAAAGACAAAACGCATTAAGATTGGTTAGGAAGATGTAATGGCATCTCTACCTCCCACTGAGATACCTTATCTTTAGAAAACTCTAAAAATAAAAAAAAAAACATTAGGGGCGCCTGGGTGGCGCGGTCGGTTAAGCGTCCGACTTCAGCCAGGTCACGATCTCGCGGTCTGTGAGTTCGAGCCCCCCGTCAGGCTCTGGGCTGATGGCTCAGAGCCTGGAGCCTGTTTCCGATTCTGTGTCTCCTTCTCTCTCTGCCCCTCCCCCGTTCGTGCTCTGTCTCTCTCTGTCCCAAAAATGAATAAACGTTGAAAAAAAAAATTTAAAAAAAAATAAAAAAAAAACATTAAAAAATACTCTTAAAACTGATCACTGAGTTCAGCAAATTGCTTGGATACAAGATCAATATGTAAAAATCAATTGCAGTGTTATACACTTGTAAGGAACAATCTGATAATGAAATTAGGAAAGGCATTTACAATGAAATCAAAAGGAATAAAATATTTAGGGATAATTTAGCAAAAGAAGTACACAGCGAATACTCAAAAAGCTATAAAATGTGGGGGAAAGACATTAATAAACGTGTAAATAAATGGGAAAGTGGATCAGAACACTTAACATTTTGAAATGGCACTCGCCCCCCAAATGGTCTAGAGACTCAACACCATACCTGTCATGCTCCCACTTCATTCCTTTATATAAATTGGCAACCTGGTTTTTAAAATTATATGGAGTTGCAAGGGAACCAGAATAACCAAAGCAGTCTCGAAAAAGAAAAGCAAAATGGTAGGGCTAACATTTCTTAAGGTCACAACTTTGAGATATGCAGTAGTAATCAAGAGAGTGTGATACTGACATAAGGGTAGACCTGTATAGATCTGTGGAATAGATTTAGATTTGAGAAATAAACCTATACATCTATAGTCACCTGATTTCTTGTGGGGGGGGGGTGGTGGAAGCCAAGAACAGGGCAAGAATAGTCTTCTCATAAGTTTGTGCTAAGCCAACTGGATAGCCATAAGCAAAAGAAAGAGGTTTTATTCTTACAGGATGTCACATACAATACTTTACCAGAAAGGATAAAGACCTAAATGAAAACGATAACACACTTACATAAAATAGGAAACCATTCTAGACTTGTATTTGGCAAAGAATTCGTAGACAAGACGCCGAGGGCAGGAATGGAAAAAAACAATAGACTTCATCAAATTAGTGACTTTTGTCCTTAAATGACACTATCAGGAAAAGGAAAATACTCTTTGAAACCCTTATTGTACTATTGCTGAGAATATAAAATCGTGTTGATGGTATATAAAACAACATGACAATTCCTCAAAAAACTACAAACTGAATTATCCTCTGATCTACCAATTCTATTTTGGGAATTGAAGAAGCAGCAACTCAAACAGTCTTACTCAGGTCATTGACCTGAGTCACATGCCTCTATGCCCCCTGGAGTTGCTTGGGACCACGATTATATGTTGTTGTTGTTGTTTAATTTTTTTTAATTTTTTTAAATGTTTTATTTATTTTTGAGACAGGGAGAGACAGAGCATGAACAGGGGAGGGGCAGAGAGAGGGAGACACAGAATCTGAAACAGGCTCCAGGCTCTGAGCAGTCAGCACAGAGCCCAACGCGGGGCTCGAACTCACAGACCTCGAGATCATGACCTGAGCCGAAGTCAGCCACTTAACCGACTGAGCCACCCAGGCGCCCCTGTTTAATTTTTTTTAACGTTTATTTATTTTTGAGAGTGAGACAGAGCATGAGTGGGGGAGGGGAGGGGTAGAGAGAGAGGCAGACACAGAATCTGAGGCAGGCTCCAGGCTCTGAGCTGTCAGCACACAGCCTGACATGGGGCTCAAACCCATGGACTGTGAGATCATGACCTGAGCTGAAGTCAGACCCTTAACGACTGAGCCACCCAGGCG
The DNA here is from genome assembly GCF_007474595.2 of Lynx canadensis. Taxonomy (NCBI): domain Eukaryota; kingdom Metazoa; phylum Chordata; class Mammalia; order Carnivora; family Felidae; genus Lynx; species Lynx canadensis. Next base: position 8,637,268 of record NC_044304.2, read on the forward strand.
TCCCAGGATCACCATTATATGCTATACGACACAAACCAACATCACTCAAACTCAGTGTTTGCACAAAATCACTCAGACTCCGTGTTTATGTGGTAAGGAGGGAAGAAACTGTAATGCATATTTACTAGTTCAAGCAGAAAATCCCAAATATCTATTCCTTTGGGGGGAAAGAAAGATGTCAACTAATTATTGTTTTCATGGCAAGACATTGTTTTGCAAATAATCAGTCCTGCTTGGATACTTCCTCTCTGCCAGTCTAAGCAGATTTGAAATCACCCAAAATTAATGAGCAGGCCTCAGAAACTTACAACGCACTCCCAGGGGAAGAAAAACTGAAATCAAAATTATTAACAAATGGGATACAATACTGGAATATCTGATTTTTTTCCTGAAACTTACCACTTTCTTACCTCCTTGGAAATATTTGGTACTTTCTTTCAAGCTCTACTAATTAAATAAATTTTACCCTATTGGAAAAAGAGAAATAAACGAGTACATCGTTTTAAGGTGCCCAAACCCAGCACGGGTCAGTGCCAACAGGACAGATCACCCAGAAATTTTCAAAGGGGAAACTCTACTAAAAGCCTTCACATAGGACGTTTGTGCCCCTTAGCGGAGAGGCACGTGGGTTTTATACAGGATATTCCAGGTTGTTTTTCTGTGCAATTAAAACTTTGAGTCTGGGGGCGCCTGGGTGGCGCAGTCGGTTAAGCGTCCGACTTCAGCCAGGTCACGATCTCGCGGTCTGTGAGTTCGAGCCCCGCATTGGGCTCTGGGCTGATGGCTCAGAGCCTGGAGCCTGCTTCCGATTCTGTGTCTCCCTCTCTCTCTGCGCCTCCCCCATTCATGCTCTGTCTCTCTCTGTCCCAAAAATAAATAAATGTTGAAAAAAAATTAAAAAAAAAAACAAAAAAAAACTTTGAGTCTGAAATACACCGTGGAGGACAAATAGTTGAAAATAATGTGAATCGGAGAGAGGAAGATGGCATTTGGTAATGAAGGAGTGATCTCAAAATTTAGGCATTTATTCCAGTTCTGAGATGGACTTCCCAATGTCACGGTAATTCTCACTACTGAGCTATATGCCTAAAATAGAAATTTTATAGAATGTGTATGCTACCACAATTAAAAGTACAAATTAAAAAAAAAAATTTTAATGTTTATTTATTTTTGAGAGAGAGAGAGAGCAAGAGTGGGGGAGGAGCAGAGAGCGAGGGAGACACAGAATCCGAAGCAGGCTCGTCAGCACAGAGCCTGACGTGGGTCTTGACCTCATGAGCGGTGAGATCGTGACCTGAGCCGAAGTTGGTCGCTTAACTGACTGAGGCACCCAGGCGCCCCTAAGAGTATAAATTTTAAAGCAAAAAAACTCAAACGCTTGAGAAGGCATGGAGTTCTCTAGCTGAAGTACCACATACACGCAGGTGGAGAAGGGACGGGTAGAAGCCTCAGTGTTGTCAACGGTTAAAGATCATGGAACCAGTCTTTATTGCATACGGTGAGGTCGTTTTTTAAAAATTTATTTATCTATTTTGGGAGAGAGCTAGTGGGAGGAGGAGAGAGAGAGGGAGAAAGAGAAAATCCCCAAATCCACACTGTCAGTGCGGTGCCACAGAGCTGACACCGATCTCAAACTCAGGAACCTCGAGATCATGACCTGAGCCAAGATCAAGAGTCTGACGCTTAACCGACTGAGCCACTAAGGCGCCCCGTGAGGTCATTTTTATTATGTTATTTGATTTGATTTTTTCCCCCGTGAGGTCATTTTTAAAGTGTTTTTGTAAACAAGGGTCACAGGTCCATGAGTGGTTTCGCGGCCTCATGCCAATGCCCCCGACCCAGGGAGGACCTCAGACCCTGTGTGTAAACCCCGCCTGGCCTGGCCCCTCTTCCTCTGAACAAGGGAGTCGCTCCACCGGAACGGACTCTGGACGCCTGTGTCCCCACGTTTACAAGGAGCTGCAGGAAGACGCCACGGTCCCCCTAGGGCCAGGACCAAGTTTTGTTTAAAAGCAAACGTCCCAGGAGGGGACAGCTTCCCGACCACCTAAAAGACTGGTTTTCGCAAGCAAGCGGACCTGCTGCCCTGTTGTCACTCAGGAGCGGAGGGGCGGGTCCTTGCGAGCGGTCCAATGAGGGCCGCGGCAGGGGCAGGTGGGTGTGGCGACGCCCCGCAGCCCCCTGGAAGCTCGAGGCCTGGCTCCGGCTCGCTTCTCACCTGCGCTTAAAAGGTCCCAGGTGGCTCTGCTGCAGCGTTAATCGCGCAGTGACCTGCACCTGCCGCGGGAGCAGCGGGCACGACGACGCCGGGCGACCCGAGAGGCCGGGAGATGGTGAGTGTGCGGGGCCGGGTGTGCCAGGACGGGGCGGAGTCCCCGAGTCCCCCGAGTCCCCGGTGGCGCCGCTCCGACCTCAGTCCCCCTCGCGCGCGGCCTGCGGGCTGTGCGGGCAGCCGGGACCCCGCGGCGTCCTGTCCCGTCACTGCGCGCGGCCGCGTCTCTCCCGATCCGTGCGGTGACCACGGGGGGAGGGGGGGAGTCGTCAAGGGACAGTCGTGACTCCGTCTCCGGGATTCGTACGCGGGAGGTGCTGTGGTCTGTGGGGTCCCAGCCCTTCCTGTCTCCCCAGGGGCACCCGTTTTCTCCGGAGTGTTCCAGATGTTGGGGAAACAGAGTCTCAAATCCAAGACCCTTTCCCCAGCCTAGCTCTTTCTAAGGCCAGCAATAAATCCCTGACTTTCCAGATCCTACCCCGCCTCCCCAGACGCCAACTTCCCCTCTCCAGTTCACAGCATCAGTATCAACTATGTGTCCTCCGGGGTGCATTTCAAACTGACGCAGCGTACACATTATATGGATGGGCCATTTGAAACGCTTGTGATTTTTCTCTGGATGTTTTTACACGAGAGGGAAGCAGACAGTAAGCACCTGGAGCTACGTTTTAGGAACTCCTGTGCCCCTCCCCCCAGGACCTTTCCTGGGCACAGGCATGTTGCGAGAACTCCTTTGGGTGGGCGTTCCTCTCTGAGACTTTCCTGGGTGATCTGCCCTGTGAGCACTGCCCATCCCTAGGTTTGTCACCTGGATAACACTCAGTCACTTTTTTTTGGTGTCCAGTTTTCAATTAAATGTAAAATGTATTTAAGTGATAGATTGAGAAAGACCATATTAAATATTTCCAAAGAGGGAAGACAAAGGTGAATTTCAGCTGTATATACATATGTATATACATATATATACACGTATATATATGTATTATATATATATGTATACAATTTTAGTATCACATCGCATGTGTTGACATTTCTTGTTTCTCGTTTTTCTTCCCGAGACGTTGCAGTAATATTCTGAAGTCTGTTTTGTTGCCGTTTTTAAAAATTTTTTTTAAATGTTTATTTCTGAGACAGAGCATGAGTGGGGGAGGGGCACAGAGAGAGGGAGACACAGAATCCGAAGCAGGCTCCAGGCTCTGAGCTGTCAGCACAGAGCCCGACGCGGGGCTCGAACTCACAAACCGTGAGATCATGGCCTGAGCCGAAGTCGGGGTCGCTCAACCGGCTGAGCCACCCAGGTGCCCCACTGTTGTTTTTTGTTGTTGTTGTTTTGTTTTTTGGTGAGGGGGAAGGAGAGCAATTTCAACTATAATTCCAGCACTTTGAGCATTCAAGTCCGATTAATTGTTTATAGGACAATTTCTTGCCATGGAAGTAATTTTTACTATCCTTATTTTATGAAAGTAATGAATACTTATGGATTTTCTTGTTGAACTAGAAAAATGCCTTACAAGTTTCTCCATCTTTTCTACATAAAATTGGGTTTGTGTGATCTTCCTAGATTCTTCATATACTGGGTTTGTGTCGTTAACAATACTACTATAGTCCAAAGCAATGTGACAGAAGCCTATGGCTGGCGACCCAAGCTAAGCTCCCCGCCCCCTTCCTCACAGAGTCTGCAAAGGGAAATACCTTCAAGGCCCAGCTGGTTCTTCCTGAGGAGCCTCTGCAGGTGTTTTTACCTGCTCACAACCACCTCAGAAGGAGGCTTGTCTTTCTTTTTTAAATGTTTATTTATTTTTGAGAGAGAGAGAGAGACAGTGCAAGTGGGGAAGAACAGAGAGAGAGGGAGACACAGAATCCGAAGCAGGCTCCAGGCTCTAGGCTCTGAGCTGTCAGCACAGAGCCCGATGCGGGGCTCAAACCCTTGAACTGTGAGATCGTGACCTGAGCTGAAGTCGGATGCTCAATGTACTGAGCCACCCAGGTGCCCCCAGAAGGAGCCTTTATATGGAGAGAAGCTACAGAGCCTGGAAAGCTGGGGATGCTTGTGCACAAAGGGGTGGGGAGGAGATGCCCTTTCTAGGTAAGTGTGGATCCCTTCGTCCTGTGTCTAGACCCAGGTTGGAGTTTTGCATCCACATGTAAGTGCACGGAGTGTCATTTGTTTGTATTGAGAAAGCCTGTGAAAGTCAGGAGGTCTGTGTCCGGGCTAGGGCTCGTGAATTTGGGAGTTCATTTGGGTAACAACCTACCAGTGAATCCTGCTGAGAGTTTCCTCACTTGGAGAACAGCAGCCTTAGGGAGAGAGGGGTTCCACTAGGCCCCGGGGGAGGGAGGGAGTTCAGGGGTCCCAGGGTTCATTCCTGTGACTGCTCAGGTATCCTTCCTCCCCCCACCCCACTCCCTACCTTAGCAGGGATCTTCCAACTCCGGGGATTCTGTCTCCACTGGAAGTGTCTGGAGTGTGTTTAAAACTCTCTGACTGTGACTTTCCTTCTGTCCTGTGAGGAGCTGGCTGCTTGTCTGTGCTGAGCTCAATATTTATGTTTCTTTTCTCCGGATTCCGTTAATGGATTGAGTATTGCAGTCCTTTGCTTCTAGTTTCCCTTAGCACTTTAATTCTGCTGCCTGTGGGAGAAATAACATTTTTTGTTTGTTTGTTTCTTGGGCTTGAAAATGTAAGTTGATTGAGAGAGATGATGGCAGTAAGACAGGAAAACTGCAGAACTAAATAGAACTTTTTGTTCCTTTTAGGCAGAGGTTTGAGATGCATGTGCTTGAGCTTTCCGGTACAATTTTTCATTTTTACATCAGTGTTTACGCATGTCCTTAGGGGACAGTGGCATTTAAAAGGGTAAAGGGGATGCCTGGGTGGCTCAGACTCTTGTTCGGCTCAGGTCATGATCTCACAGTTCATGGGATCGAGCCCTAGGTCATTGGGCTCTGCCCTGACAGCACAGAGCCTGCTTGGGATCATCTCTCTCTCTCTCTGCCCCTCTTCCCACTTGCATGCGCTATCTGTCTGTCTCTGTCCCCCTCTCGGTCTCCAAATAAATAAATAAAAGGGTAGGGGCGCCTGGGTGGCGCAGTCGGTTAAGCGTCCGACTTCAGCCAGGTCACGATCTCGCGGTCCGTGAAGTTCGAGCCCCGCGTCGGGCTCTGGGCTGACGGCTCAGAGCCTGGAGCCTGTTTCCGATTCTGTGTCTCCCTCTCTCTCTGTCCCTCCCCCGTTCATGCTCTGTCTCTCTCTGTCCCCAAAAAAATAAATAAACGTTGAAAAAAAAATTTTTTTTAATAAAAGGGTAAAGAAAGTATATTCTTATTTTAATTGATGTGAGGAAAGCTACTTATAGCTTATGTAAGTCTTTGAAAATCCAATGCATTTAAGGACCTAAATTCCAACCCCTATCGCATTAGAATATACTACTTATTCCTGGAAATAACCCCAGTGTTGAACTAAGGGAAGGACAAACTATGATGCCACATGTCCTTCTACTTAGAGATTTAGGGGTGCCTGGGTGGCTCAGATGGTTAAGCGTCCCACTCTTGATTTTGGCTCAGGTCATGATCTCCGGTTCGTGAGTTTGAGCCCTGAATCAGGCTCTGTGCTGACAGCGAGGAGCCTGCTTGAGATTCTCATTCTCTCTCTCTCTCTCCCTCCCTCCCTCCCTCCCTCCCTCCCTCCCTCTCAAAATAAACACTTAAAAGAATTAAAAAGAAAAAGATTTGAAAATATTCTTTTTTTTATGGTTTCACTTTTGTAACTGTGCTTAAAGGAATTCAATCTGGGGCACCTGGCTGGCTCAGCTGGTGGAGCGTGCGACTCTCGATCTCAAGGTTGTGGGTTCGAGCCCTATGTTGGGTATAGAGATTACTTAAAAATAAAACCTTTAAAAAAAAAAGGGAATTAAATCTTAGAATGGTTTCCTATGTACAAAAGTTAAAATTGAATAAAGACTGCTAACTAGTAAAACACAGTGTCTACCAACTTCTATTTTAAGTATATCCGTGAGATAGAAAGTTTAACATAAGAAAACTCACTGTCCAAACATCCTGCTCCCCTCCAGTGCTGTGACTCCAGCCATCTCCAAATACACGCTGTCGATCATTTCATGAACTTCCTGTTGGTGTTAAGTTTTTTATATAGAAATAAGCCACTTTTATATAGAAATAAGTAGAAATATTCTTTTTTTTAACTTTTTTTTCAACGTTTATTTATTTTTGGGACAGAGAGAGAGACAGAGCATGAACAGGGGAGGGGCAGAGAGAGAGGGAGACACAGAATCGGAAACAGGCTCCAGGCTCCGAGCCATCAGCCCAGAGCCCGACGCGGGGCTCGAACTCACGGACCGCGAGATCGTGACCTGGCTGAAGTCGGATGCTTAACCGACTGCGCCACCCAGGCGCCCCAGTAGAAATATTCTTCTTACCCATGTGTGTCCTTATAATCAGCCAGACTCCACATCTTTTCATGTTTGCTGACCGCTTACTCCTCACCACCCCCTCCCTTTCCCTTATCTCCACCACCTGGACAAAGCGACAAGAAAGTCCAGAGGCTCAGGGTGCCTGGGTGGCTCGGTCAGTTGGGCGTCGGACTTCAGCTCAGGTCACGACCTCACGGCTCGTGGGTTCGAGCCCCGTGTTGGGCTCTGTGCTGACAGTTCGGAGCCTGGAGCCTGCTTCGGATTCTGTGTCTCCCTCTGTCTCTGTCCCTCCCCTGCTCATGCTCTGTCTCTCTTTCTCTCTCTCTCACTCTCAAAAATAAATGCACATTAAAGAAAAGTCCAGAGGCTCCCTTATATGGCACTGGCCTCAGATTCTGAGCACACGAGTCCCTGTGTGCAAAACTCTTGCCCTGGCCCCACCCCCGACAAATATTCTTTGCTTGACCAAAGTTGTGTCAGGCTCCTAAACCTTCTCGTAGGTCTATCTGGGTAGCTCCCTGTAAAATTCAGTTTTGGCAAGAATCCTGCTAGGTCAGCTGAACCAGAATCCTCCCCACCCCCTCCATGTCTGACCACCCTTGATAGCTGATCAAGTTCCTCCCCCCCCCCCCACCCCTTATCCCCCAGTTGAAAGTGATCACCCTGGCCTGTCTTCAGTAAGAATCCTGTTAGGTCGTTTCAGCCAGAACCCTCTTACCCCTGATTTTTCTGAGTCCTTTTCCGTCCACTGACCTCCACCCTGTTCTCTGGCCATGAACTCCCACCTGCCCATGCTGTGTCCAGAGTTGAACCCCATCTCGTTTCTCATCCCCTGTGAAAATCCCATCACAGGTGTCTCTACACCCGTCACGATGGTTCTGAATGAAACCATCTTAAACTCATCTGCACTCCCATCTTTGACAAGTGCCACTGAATGTTTTTTCACTAACCCCCCAGCCACAATGAAACCCCATTCCGGGCTCCTTTCCTTGCTTTCTGAAGCCAGTTCAGAGCTGCTTGAGAGACTGACCCTGCCCTCCCCTCCCCTGGATCTCAATTATGTGAGTCATGTGAGGCCTAAGCCTTTTCCTACCCTCCTGGTGTATGGGGGCGGGCCTCAGTCTTAATGCAGGAACCGCGTATCTGCATGTGACCAGGACAGGTGGCCATGAGCAGCATGTCCAGACAAAACCAGTGCCCGTGGGTCTGTAGTCTCTTACTCTGACTTGCTCACCTGCTCTGCTCCATGACAGTCCTGTGGGCTGCTAGGTCCTGGGGAGCTCATGTTATATGCTGTGCTGCCCTGTCTTGGGGCAAGCCTACCAACCCGAAGTTCTCGATTCAACCGACCAGAGTTCTAGGATTCCTAGGCCTTTCAGAGCAAAATTGGGGCCTCCTTACAGTGGTCCTGGGTTAATGTGTTTGCAGAGATTTATCTGTGCGTCAGAAGGAAGCTGTGATAGAGGCAGCGTTGGCCCTGAGATATCCCCGGGGGTGGGGGTGGGAGAGAGGACTGTGCAAGAGGAGGCCATATCAAGAGGTCACTCCTGAAACAGCTCCCATTTAAAAAGAGGAAGAGGTGGGTGCCTGGGTGGCTCAGTCGGTTCAGTGGTCCGACTCTTGACTTCAGCTCAGGTCATGATTTCACAGTTGTGGGGTTGAGCCCCGAGTCGGTCTCTGAACGTGGAGCCTGCTTTGGATTCTCTTTCTGTCTGTCTGTCTCTCTGTTCATTCTTGCACTCTCTCAATAAATAAACTTGAAAAAGAGGAGAAGAGAGGAGAAAGGCAGTCATTAGAATGTGAGGTAAGTCCTGACGCCAGAGGAGTCACCAGGATCTTAAACGCCTCTGCTGCTGCCTCCCTGTCCGTATTGCAGCAATGACTGTGACCCCCAAGGTTCTAGAGGACAATACCCCCGGCCTCACTGCGGCACAGCAAAGGTATCAGCTGAAACTGACTTAGGTCCGGGATCTTTAACACCTATACGCCAACAAGTCGTCACAGGGGAGTTTCCTGATGGCACTGATTTGAGGCTCTCTGGAGGAAAAAAATATACAAACATCAGGGTAGTCTCTTTCTCTGCCCTTCCCCCACTCGCACTCAAAAATACAAAACATTTAAAAAATTTTTTAATTAAATAAAAATTAAAAAATAAATATCAGCGTAGAGAGGACCCTCCTTTCCCTGAAGTTCATCCAGTGACCAAAAAATCCCCAAAAAGCAAAATCGGGAAGGACAGGTGGGAAGGAACAAAAGAGAAAAATACTAAAAGGTCCACAATTTTACCAAATTGGAAATCCAAAATATGCTAAAGGAAGAATTTACACAACAAAAAAGATTGCAGGGCACTGTATAAACCCTTTAAAAGACACAGGGTTTGGGGGCCTCTACAACACAGATTCCGAATTAATTTTGCCAACTGCTTTAATGCATTAATTCCGAAACCTTCATGCAAATGATACTAAGGCTCAAATTCTATCCCAGAAAATTTAAGCAAGTTACCCCTGATAATGTAGGGGAGTTCCTGAGTATAAAATAGGGGACAAATAGATATGTCTCACCTTAACCCTTTCCTCAGTTTCTTGCCAGGTACATAGTTCTGGAAGAGGCGACTTTTCTAACTTCACTATGATGTTAGCTGTGCATTTGTCATATATGGCTTTTATGCTCTTGAGGTACATTCTTTTTTTTTTTTTTTTAAGTTTCTTTATTTATTTTGAGATAGAGATCATGTGCAAGTGGGGTAGGGGCAGAGAGACAGAGTTGGAGAGAGAGAATCCCAAGCAGGCCCATGCAGGACCTGATCTCACGACCCTGAGATCCAACTGAGCCACCTAGGTGCCCCGAGGTACATTCTTTCTCTACCTAATTTGTTCTATTTCATCATTAAAGGATGTTGGATGTTGTCAAATGCCTCCCCTGCACCTGCTGAGATGATCATATGACTTTTATCTTTCATCTTGTTAATTGGGTATAGCACAGGTATTGATTTGCATATGTTGAACCATCCTTGCATACCAGGGATAAATTCACTTGATCAAGTTGTATAAGCCTTTTAGTGTGCTGTTGAATTTAATGTAGTCACCCAACTAGCTGAGCCACCCAGGCGCCCCTTAATTTTCTTTCCTTGGAGTGTCCTCGTCTGACTTTGTTATCTATGTAATGCTGGCCTCAGACACCTGGGTGGCTCAGTTGGCTAAGCATTGATGGTACAGAGCCTGCTTGTGATTCTCTCTTTCCCTCTGTCTCTGCCCCTCCCCCTCTCACACTATCGCTGTCTTTCTCAAAATAAATACACTTTTAAAAACTTTAATAGGGGAGCCTGGGTGGCTCTGTCAGTTAAGTGTCCGACTTAGGCTCAGGTTATGATCTCACAGTTCGTGAGTTCGAGCCCTCCATCAGGCTCTGTGCTGACATCTGGGAGCCTGGAGCCTGCTTAGGATTCTATGTCTCCCTCTCTCTCTGCCTCTCCCCCACTCATGCTCTGTCTACCCTTTCTCTCCAAAATAAATAAACATTAAAAAATTTTTTTTAAAAAACTTTAATAACGGGCACCTGGGTGGCTCAGTCGGTTAAGCATCCGACTTCAGCTCAGGTCATGATCTCGCAGTTCACGAGTTTGAGCCCCACATTGGGCTCTGTGCTGACAGCTCAGAGCCTGGAGCCTGCTTCGGATTCTGTGTTTCTGTCTCTCTCTCTGCCCCTCTCCTGCTCACACTCTGTCTTGCTCTTTGTCAAAAATAAAATTTAAAAAATATATTTTAAAAAAACTTTAAAAAATATAATGCTGGCCTCATAAAATGATTTTGGAAGTATTTCCTCCTTTCTAATTTGTTGCAAGAGTTTGAGAAGAGTTAGTATGAATTTTTAACTTTTTTTTTGAGAGAGAGACAGAGCGTTTGTAAGGGAGGGACAGGGAGAGAAGGAGACACAGAATCTGAAGCAGGCTCCAGGCTCTGAGCTGTCAACACAGAGCCTGACGTGGGGCTCAAACTCTCCAACCGCCAGATCACGACCTGAGCCAAAGTTGGATGCTTAACCAACTGAGCCACCCAGGTGCCCCAGGAATTTTTTAAGTGTTGGGTAGAATTCACCAGTGAGGCCATCTGGTCCTGGGCTTTTCTTTGTTGGGAGTTTTTTTTGATTCCTGATTCGATTTCCTTACTCCTTACTGAGTTTTGATTTTCTGTTTCACGGTTCAGTCTTAGTAAGTTGTATGTTTAAAGGAATTTATACTTGTAGGTTATCAAATTTGTTAACAAAAATTTATTCATAGTAGTCTCTTACAATACTTTGAATTTCAGTGCTATCAATTATAATTTCTTTTTACTTTCTGATTTTAACGTTTTTTTTTTTTTTTTTTTAATTTATTTTTGGGACAGAGAGAGACAGAGCATGAACGGGGGAGGGGCAGAGAGAGAGGGAGACACAGAATCGGAAACAGGCTCCAGGCTCCGAGCCATCAGCCCAGAGCCTGACGCGGGGCTCGAACTCACGGACCGCGAGATCGTGACCTGGCTGAAGTCGGACGCTTAACCGACTGCGCCACCCAGGCGCCCCTACTTTCTGATTTTATTAATCTTTTCTTCATTTAGCTAAAGGTTTGTCAGCTTGGTTTATCTCTTTCTTTCTTTCTTTCTTTCTTTCTTTCTTTCTTTCTTTCTTTCAAGTTTTATTTATTTTTGAGACAGGGAGAGACAGAGCATGAACAGGGGAGGGGCAGAGAGAGGGAGACACAGAATCTGAAACAGGCTCCAGGCTCTGAGCTGTCAGCACAGAGCTGGACGCGGGGCTCGAACTCACAGACCACAAGATCATGACCTGAGCTGAAGTCGGCCGCTCAACCAACTGAGCCACCCAGGCGCCCCATTCTTTATTTTTTTTTAAGTTTATTTATTTATTTTGAAAGAGAGAGAGAATGAGCAGGGGACGGGCAGAGCGAGAGGGGGACCGAAGGTCTGAAGCAGGCTATGCACTGACAGCAGCGAGCCCGATGCGAGACTTGAAATCACAAACTGTGAGATCATGACCTGAGCCGAAGTCAGACGCTCAACTGACTGAGCCACCCAGGTGCCTCTCCAGCCATTCTTTCTTTTTTTTTTTTAATTTTTTTTAACGTTTATTTATTTTTGAGACAGAGACAGAGCATGAACGGGGGAGGGTCAGAGAGAGAGGGAGACACAGAATCCGAAACAGGCTCCAGGCTCTGAGCCCTCAGCACAGAGCCCGACGCGGGGCTTGAACTCACGAACCGCGAGATCATGACCTGAGCCGAAGTCGGACGCTTAACCGACCGAGCCACCCAGGCGCCCTGAGCCATTATTTCTTTAAGCGTTCTGCCATTCTCTCTTCTTCTGGAATTTCCATTATGTGTGTATTGTTTATTTTACAGGTGTCCCCTAAGTCTCATAACCTTTCTTCACTCCTTTTTGTTCATTTTTCTTTTCTTCTCCTTCATCTGTATGATTTCTAATGACTGGTCTTCAAGTTCACAGATTCTTTCATCGTATTCATCAAGTCAGCTCTTGAGCCTCTCTATTTGCATCTCTTTTTTTCATCTCACTTTTCCTTCAGTGCTGGAATTTCCATTTGGGTTCTTTATGATTTCTACTCTCTGCCATACTTCTTGCTTTGTTCATGTATTGTTTTCTTGATTTCATGGAGTTGTCTGTAGAGGCCGCTTTTGGACAACAGGCTTGTGCAATGGAAACATGATCAAGGCAGAAGAGCCCAAAGTGACCCCAACCCCCCTGGCTGAATACAGCCGGGCCCATCAGGCCACCCGTCTCAAAATATCCATAGTCCCTGACTGACCCATGGGCTACTTAGCTCTAGGCACCGTTACCAAAGAAGGGAAAATTCCATATGTCACCATACCCCCTTACCTTCCCTCTCTAACAACAGCCCCCGTTCACAGCCTCCTTTGCTGTCCTACCTGCTGCTCCCTTGCAGTGTATTCGATAAACTTCTTCATTCTGCCTCGGGTGAATCCTTTCAACTGTCCGCACCACTGGCTTCCACCCGATTGTCACCCCACGCTTGGGGGGTCCCCATCGGATCGAGAGAGACACCACAGTGTCTATCTGGGCTCTTGTGAAGCTTTCTGAGCTTTCTTGGAACAATTATATCAGGCAACTTGCAGATCTCTATTTCTATTGGATAGGTTACTAGAAAATTGTTGTGTTCCTTTGTTGGCATCATTTTTCCTTTGTGTGTGTGCGTGTGTGTGTGTGTGTGTGTGTGTGTGCGTTCCTTGAATTCCTTGAAGTCTCACGTTGGTGTCTTTGCATGTGAGGAAGTAGCCACTTTCTCCAGTCTTTACTAACTCACTTTGGGAGAGGAACACCGTCACCAGTCAGCCCAGCTAGGGATTCTGAGGCTCTCTCGGATCTTTTCTACTGATGTACCTGCTTCATACCTCCAGCCCCCTCATTAGGGGTAATTCTGAAGATTAGCCACCTTCTTTTGATCCCTCAAAGCCAGGCCAGGTGCTGAGAGCTTCCTTTTTGTTTCCCCTAGGGTGGTACCCTGAAGTGCTCAAGTTTGTGCATTCTTTTCTCTTTTTTTCAAAGTTGTTTTTTTTTTTTTTAATTTAAACGATCTCTGTACCCAATGTGGGGCTCGAACTCACAATCCTGAGATCAAGAACTGCATGCTCTACCAACTGAGCCAGCCAGGTGCTCCTGTGCACCTTTTTCTAATCCCACTGAGTTGAGCCCTCTGAATGCATGTGCTTACAAGACATTAAGAGGCTTGTACTCACTGTCTGGGCTACAAGGGAGCGGATCATATGGGTGGGAGTGAGGTGTATGGAGTATTGAGCGTGCCCATGGGCCATTTGGGAGTGTCCACAGGCATTGCCTCCGAAGTGGCTGAAATGCAAGCGCCCAGATCGAATATGCAAGCACTTAGTAGGATCCGCAGCCATTTGTTGAGTCCCAAGCTCTGGTTGCCTTAGGTCTTTCCAAGTCCTTCCCTGCTCCCAGCCTTCCAGCCACTCAGCTGTGTTGATATCCTCAGTATTTTCGGTGAGACAGGAAAGCGGTGAGCCTTCTGAACAGCATCCCACACCACCGGGGGAATCCAAGTGCTCTCTTATAACGTTTCACTTTCCCCATGGGGGGAATTATGGGCCAACACCGTCTCTCTTGGGAAGGAGCTGTGCTGCCTTTGGGGAGAAGGTGACACAGGTAAAATAAAACCACTCTTCTTACCTCCTCATGGGGTCTATTCTCAGAGTTTTTGCTCCTTTGGGGTGCGTGAACTGGACCACTGGAAATTTCCACAGAGGTACTCTCATCATTGGGTGGCTTTCAAAATTGGTGCCTGGTGGGGATATGACAGTAGAAAACTTCTATTCCACCATCTTGCTGACCTCTCTTATTGACCCATATGATATTTGGCTGTGTGGAGATTTCCCAACCATTGTTCCGTTATTGATTTCCAAGTTAATATAATTTTGGTTTACAAGCATAATTTTCTTTTTCTTTCTCTCTCTCTCTCTCTTTCTTTTCCTTTCTTTCCTTCTTTCTTTTCTTTTCTCTTTTCTTTTTCTTCCTTCCTTCCTTCCTTCCTTCCTTCCTTCCTTCCTTCCTTCCTTCCTTCCTTCCTTCCTTCCTCTCTGAGTTTGTTAGGGTGTGTTTTATGGCCCAGAATGTGGTCTGGTTTGGTGGACGGTCTACATGAACCTCAGAAGAATGTTTGGATGAGGTGTTGCATAGGTTTCAATGAAAGCCACTTGCCTGATGGTGTTAACAGTGTCCTTCATGATCTCTGCCTGTTGGACCTGCTAATTACTGATGGGGGCTGGTGCTGGAATCTCTGTAGTAACAGGTTCAATTATTTCTTCTTAGAGTTCTTTCAGTTTTTGCCTCGTGTGTTTTGCCCCACTGTTACACACATACCCTTGAAGGAGTGCTGTGTCTTCTTGGAGACTTGACCCCTTTATCATTATGTAATGCTCCAAAGGTAATATACCTATACCAGCTTTCTTGTGTTCAGTGTTGGCATGCCATGGTATATCTTTTCCCATCTCTTAATCTACATGAATCTTTGTATGTAAAGTGTGACCCTTGTAGACAACATGTAATTGTTATTTTATTATCCACTGAGACGGTTTTTGTCTTTCCCTTGTATTTAGACCACTAATGTTTAAGAAGATTGTTTGATTAAAATCTAGGGGCACTGGGATGTCTCAGCTGATGGAGCATCCGACTTTGGCTCAGGTTATGATCTTGCGGTTCACGAGTTCAAGCCCCGCGTCGGGCTCTGCCCTGACAGCTCAGGGCCTGGAGCCTGCTTCGGATTCTGTGTCTCCTTCTGTCTCTGCCCCTCCCTCACCCGTGCTCTCTTTGTCTCTCAAAAATAAATAAGCATTAAAAAAACCTATATAGGGGCGTCTGGGTGGCTCAGTAGGTTAAGCGGCCGACTTCGGCTCAGGTCATGATCTCGCGGTCCCTGAGTTTGAGCCCCGCGTCGGGCGCTGTGTTGACAGCTCAGAGCCTGGAGCCTGTTTCAGATTCTGTGTCTCCCTCTCTCTGACCCTCCCCCGTTCATGCTCTGTCTCTCTCTGTCTCAAAAATAAATAAACGTTAAAAAATTAAAAAAATAAAAAAACCTATATATTTTATTGTTTCCCATTTGCTGCCTTTGTTCTTTCTTTGTTTTCTACTTTTTTCTTCCTTCTCTGCCTTTTATTGAACATTTTACCACATTTCATTTCTTCCACTCTCCCAGCATATCATTATACCTTTTTTAGTTGTTAGGCTCGAGTTTTGACATATATTTACAGCTAACCCAAGCCCTGTCTGAAGCAACACTATACCACTCTCTGGATGAGGAAGTACCTCATAACAGAGTATTTCCAATTCTTCCCTCCCTGTCCCTTGTGACATTGCTGTCATTCATTTTTGTTTATGAGGTCTATGCACTGAAAATATTGCTATTACGGCTTTGAACAAAGTGTTATTTGTCAGATTAAATACAAATAGCAAAAGCACGTCCTTGAATTTTACCTTCACTGATTTCTTCTCTAACATTCTCCCTTTCTTTATTATTACCTTCTTCCCGATGAGTTTCTTTTTTCTTAATTTTTAAAATGCTTATTTATTTTTGAGAAAGAGTGCAAGCAGGGGACGGACAGAGAGAAAGGGAGACACAAAACCCAAAGCAGACTGCAGGCTCTGAGCTGTCAGCGCAGAGCTGGACAGGGGGCTCAAACCCACGGACCGTGAGACCAGGACCTGAGCTGAAGTTGGACGCTTAACCGACTGAGCCACCCAGGTGCCCCCTGACGAGTTTCTCTTAACATTCCTTGGGAAGCAGGTTTTACTGATGACAGACTCCCTCACGTTTCGTTTGTCTCAGAAAACCTTTTTTTCTCAGTCATGTTTTTTAAGTTTATTTATTTATTTTGAAGGAGAGAGAGCAAGCATGTGTGCATCACGAGCGGGGGAGGGGTAGAGAGTGAGGGAGAGAGAGAATCCCAAGCAGGCTCCATGCTGTCAGTACACAGCCTGATGTGGGGCTTGAACCCACGCATCGCGAGATCATGACCTGGGCTGACACCAAGAGTCGGACGCTGAACCGACTGAGCCACCCAGGCACCCGTTTCCCTCACTTTTGAAGGATAATTTTGTTTGACACAGAATTGTAGCTGGGTATTTTTTTTTTCTTTCAACGCTTTCTATTTAACAAAACTCTTTTCCTACTTGCATGGTTTCCGAAAAGAAGTCAGATTTAATTCTTTTCTTTCTTTCTATATAATGAAGGTTTTCTCCCCCTAGTTTCTTTCAAGATTTTCTCTTTGCCTTTTCCCCTCAACTTTGAATGTGACATTTCTAGGTGTGCATTTCTAGGTTTTTATCCTCTTTGGTGATCCCTGGGCTTCCTGGATCTGTAGTTTGGTGTCTAACATTAATTTGGGTACTATTGTTTGACTTCTGGCCCCTGTTCCTTTCTGGTTTTCTTCTCCTTCATGTATTCTAATTATGTTTATGTTACACCTTGTATAATTGTCCCAAATTTCTTAGATTTGTTTTGCCTTTTTCGTTTATTCTCTTTGCATTTCAGTTTTGGAAATTCTATTGACATTTCTTCAAGCCCACTGAATCCTTCCTCACATACTTCCACTGTATTCGAAAGGCCCCCAAAGGAATTCTTCATTTTTCTTCTATTGTTTTGGTGGTTTTTTTTTTCATTTCATGCATATTTCTTTTGGTTCTTAGTTTTCATCTCTGAGTAGAGTATCTACGGGGCCCCTGGGTGACCCATTTGGTTGAGTGTCCGACTTTGGCTCAGGTCATAATCTTGTGGTTTGTGAGTTTGGGCGCCCATCAGGCTCGGTGCTGACAGCTTGGAGCCTGCAGCCTGTTTCGAATTCTGTGTCTACCTCTCTCTCTGCCCCTCCCCTGCTCATGCTCTGTCTCTCAATACTAAACGTTAAAAAAATTTCTTTAAAATTTTTTAAGAATAAAAACAAAAAAGATTACTTATCTGTTTTTGCATGTTATCCACTGTTTCTTATTAAAACACTTAGCATATTTTTTGTTAATTTTTTAAGAAAATTTTTAACGTTTATCCATTTGTAAGAGACAGAGCGTGAGCTGGGGAGAGGCAGGGAGAGAAGGAGTCACAGTATCTGAAGCAGGCTCCAGGCTCTGAGCTGTCAGCACAGAGCCTGATGCAGGGCTCGAACTCATGAACCATGAGTTCATGGTCTGGGCCGAAGTCAGACACTTAACCTACTGAGCCACCCAGGCACCCCTGATTTTTTTAATTAATTAATTAATTTTTTAATTTAAATTTTTCATGTTTATTTTTGAGAGAGAGAGAGACAGAGCATGAGCGGGGGAGAGGCAGAGAGAGAGAGGGAGACACAGAATCCGAAGCAGGCTCCAGGCTCTGAACTGTCAGCACAGAACCTGATGCAGGGCTCAAACTCATGAGCTGTGAGATCATGACTTGAGCCAAAGCCAGATGCTTAACCAACGGAGCCACCCAGGCGCCCCTTCATTTATTTTTTGAGAGACAGAGCTAGCAGGGGAGGGGCAGAGAGAAAGAGAGGGAGAGAGAGAATCCCAAGTAGGCTCTACCCTGTCAGCACAGGGCCCGATGCAGGCCTCGAACTCACGAACCATGAAATCATGACCTGAGCCAAAACCAAGAGTCGGAGGCTTAACGGATTGAACCACCCAGTCACCCCAAAAGTGCTTAGCATATTGATCATGGTTGCTTTATGTCTCTGGTCTAATAATTGTAGCATATCTGCTACATCTGAGTCGAGTTCTTTTACTTGTACGATCTCCTCAAACTGTGTATTTTAATAATGTTGTTGCTGTTGTTGAATGCCAGGCACGGTGTACTGTGAAAAAGGAACTGGGGTAAATAGGCCTTTGGTGTAAGGGTTTGTGTTTATCTGAGTAGGGTTTAGGTTGTGTTTACTCTCTGTTGTAGCTGCCAAAGGCTAAAATGCTCTCAGGTGCCCTTTTGTCACCCATGTTATCTTTGGGGGTACTATAGAGACTTCTTTAAGTTCTGAAATGTACAGTTCTTTGTTTATTCCACGGTTGTTAAATGGGAGTTTTCTGATGGAATGTCTTGGGTGGAGAGAAGTGTTCTATAGTCTTGATGTCACTATTTTAATGATCACATGTCTCTGGGCTGTGACCTTTGGTATAATAAGAAAAATGTCTGGGGCACCTGGGGTGGCTCAGTTAGTTAAGATCTTGATCTCAGCTCGGATCTTAGAACGTTCAGCCCCGCCCCCAACCTGTAGGGAGTGGGGAGGAGCTACAGTTTGAGTGATTCACCAACCACCAATGATTTCATCCGACGTGCCTAGCTAGCTACGCACGGAAACTTCACCCAAACCCTTAAACCTCAGGATTCAGAGAGATGCTAAGCTGGTGAAGACACCAATGTGCTGGGAGGGTGCTGTATCCGGAGAAGGCACGGGAGTTCCCTACCTTCCCCCACCTACTTCGTCCTGCACACCCCTTCCATTGGGCTGTTCCTGACTTGTAGCTTTTATAATAAATCAGGAATAAAAAATAAAGAGCTTCTGTGAGTTCCGGTAGTGTTTCTGCTGAATTAACAAACATGGGAGTGCACCTAGAGAACCTCCCCGGTCGGGGCCTCCCCTTTGCAGCTGGCGGCTGATGCGGCGGCCCTTTTGTGGGCTGTGCCCTTAAACCGTAGAGTCTGAAACGAACTCTGGTTAGCGTTAGAACTGCATTGAACTGTAGGCCACCCAGCTGGTGTTGGAGAGTTGGGGAAATAGTTTTGGAAAACACACCACACGTTGGCTGTGAGCGGTGAAAAATGACCAGTGAACCTCACAAGTCTATCTCCGTTCCCTACACCCTCACCTTAGGTCAGGCAGAAAGGCTGGGGAGAACTGGAGTTAGTTATTTCCCTCTCTGCCCCCCAGGTGATTCTTGAAAAACCAGTCTTTGGAAGACAGGTCTTGTTAAGAACAGACCATTGTAGGAATGTATCAAAATGGCTATTATTTTTGGAGAAGGCAGTTTGTACTGTGACCTCAATTCTTTGATAGATCATTGATTTTTTTTTTTTAAGCTTACTTGCTTTTACCTGGTAAATATAGAAATGTCACCTTCTGAACTTCTTACGTGCCAGAGAAGAAACCAGACGTCTCTGACTCCACTTTTAAATATTTGACTGCTGATATACATTGGGAAAATCCAGTATTATTCTGGAGTAGAGAAAACCCACTTCTTTTCTCCTGTGTGTCTCCTTTATGTTTCCTGAGAACACTTTACTTCCAACAGTTCTGGTCACCAAACGTGTGACGCAGCTGGGGGTCCTGTAACTTCACTCAGTCCTGACACGATCCACCTGTAGGTAGTGTAGATCCCACAGGTTAAGTGCTCAGTCCCACAGGACCTCTCCCATCCCAGTTCAGATGCCGGTCACATGAAGCAAGTCCCAACAAGGTTACTCACAACTTCTGTCCTGCTACAAATCAGAGGTTCTCACAATCCCCTGCTTGGGTTCAATTAATTTGTTAGAGCAACTTCCAGAAGTCAGGGAAAACTTACTTACACTTAACCAGTTTATTAAAGGATATGATAAGAGATGCAAATGAATGGCTAGGTGAAGAGATAGGTAGGGAGAGTACTTGGAGGGCCCCTACGGAGTTGGGGTCCCCCACCCCCAAAGTCTCCAAACCCCATATTACTGGGATTTTATGGAGGCTTACTAATGTAGGCATGATCAATTATTAACTCCATTTCCAGCTTCTCCCCCCTCTCTGGGGGATGGGGGCTGGGCTAAAAATTCCAAGCTCCTAATCATGGCTTGGACTTTCTGGCGACCAACCCCCACCCAGGAGCCCACCCAGAGTTGCCTCATTAGAACAAAAGTTTCTCCCAGTGCTGGTATCACTTAGAAATTTACATAGTTTCGGGGCACCCAGGTGGCTCAGTCGGTTGGGCATCCGACTCTGGCTCAGGTCATGATCTCGTGTTCCATGAGTTCGAGCCCCGCATCAGGCTCTGTGCGGACAGCTCAGAGCCTGGAGTCTGCTTCAGATTCTGTGTCTCCTTCTCTGCCCCTCCCCCACTCACACCCTGTCTCTCTCTCTCTCTCTCTCTCTCTCTCTCTCTCTCACAAAACATAAACATCAAAAAAAAATTTTTTTTTAAGAAATTTACATAGTTTCAAGAGCCCTGTGTCAGGGACAGAATTAAAGGCCACATATTAAGCCAAGACTGGCTTTTAGTGCTCTTATCCCTAGGAATTTACAAGTGCCAGTCACCTGGGGCAGAGATATTTCCCATTATCTGACAGATGACTCTTAACATTTTATATCCCTCCCTCTACCCTTTGGGCTCCACATCTGTATAAGGTGATAAGAAAGCCTGGGTGCTCAGCTTTGGCCCTGGCAAGAGAGTCAATCACATAAGGCCCTGCCCATGAGCACAAACTCTCACCCTAGCCACCCTCCAACCAACCTGAATAAAACCCAGGCCAGTCTCCTTCCCTTGCTTTCTCAAGGCATTTCTCGCCTGCTTGAGAAGGCCTGCCTGGCCCTCCCCGGAAACTTCCATTATTAAAGTTAATAAACCTTTTCACACGTTTCTGGTAGGTGCGTTTTAGTCTCTGCTACTCAACCAAACCTTGGTGAGGGGGATGGGAGGGTGGTGGGGATCCTCCTGTCTCTACAGGTTATAGAAGAGGTGACCTGGCATCATCTATATATATGAGATATATATATATATATGTATATATCATATATATATATGATATATATATAGTTAGTATATTTGTTCTATTAATGCATACTCGTTGATCTTTTCATATCATACCTTTGTTTTGTTTTAAGCAGGTGTTTTTTTTATTAAAAAAATTTTTAATGTTTATTTATTTGAGAGAGAGGCAGAGACAGAGCATGAGCAGGGGAGGGGCATCGAGAGAGGGAGTCACAGAATTGGAAGCAGGCTCCAGGCTCTGAGCTGTCAGCACAGAGCCCGACAGAGAGCTCCAACTCACAAACGGTGAGATCATGACCTGAGCCGAAGTCAGATGCTCAATCAACTGAGCCACCCAGGCGCCCCTCAAAGCAGTTTTTTTTTTTTTAAGTTTATCTACTTATTTATGAGAGAGAGAGAGCGCCAGCGAGCAGCTCACACGTGCGCAAGCAGGGGAGGGGTAGAGAGAGAGAGAGAATCGCAAGCAGGCTCCTCAATGGCAGTGTGGGGCTCAAAACCAGAAGTGGTGAGATCATGACCTGAGCCCAAATCAAGACCTGGCGCCAGCCAGGTGCCTCCCCCTTTGATTTTTAAAGTACGAATGATGAGTTTATGTAACTCGTTCTTTCTAAATAGACAGTTGGCTTGTTACCAATTTTTTTCTGCCACACCTGAGAATGAAAACTCACACTGCCCCATTACATAAGAAACAAACTTACAAATTGTTCTTTTTCGACCTTAATAACTTCTTAAAGTCTTTGATCATCCAACATACTGAGAAAAGAACGTACAAAATGTTTTGTGGTAGGATTTGCTAGTAATACACACATCCTTGGAAGCATCACGAAGATTCCTAACTGTGGGCCGCAGTGAGAATCTCATGTTGGTTCCCTCCCGGGCTCACCACTGTCCTGCCCCCTAGGTGACCCTGTCCCGACGCTTTGTTCATCCTTTAGACCTTTACCGTCTATTCTTTGCCATCAAGCAGTGTTCTTTCGGTTTTCCTTCTTCCGTCTTTGAACAGGGAAGTATCAACGGAATTACACTGGAAGGTTTTCTCACATGCGAGCACCTGAGGCTTCGGGCCTGGTCTGGGACTGTGGGGCTCAAACCTCCCACCAAGCTCAGTGGCCCGAAGGCTTCGAGAGTCTTTGAAGACCAAAGGAGTGGGGGTTGGGGGCGCGGTGGGCAGACGACTCCCTGCTGGAAAATGATCAAAGACCAACATGGAACCGGACTCCTGCTTACGAATGGTGAGGTCACTTGCGTGTGCGCTTGTGAGGAAGGGTCACGGTTCCGTGAGTGGCCTGGCGGCCTCGCGCTTCCCAGCGATGGCCTTGGAGACAACAGGCGGCAGCCCCCTGCCCAAGCAAGGTCGGCTCAAAGACGTGACCTCCGGCCCGCTGTCGCTCAGGCGGGAGGGGGCGGGGCCGTGCGAGCCGTCCAATCAGGGGAGCCGCCGGAGCCGTACGTGCGGGCGACGCGCCGTGGACGCCGTGGACGGCGAGGGCTGTGTGCGGTGGCTGCTGTGCGTCCGAGCCTCGCACCCGCTGGCGCCGTCCTTAAGGGCTTCGGGAGGTTCCGCCGCGTCCTGGGTCGCCGCGACCTGCGCTGGCCGCGGCAGCCGGATGGTGGGCGACCCGGCACCCCGGAAACCGAGCGATGGTGAGTGTGCGGGGCCGGGAGTCGGGAACCGGGGGCGGCGGGACCTGGGCTCGCGGCCGTGACCCCCGGAGTGTGCGGACCCGAGTCCGCTGCCGGCGCGGCACGCAGCGCGGGGCCGGGCGGCAGCCGGGACCCGGGCGTCCTGTCCCGTCGCTGTGCGCGGCCGCGCCTCCCGTAGACTGGGCGATGACCACCGGAGGGTCATCGGGGGACGGTCACGCCTCGGTCTCCGGGGTCCGTGCGCGGGAGGAGCTGTGGTCTGTGGGGTCCCCAGTCCCTCTCTCCCGGGAGGGAGGGGGGGTACCCGTTTTCCCCTCACTTTTCCAGATGTCCGGGGAGTGGGGTCTCAAAGCCACGACCCTGTGCCTCCAGGCTAGCTCTTCGTAAGACTGGAAATAAATGCCTCAATTTCCAGATCCTTCCCTGCGTTCCGAAACGCCATCTTCCCTCTCCAGTTCACAGCATCATTATTAACTGTTTGTTCTCCGTGATGCATTGCAAATTACGCAGTATTTTATCGTTTATCTACAGAGCCGCGAATGGCTCTTTTTAAAGACTTTTTTTTTTTTTTTTGCCTGTGAATATTACATAGCATGAAATTCCTTTGCCTCTCCTCCCAGTATCTTTCCTGAGCACAGACATCCTATGGGAAGTCCTTTGGTTGGCGGTTCCTCTTTGGAAACTTCCCTGGGTGCTGTGTCCTGTCAGGATTGCCTCACCTGAGTTTGTGACTGTATTCAACTTCTTTAAGCCTGCGTTTTCTAATAAGATGTATTTAATCCATAGATCTTGAAAGTATAAAATTCTACAAAGAGGCAAGAAAGGGGTGAAGTTCAGGGGGGGGGAACATTTCCTTGTTTCATCTATTAAAATTTTTGTTTCCTTTTTTTCTTCCCATGAGCAGGTGTAGTAACACTCAGAGAGTTATCCTTTTGGGTGATTTCAAATGCAATATCAGGACTTAGACTTGTACCACCTCGAAAGGTGTTCAACAATTATTGTTTCCAAACAGTTTCTTGCCATGGAAATAATAATTAACTGACATATTTATGGTTTTTGAAAGGAGTAGATATTTGTGTGTGTGTGTGTGTGTGTGTGTGTTGTTGTTGAACTAAAAAAATGCCTTACAATTTGCTTCCCTCCCTTACACATACATAAACGCTGGATATGAGCGATTTTTTTTCACAGTAAGCTTATCACTTTTAAAATGTTACTGGTGGTTCAGAGCAAGTTGGTAGGAAGCAGAAGCCTGAGGTCAGTGTTTCTAAGGTAAGGCTCCCCCCTTGGGGCACCTGGGTGGCTCAGTTGGTTAAGCGTCCGACTTCAGCTCAGGTCACGATCTCGCGGTTTGTGGGTTCGAGCCCCGCGTCGGGCTCTGTGCTGACAGCCCGGAGCCTGGAGCCTGCTTTGGATTCTGTGTCTCCCTCTCTCTCTGCCCTTCCTCTGCTCACTCTGCCTGTCTGTCTGTCTCTCTCAAAAACAAACATTAAAAAAAATTATGGCAAGGCCCCCCACCTTGAGCCTAGAAAGGGAAATACTTGAAGGCCCAGTTGGTTCTTCCTGGAGAGCCTCCCCCAGCAGGTGCCCTACCTGTTCAGACACCCCAGAAGGAGCTGAGAGAATCTGCAGAACCAAGGAAAGCTGGGGGTGCTTGTGTACATGGGGGATGGGGTTAGGGAACAGGGCAGTGTTTCTCCTTCTGAGGTTGTAATCATGGTTTCCTTGGACTTCTTTTCCTTCCTTCCTCCCTCCCTCCCTCCCTCCCTCCCTCCCTCGGACTGTGCAAGTGGGGGAGGGCCAGAGAGAGGGAGAGAGAAGGAATCCCAAGCAGGCTCCACACTGTCAGCACAGAGCCTGACATGGGGCTCGAACCCACGAACCGTGAGATCATGGCGTGAGCCAAAACCAAGAGTCGGGCACTTAACCTACTGAGCCACCCAGGCGCCCCCCTCCTTGGGCCTGTTTCTAGACACAGGCTTGAGCTTTGCGTCTGCAGTGTAGGCACACTCAGAGTAATTTGTCTACATTGACAAAGTCCGGGAAGGTCAGGAGATCTGCCTTCTGGACAAAGAGTTTGTGAATTTGGAAGTTCTTTTGAGTCAGATCCTTAAGTCACATCTGGCCAGTGGTTTCCTGACTTGCAAGAATTGAACCCTGAGAGACGAATGTTTCCATTATGCCCTGAGAGAGGTGTATGTGTAGCTCCCACCCTTCATTCCTGTCACTTCATTCCTGTGGCTGCTCAGGTGTTGCCCCCACCCCCACACCTCCATCACCAGGAACTGGGCCCGGAGGCTGTATCCCAACAGGTGCGGTCTGGACCACAGACTGGGAATGGGAGTTTTCCTTCTGAACCGTGCGGAAGCAGGCTGCTTATCTCACCTGATTCAAATATTTGCATTTTTTTTATGTTTATTTATTTTTGAGAGAGAGACAGAGCAAAAGCAGGGGAGGGGCAGAGAGACAGACACAGAATCCGAAGCAGGCACCAGGCTCTGAGCTGTCAGCACAGAGCCCGACGTGGGGCTTGAACCCACTAACCGTGAGATATATGAATATATGGAGTTTTTATATATATATATATATATATATATATATATATATATATATATATTTAGATCTTTTTTTAAATGTTTATTTTTGAGAGAGACAGAACATGAGCAGGGGAGTGGGGGCATAGAGAGAGGGAGACATAGAATCCAAAGCAGGTTCCAGGCTCTGCACCGTCAGCATAGAGCCTGACGCGGGGCTCAAACTCCTGAACCGCAAGATCATGACCTGAGCCGAAGTCGGATGCTTAACCGACTGAGCCACCCAGGCGCCCCTGCGTTTCTTTTCTCATATAAGTTTATATATTGCATATTGCAGCTTTTAACTCCATGTAGTTTCCTTTAGCCATTAGTGATCCTGTTTTGTTTGCGAGAGCAATGAATTTTTAGTTCTTGGACTTTGAAAATGTAGGTTGATTTAAAGATACAATGGGAGGGGGCGCCTGGGTGGCTCAGTCGGTTGAGCGTTCAACTTCGGCTCAGGTCATGATCTCACAGCTCGTGAGTTCGAGCCCCACGTCGGGCTCTGTGCTGACAGCTCAGAGCCTGGAGCCTGTTTCGGATTCCGTGTCTCCCTCTCTCTCTCTCTCTCTCTGCCCCTCCCCCATTCACACTGTCTCTCTCAAAAAAATAAACATTTCAAAAATAAATAAAGATACAATGGGAGTAAGGCAAGGAATTATGAAACCAAACAGAGTATCTGTTCCTTTTTAGGCAAAAGAGTCTCAAGATGTGAGATGGGTGTATTTGAGGTTCTCAGATAGATTTTATGTTTTAGGTCAGCTTTTTATTTGTATGCCCCCAGAGAGCTTTGGAAATTTGAATTCTGTAATATTGTTAAAGTTTAAGGGAAATGAATTCCTATTTTAATTGGTATGAGGAAAACTACTCAAAAGTTGCATCAATCTTTGATAATCCTAATACATTTAATGGGTGAGGACTAAATCCCTAGTATATTATAATACGCTACTTAATCTTAAAAATACTTTTTAAGTTTATTTATTTTGAGAGAGCAAACACAAACGGGAGGGGCAGGGGAGGGGGGGAGAGAGAGAATTAGAGAGTGAGAGAGAATCGCAAGCAGGCTCTGAGCCCAATTCAGGACTCGAACTCACAAACCGTGAGATCATGACCTGAGCTGAATTTAAGAGTCAGACACTTAACTGACTGAGCCACCCAGGCGTCCCAGTGACTATTTACTTCAGATAATGTATGCATGGGGGGCGCCTGGGTGGCTCAGTTGGTTGACTGACTGACTTCAGCTCAGGTCATGATCTCACGGTTTGTGAGTTCGAGCCCCACATCAGGCTCTCTGCTGGCCGTGTAGAGCCTGCTTCAGATTCTCTGTCTCCCTGTCTCTCTCTCTCTGCCCCTCACTGCACTCTCTCTCTCAAAAATAAGTAAACATTAGGGGCGCCTGGGTGGCGCAGTCGGTTAGGCGTCCGACTTCAGCTCAGGTCACGATCTCGCACTCCGTGAGTTCAAGCCCCGGGTCGGGCTCTGGGCTGATGGCTCAGAGCCTGGAGCCTGTTTCCGATTCTGTGTCGCCCTCTCTCTGCCCCTCCCCCGTTCATGCTCTGTCTCTCTCTGTCCCAAAAATAAATAAATGTTAAAAAAAAAATTAAAAAAAATAATAAGTAAACTTTAAAAAAAAAACAAAACAAAAAACCTTTAGCTAATGGATGCATGGGTTCGTAAAAATGCGGTCCACTCCAGAGCTCTGGCTTCAGCCACCCCCAGAAGTAAGCGGTGATCATTTTTGGAGCATCCTGTCCGTGTTTCTTTATATGAAAACAAGCACTCGCACATTCATGTTTTTCTTCCCCACGTTTTCCTCCTTGTAATGAGCAGTAAGATTGCACATCTTTGGGTGTTTGGCTGCTCACGGTTCAAGCCTCCTCCTTCCCTCTTTCTCTTATGCCCCCAACTTGGTCAAGCTGATGAGAAAGTCTGGGGGGTGTCTCTAGAGATGGCAAGAGATTCCAATCACGGAGGCCCCCACCCCTGTGCGAGAATTCTTGCCGCGGCCCCACCTCCCAGCTCCGGGGAACACCAAACCAGATTCTTTCCATTGGCTTCTGAAGCCGTTTCAGAGCTGCTTGAGGGGCCAGCCCTGCCGTCCCCAGAGCCTTGGTTATGTGATTTGTAAGCCTTTGCCTCCCATCTTGATGCATGTATGCGTGTACACGGGAACCACATCTCTGCAGGCGACCGTAAGTTTTGTCACCGTGAGCCATGTCCAGACGTGACCCCCATGCTGCGGGCCTGCTTCTCTTGCTCTGACTTGCTCACCAGCTCTGCTGCCCGAAGGCGGTGTGTGCTGTGGGCGCTGGGTGCCGGGGAGCTCGCGCTGTGACCCGTGCTGCCCTGTGGTGTGTTGGTGACCCTCCCCAGCCTCAGCTCTGTGTTCAGCCCACCAGAGGTGGCCGTTCACAGGATCCCTAGGTGTTTGGGAGCAGGGGTGTAGGATTGAGGCCCTCCTTGAAGTGGTCCTGTTCCACGTATTTGCTGGTTTGGATCTGTGTTGGGGGAAGCTGTGACAGAGGCTGGGTTGGCCTCACATGCCTGGGTGGGGGGCAGAGGGACTATACCCTGTGCAAAAGGAAGGCCCATTGTGTGGTCAGTCCTGAAACAACAGTTAATTAGAGAAAGAGAAGAAAGGGTGAAAGGCAGCCAGTAGATGGGGGCCTGAGTCCACGCTCCTTGACCCCAGAGGACTCACCAGGACCTTTAAGCACCTCTGCTGCTTCTGCCCCTGCCTCTACTGCAGCCAAGATCCTGAACCTCCAGGTAGAGGGCACGACACTCAAGTGCCCCTGTGGCACAGCAAAGGGATTGGTTCCACTTGATTTAAGTCCGGGGCCCTTAAACCCTGTAGGGCAGCCAGTGGTCACGGGAGAGGCTCCTAACCCTGATGGCACTGTTCTCAGGCTCTCTGGAGGAAACGGTGTGTAAATACCAGGACAGAGAGGCCGCCCCCTCCCTCGAAGTATAGCCTGTGATGGGAGAAAACAAGACAGGAGGGAAGCAAAAGAAAAAAGTGTTGAAGCTGATGCAGGCAGCCGGGGACTGAGAACCCAGAGGGGTTTCCGCTGGACCAGCCGAGAGGCTCTCTGGCTGTGCGCAGGATAGAAATCAAATGCCAGCCAGCAGGAAGTGAGAGAGAGTTTATTGAAGATAGAGCAGATTCAGATGGAGCACTTAGGAGGCTCAGAAAGGAGAAGGAGAAGGAGTCTCATCTTTGTTTAGGGCCTGGGGTTTCTGTTGAGGACGGTGGTCTGGTGTACGTGTCCTCTCGGGTGTCGGGGAACTCGTCCAACGAGGGCGAGTGCTCCTGTGTCCTCCGTAAGTCACTTACACCCTGGAGCCAGGGGTCTCAGCATCATCTGGAGTCCGTGTTCCTGGAAAACGTATATGATGACGCCCCCTGCTGACTCCTTAGATGTTACGTATTTTGCTGGAAAACGCCAAAGATACCATTAATTCCTTGACCTTTACAAAGAGAGCACACGTTTTGGGCACCTGGGTGGCTCAATCGGTTAGGCGTCCAGCTTCGGCTCGGGTCATGATCTCGTGGTGCGTGGGTTCGAGCCCCGCGTCGGGCTCTGTGCTGACAGCTCGGAGCCTGGAGCCTCCCTCAGATTCTGCGTCTCCTCTCTCTTTCTGTCCCTCCCTCTCTCTCCCCCCCCTTTCCTCTCTCAAATAAGTAAACATTACAAAAATTATTAAAAAGAACAACAAAGAGAGCATACGTTAAGGTACGTGTAAGGCAGGGATGCGGGCCCTAGCAAGAATAGAAGCAGGAAAAGGAGCAGAGAGAAGAAAAAGAAAACAGCCTTTGTCCCATGGGGTCCCTTCAGTTGCCCTGTCTCAAAACCCAGCTCTGCAGTTTTACCAGTTGGAAATTCAACATCTTCGAGAAGAATTTACACAACAAAAAAAGATAAAGGTACCCTCCTTGCTGCTTCCGGCCTCCACAGCACAGGTTCCGGATGCATCTTGCCGGCTGCCCTAACGCGCTAACTTAGGAACCTCAGGCACATGATCAGTACTAGGGCTCACCTTGCAGTTACACCCGGGGACCCCACTAAACTTAAGCAGGGTACCCCTGATCATCTTAAGGGAGTTGCTGACTATGACAGGACAGCTAAGCAAGTCTCCTCTTAACCATGAGAACCATGGTCTTACCTGATTTCCCATGGTCTTAGCGCCCGTTGTTCTTAAATATCCCGCACTGAGCGGAGCAGGTCTGAACCCAGTGTCTCCTAAATTAAATTGAAATTTTGTGTTTGGCACTTATGGGACCCCACAGATCTTATTGCACCCCTCCCCACCCCGTTAAATTACTTAATCTGACCCACTGTAAACTAAAAAGGGCCTTGAAGGATTGGAAACCATTGGTTAGAAACCACTTAATTTAATGAAAAAGTAATTATTCCCCCTGGTTCTCCTTTTAACAGCCTTATTTGACCTATTCTTAAATCTGCAAGCAATGAATGCCCCCTCAGAATGAATTAGTGCAAACTCGTTCCCAGTCCCCACCGTTACGGAAATGACTGACTCCCTTCAGCGACAGATCAGTGTCGTGCAGTCACAGGTTTGGCCAAGTCTGTTTTGTTCGGGGGCTGTTTCAACAGTCTGCCGGGTGCAGTTGGCCGTCAAGTAGTGTAATACCAACGACATCCTCCTCTGAAGTCATTTGGGACTTCAAAACTTTTGACAAGAAGAGCTCGTGAAAAGGGGACGTGCCATCACCGTATACCCGATGTGAGGCTTTCGCACCTTGTCTAAGTTCTTAAAAAGAATTCTTGGTAAAGAGGTAACTGTTGTTCAGATTCTTTTGGTGTTGTGGAGGCAACATATTCCTTGTTTAAAATTTTACTTGAACCCGTTTTTGCTGTTACTTGTAAAATGGCCCATCCTGAATAGGCACCCCTTACAACAAAACAGGAAGATTCTGGACGCCGGTCAAATTGCTGTGCAGCAGACACACCTGTTAGTGCCCTCGAGCGGTTTCACAGCAGAGGCTTCAGTGACTTCCTCTCGTGCCTCCTGGAGTTCCCTGCGACGGCCTCAAGTTGTCCCTAGGTTTTTGATGCGCGAGATGGCCTTAGGCCCCAAACTGTATGCCATCAGTCTTGGCACTGAGCAGCAGTGGCGTCCCCTGTGTTTACAGACTCTTGGGTGATTGTCCAAGAGATGCCCCTCTGTGGTCAAAGAATTCTGGGACTCTCTCGCCTCACAGATACCCACAACATATAAGTCAAGGTAATATGTCTCCGCGTCTACTAAGGCGTCTGTGTAGGGCCTCGCCTGTCCACATCGGCTCCTTATCCACATCAGAGTTCCAGACGCTCCTGCTGGTAACGAAGGCACTCGTTTCACTGCTCAGAGCATACAGTGGCTAGCTCTCACGAAGACACTGAGTGGAAATTTCTGGTCGCGCGCGTCTCGGGGTTTAGGCCTCATAGAGTGCTATTGTAGGTTATTGGAATAAATTCAAAGGAGTTGAATGAACAGTGGCTTCTTTCAGTCATCGGGGGTGAATAGCGCATCTGTCTTCCTCTTTTTTTTTCCCCCCCGATACTTTTTTTTTTTTAACAGCAATTTTAGGTTTACAGAAAACTTCACCAGGATGTACAGAGTTCCCACATAACCCCCCTGCCTTCATACAGCTTGCCCTATTTTTTTTTATATTTCACATCAGCGTGGTACATTTGTTACATTCGATGAGCCAGTATTAATGCATCAAAGTCCTTGCTTTACAATAGCTGGACACTTTGGGGCGCCTGGGTGGCTCAGTTGGTTAAGCATCCGACTCTTGGTTTCGGCTCAGGTCATGATTTCACGGTTCGTGGGTTCAAGCCCCCCATCGGGCTCTGTGCTGACGGCACGGAGCCTGCTTGGGGTTCTGTCTCCCCCTCTCTCTGCCCTTCCCTTGCTCGCTCGCTCTCTCTTTCAAAACATTGCAATAACTAGACTCTTTGCGTTACACAGTCTTAGGGCTTTGGCAACGTGAGCTGATGTGTGCCGATCGTTTCTGTATCATGTAGTGTATTTTCAGTGCCCTAAACGTCCTTTGTCGTCCATCTGTTTATTCATTCCTTCTTCCCACCCCCAAATCCCTGGCAACCGCAGCTCGTTCACCGCCTCCCGCTTTTGTTCCTTCCAGAACTTTGCTGTCCGGAACTGTGCTTGGAATCATCCAGTCTGTAGCCTTACTGTATTCTCTGCTTTCCCCTAGCAATGTGACTTTGAGGTTATTCCATGTCCTTTGGCTGGATACCTCATTTCCGGTTATCCCCGAGTATTTCATCATATGGATGTTCCATCGGTTAATTTTCCATTCATCTGTTGGCGGGTATCTTGGTTACCTGTAAGTCTTGGCGGCTGTGGATAAAGCTCTTACAAATATTCAGGTGCTGGGTTTTTCTTTTTAAGTTTCTTTTTTCAGTGTTTATTTTCGGGAGATAGAGTGGGGGAGTGGCAGAGAGAGGAGGAGACAAAGAATCCAAAGCAGGCTCCAGGCTCTGAGCCTGTCAGCACAGAGCCCGACGTGGGGCTCGAACCCACGAAGCGTGGGATCGTGACCTGGGCTGAAGTCAGACGCTCAACCCACTGAGCCACCGAGGCACCCCTAAAGTTTTTTTTTTTTAATATTTGCTTATTTTTGAGAGAGAGAAAGGGGGCATGTAAGAGCAGGGGAAGGGCAGAGAGAGGCGGGGAGAGAATCCCAACCAGGCTCTGCCCTGTCAGCGCAGAGCCCAGTGCAGGACTCGATCCCATGAACCGTGAGATCGTGACCTGAGCCAAAATCAAGAGTTGGATGTTTAACCTACTGAGCCACCCAGACGCCCCTCATATGCACGTTTTTTTATGAATGAGTTTTCAACTCATTTGGGGTAATGGGAAGGATGGTGATTGCTGGATAGTATGGTAAAAAAAAAAAAAATAGGTTTATTTTTTTTAAGAAACTGCCTGTCTTCCAGAATAGGGATACATTTGCCACTCCCATCAGCAATGAATGAGGGTGGAATGAATGACTAAATGATTTTCTCTCACATCTTTACTATTGTTTGTTTGTTTGTTTTTTTCAAGGTCTTGAATTTTAGTTATTGTAGTAAGTACCTGGCGGTATCTCATTTTTTTTGATGTTTATTATTTTCTCTGTTTTTAATGTTTACTTATTCTTGAGAGAGAGCACGCAAGTGGGGGATAGGCAGAGAGGGAGACACAGAAACTGAAGTAGGTTCCAGGCTCTGAGCTGTCAGCACAGAGCCTGATGCGGGGCTTGAACCCACAAACCACGAGATCGTGACCTGAGCTGAAGTCGGATGCTTAACTGACTGAGCCACCCAGGCGCCCCTAATGTTTATTTATTTTTGAGTGAGGAAGCATGAGCAGGGGAGGGACAGAGCGGGGGCAGGGGGGACAGAGGGTCGGAAGTGGGCTCTGTGCTGACAGCAGAGAGCCTGATGCAGGACTTGAACCCACGAACCATGAGCTCATGACCTGAGCTGAAATCAAATGCTTAACCTGTTGAGCCACCAAGGCTCCCCTATATCTCATTCTTTTATTTGCAATTTCTTTTTTTTTTTTAATTTTTGTTTATTTTTGACAAAGAGAGACCACAATCAGGGGAGGGGCAGAGAGAGAGACACAGAATCTGAAGCAGGTTCCAGGCTCTGAACTGTCAGCACAGAGCCCGACGCAGGGCTCAAACTCACGAACCATGAGATCACGACCTGAAGTCAGACACTCAGCAGAATGAGCCCCCCCCCCCCGGCGCCCCTTCTCAATTTCTTCTGACATGATGTTGAGCATCTTTTTATATACTTAATTAGCATTTATGTATTTTCTTTGGTGAGGTGTGTGTTCAGATCTTTTGCCCATTTTTAATTGAGTTGCTTGTCTTACTGACTTTTAAGAGTTCTTTGGACATTTCGGATACCAGCCCTTTAGCAGAGAAGTGTTTTGTAAAGATTTTCTCTCAGTCTGTGGTTTCTGTTTTCCATCTCTTTAACTGTCTTTCACAGAGTGGGTTTTCATTTTAATAAAGCCAAACTTGGTATCTTTTACTTTCATGGATCCTGATTTGGTGTTGGATCTAAAAATAATAATTACCAAACCCTAGGTCTCCTAAATTTTCTCCTATGCTATCTCCTGGGAATTTTTTAGTCTCGGTTTCCTATAAGATCTATGAATCCATTTTGAGTTAATTTTTGTGAAAGGTGCAAGCTCTGTGTCTAGATTTTTTTCACGTGGATTCTACCTTTCCTGGCACTTTTTGTTGAAAAGACTGTGTTTTATGGGGCTCCTGGGTGGCTCAGTTGGCTAAGCGTCCAACTTCGCTCAGGTCATGATCTCACGGTTTGTGGGTTTGAGCCCCGCCTCAGGCTCCATGCTGACAGCCTGGAGCCTCCTTCAGATTCTGTGTCTCCCTCTCTCTCTCCCCCTCACCTGCTCACACTCTGTCTCTCTCTCAAAAAAAAAAAAAACAAAACAAAAAACTGTGTTTTCGCTATTGAATTGCCTTTGTCTTTTGTCAAGGATCAGTTGACTGTACTTACTTGAATCTATAGGAAAGCATGAACTTTTTTGTTTTTTCATTTTATTTAGAGAGAGCACAAGTGAGGGAGAGGCACAGAGAGGGAGAGAGAATCTTAAGCGGAGCCTAACACAGGGCCAGAGTCCACACCCTGGGATCGTGACCTGAGCTGAAATCCAGAGTCAGACACTTAATTGACTGAGCCGCCCAGGCCGCCCAACTTTTGCTTTTGTATATGAATCATTTATCCTTCAACTCTACTCTCTTATTAGTTCAAAGGGCTTTGTTATTGTAAATTCTTTTGACATTTGCTCCTCTCGTCTGACATTAGTCCTGTCATATGTGACAAAGATAGTTTTATTTTTTTAAATGTTTATTTATTTTGAGAGAGAGGGTTACCTGGGTGGCACAGTCAGTTAAGCATCCGACTTCAGCTCAGGTCATGATCTCCCGGGTTCGGGCCCTGCGTCAGGCTCTGTGCTGACAGCTCAAGAGCCTGGAGCCTGCTTCAGATTCTGTGTCTCCCGCTCTCTCGGTCCCTCCCCTGCTCGCACTCAGTGTGTGTGTCTCTCTCTCTCGAAAATAAACATTAAAAAAAAAAATTTTTTTTAACTCTTTAAGAAAAAAAAATTAAAGTGATTATTGATAGGGGGGTGCCTGGGTGCCTCAGTCGGTTAAGCGTCTGACTCTTCATTTTGGCTCAGTTCGTGATCTCGTGGTTTG
Source organism: Lynx canadensis (assembly GCF_007474595.2). NCBI lineage: Eukaryota > Metazoa > Chordata > Mammalia > Carnivora > Felidae > Lynx > Lynx canadensis. The sequence goes on from NC_044304.2 coordinate 8,671,665, forward strand.
TGAGTTTGAGCCCCTCGTCGGGCTCCATGCTGCTGGTTTGGAGCCTGCTTGGGATTCTCTTTCTCCCTCGCTCTCTCTCTCTGTCCCTCCCCCATGCGCACTTGCCCCCCCCACACACACTTAAAAAAATAAAGTGATTGGGGCGCCTGGGTGGCGCAGTCGGTTAAGCGTCCGACTTCAGCCAGGTCACGATCTCGCGGTCCGTGAGTTCGAGCCCCGCGTCAGGCTCTGGGCTGATGGCTCAGAGCCTGGAGCCTGTTTCCGATTCTGTGTCTCCCTCTCTCTCTGCCCCTCCCCTGTTCATGCTCTGTCTCTCTCTGTCCCAAAAATAAATAAACGTTGAAAAAAAAATAAATAAATAAAGTGACTATTGATATCATTGGATTAATATATACCATAGTTATCTATCAGATGAAGTTCTTTTTTTTTTTTTTCAGGTGAAGAATTTTTAAAATTTACTCCTTCTGAAATGCCCTCCCTTTCTTCATCATTTTCCTGCTTTTTGAAGAAGTTTCTTTCACATTTTTTTTTTTTTTTTTTTTTTTTTTTTGCAAAGCAGGTATACTGGTGGAAAATTCCCTCCATTTTTGTTTGTCTCAGAAAGTCTTTATTTCTCCCTCACCCTTGAAGAAGAATTTTGTTCGACACAGAATTCTGGGCACATCGTTTTTCTCTGTCAACCCTTTAAAATATTTCATTCCACTCTCTTCTTGCTTGCATGGTTTTTTTTGGGGGGGGGGATGAGTATAAATTAATTCTTTGTTTCTCTATATCTGAGGTGTGTTTTTCCCTCTGGTTTCTTTCAAGGTGAAATGTCTTTGTATGCTATGGTATTTTTTGTTTTATTTGTTTGAAGGCAGACCTCATGTGTTGAGAAGGAACTGAGGCAAATAGGCCTTTCAAAAAATAAATAAAAGGAGGCCTTTAGTGTGATGTTTTAAGTTTATCTGGCTAAGGGTTTGTGAGAAATAAGGCCACCAACCCGATCAGAGGAGGGACACGGAGACTCGGAGCACAGCGGATCGAGGTTTTCTTCGACCTTCTTGCAGGAGCGGGTGTCTTGATGGACAGGCATGCTCGGGGCAGTTACAGCAGACAGTTTGTCTCCAGGGTGCGTGTCCCTCCCCTGATTCTTCACTGGCTGAAGCGAGAGCCTTACCCGGACGTTGCCTGTGCCCACGTGAGGCAGAAAGTAGTCTGATTGGGGGACAGCCGGGTGACTCAGTCGGTTGAGCGTCCGACTCTTGATTTCAGTTCGGGTCATGATCTCCTGGTTCGTGGGATCGGCCCCCGCGTCGGGCTCTGCGCTGACAGCATGGAGCCTGCTGGGGATTCTCTCTCTCTCTCTCTCTCTCTCTCTCTCTCTCTCTGTCTCTCTGTCTCTCTCTGGCCCTCCCCCACTTTCTCTTTTGCGCGCACGCTCTCTCTGTCTCTCTCTCAAAATAAATAAACATTAAAAAAAAAAAGTAGTCTGGGGCGCCTGGATGGCTCAGGCAGTTGGGCATCTGACTCCAGGTCATGATCTCACGGTCTGTGGGTTCAAGCCCCGTGTCGGGCTAAATGCTGACCGCCTGGAGCCTGCTTCAGATCCTGTGTCTCCCTCTCTCTCTGCCCCTACCCCCACTCTCTCTCAAAAATCAATAAACATTAAACAACAACAAAAAAATTTTTATAGTAGTCTAATTGGAACAAATGTACGTTTCCTGAGGTGATGCGGAGACTTTCAGTCCCCGCTTTGTTCTTTGGCTCATGCTCATTTCAGAGCCCACCAAAATAAGCCTGCAAAATAGAGCGAGGAAGAAAAACCAGGAAGTGAAATGTCCAAGGATTCGGGACTCCATTATGGGGGGGGGGGTCATATATATTTCCAGTAGGTTGTAAACATGTCAACTAGACAGCACAGCTTTTATTTTGGTATTTCTGAAGGTGGATCCTCTCCCTTACTTCTCACAGGCTTAGTCTCTATTATGATTTGTTGCACCTGTGGCAGAAACTAAAACTTCTCGGGCGTCCTTTCTTTTGTCACCCCTGTCATCTGTGGGGTTCTCCAGAAGCTTCTCAAATAAGGGCTGGAATGTGCAGCTCTTTTCCGCGTATTAGTAAACAGGAGCCCGGCTGCTGCCGAGGTAAGTGTGGGCGGAGGGGAAAACATTCTGCAGTCATAGGATTTAGTCTCAGTCTTTCCCCCCCGGGCTGTCCTCTTCTTCCTCATAGATACAGGGAAGATATTTGGTCTTTGTCCGTGGTTCCTGGCCAAGATCTCCCGAGTCTTTGGAATTTCCTGAGTGATAAGGGTGATGGAGCAGTCTTCTGTTCTAGGAGCCCGCCCAGAAATGCCTCAGATGGCTTCAGGACGGGGATTGGACACCAGAAACACGAGGCCTTGATTGGAGGCTTGGAATGTTCAGCTCCACTTCCCAGGCTCTGGAGAGGGAAGAGGGGCTGGAGATTGAGTTCATCACCAAAGGCTTTGAGTTCATCACTTGTGCCTACATAATGAAACTTCTGTCAGAAGCCTCAAAGGGGGCGATGCCCCTGGGTGGCTCAGTGGGTTAAGCGCCCGACTTTAGCGCAGGTCATGATCTCATGGCTCATGAGTTCGAGCCCCATGTCGGGTTCTGGCCTGACAGCTTGGAGCCTGGAGCCTGCTTGGGATTCTGTGTCTCCCTCTCTCTCTCTGCCCCTCTCCCACTTGCTCATGCTCTCTCTCAATGAACATTAAAAAATTTAAAAATTTTAAAAAAAAAAGAAAAGGTACACTGGTGTATCTGTTGGAATACATTTTGCTTAATTATTCTATTGATAAATCCTTCACATCTTTCCATACCAGGACACGTCACCCTTTGCTTTTAAACGGTGACTGTGTGGGGCACCCGGGTGGCTCAGTCTGTTAAATGTCCAACTTCGGCTCAGGTCATGATCTCACGGTTTGTGGGTTCAAGCCCCACGTGGGGCTCTGTGCTGACAGCTCAGAACCTAGAACCTGCTTCACATTCTGTCTCCTCCTCTCTCTGCCCCTGCCCCACTCATGCTCTGTCTCTCTCTCAAAAAATAAATATTAAAATAAGTAAAAGGTAAGTATATAACCAATTCTTTCTCTTTTTTTAAATTGTTTTTAGTGTTTATTCATTTTTGAGAGAGAGGCACAGAGCGTGCGCTGGGGAGGAGCACAGAGAAGGAGACACAGAATCCGAAGCAGGCTCCAAGCTGTCAGCAATAGAGCCCGACGCGGGGCTCGAACCCACGAACCGTGAGATCACGACCTGAGCTGATGTCAGACGCTTAACCCACTGAGCCAGGCGCCCCACCAATTCTTTCAAAATAGACCCTTGTTACCAGTTTTTGCTGCCAAAAATCTGTGAACTAGTACTCAGATTTCCACCTTACAGGGTAAAAAAAAAAAGAAAAAACCTACTTCTCCGAACTTAATTCTTTAAATTTTTATCATTAAATATATTCAGAAAATAATGTGCCTGATGCCTTATCAGAAGACTTTGTGGTAATAACAGTATAAACATGTTTGTGATCATTAAGATTTATAAGTGGGCATTGAACAGTTGTCAGCCTCCCAATGTTCCTGACCTGACTCCTCTCCATCCGACACCACATGTGACCTCTGTCTGGATTCTTTATTCTTCAAAACCTTTACCATCTGTTCCCCCACCCCCCGCCCCCACTAAACAGTGTTCTTTTAGTTTTAACTTTAAAAAATATTTTTAATATTTATTTTTGAGAGAGACATTTTTTCGCATATGGTCTTTCATCTTCTGTTAAATATGTTTTGATGATTTTCTCATTTTTTAAACTATATGTTGAGTCTTACTCTGCACACTAAACTCTTTAGTGTTGCATGTATTACAGATATTTTCTTATATCTTGTGTTTTTTGATTTCCTTAGTTTATATATGAGTTGTTCAGTCTCTCGTTTAGACCTTTTTAAATTTTTTTTAATGTTTATTTATTCTTGAGAGAGAGGGAGAGAGCACAAGCAGGGGAGGGGCAGAGACAGAGGGAGCCACAGAATCTGAAGCAGGCTCCAGGCTCCGAGCTGTCAGCACAGAGCCCGAGGCGGGGCTCGAACTCACGGACCATGAGATCATGACTCGAGCCGAAGTCAGACACTTAGCCGAATGAGCCACCCAGGCGCCCCCGTCTCGTTTGAGATGTTACTCTTTCCCTTATCTGAGAAAATTCTCCCTATTTTTGGATCAATAAAGTATTTATCTATGGCTTCTACAAGTGCCTTGGTTTTATCTTTCACATTTAAGTCTACAGTGAATTGGCTATTTTCCACGGGATAGGAGGGAATATAATGCGCTTTTCCAGTTAGGTGACAGTTTGTCTTTGCCCCATGTATTAAAGGGCTTCAGATGTCTGCCAGTGCTCCACAGTGCCTGATCCGCCCTTGACCAGCTTTCGACATTTAATGCTGGTCCATGGAAGACCTTTCCCTCGGTCTTTTCCTTTCCCTCGGTCTGTTTTTCTCTCTGCTGATGCTATGTTGTCTGGAATACTGTGATTTGAAAATCTTTGATGTATATTCGGCAAGCCGCCACTTTGTTCTTTGGAAGACCTTGACCACTTTTGGACATTTGTTTTTCCTTTTAGGTTTGGAGGTCTAATAAAAAGTCTGTTTTGGGGATTGTTGGAATTTAATAAAGACATTTTGGGAGAGGAAACATCTTAAGAAGTGGAGTTATTTCTAAGAACATGTATCATATTTTCACTTTTTTTCATCGTTCTTTGTTCAAGAAAAATGTAAATCTTTTTCCATTAGGATTATTAAATATCATTCATTAGTCTTGTTTAGTGTTCAGTTAAATTTGTCCTGGAGGGGGATGCCCCACTGGCTCAGTCAGTAGAGCCTGTGATGCTTTTTTTTTTTAATTTATTTTTAATGTTTATTTATTTTTGAGAGAGAGAAAGAGAAAGTGAGCAGGGGAGGGACAGACAGGGAGACACAGAATCCAAAGCAGGCTCCAGGCTCTGAGCTGTCAGCACAGAGCCCCATGCAAGGCTTGAACCCACAAGCTGTGAGATCATGACCTGAGCCAAAGTCGGACACCCAACCGACTGAGCCACTCAGGCGCCCCTGGTGCCTGTGACTCTTGATCTCTGGGTCATGAGTTGGAGCCCCCTGTTGGGTGTAGAGATGGCTTAAAAATACACACACACACACACACACACACACACACACACACCCCTTAAAAAATATAAATAAATTTGTTTTGGAGGAAACCACATGCAACCTTCAAGGAGATGTTATCTCCTACTGTAATCCATAGGATGGGCTCACTTCCCCAAGCAACAAGTTGTAACAACACATGTAAAATACTGTCTTCCGGGGAAGCTCATTCGGGACTCCGTGCCTAGATCACATAGGCACCCTCTACTGCGCATAACAAAAGTTTGGACTCTCAGAACGAACACAAGAGTTTGGGATACATCATAATCTTTGCCTAAACAGTTTGGGCACACTGAGTCACTGTCATCAGGTTGGGGAGGTCCCTCCTATATCTTGGCTCCCAGATACCAATGAAGGAAGGACTGACACCGCGAGCAGGCATTTGTAAGGATCCGCCGTCTCAGACCTGCTAATAACGTTAACTCTCTTCCACATGCGAGGTACTAGGACACTTTTATGAGCCAGCGCTGCAGAGTAATTGGAGCCACTCCAAGTAATTGAGCCAATCCAAGTAGTTCCTTTTACTCCGTGGATCTCGCAAGAAGTGTGGATTTCCTGTTCTTTTCTTAACCAGATGGGTGAAATCTACCATCCAAATTACCGTATGGGAGCCATTTCTCTATCACCTGCACGTAGACCTCAGTGAGTTAATGATCTTGTTCAGAGACCAGCATTTAGGGGAATCGTGTAGCTGAGGGATATCTGCGCCCAGAGGTTAGGCTGGCATGCCCCTGGGCCCCACACGAGGGGTCAGAAGTGCAGGAAATGGAAGGGCAGCCTCTAGGGCAACTGGTTGAATATCACTGCCTCCTGAAATCAGAGAAAGGAACCTCTGTGTTCTTTTGGGAGAAAACACTGACGGGGCTCCTGGGTGGCTCAGTTGGGTAAGTGTCTGACTCTTGGTTTCAGCTCAAGTCATGATCTCATGGTTCATCTGAGCCCCGCGTCAGACTCTGCACTGACCGCGTGGAGCCTACTTGAAATTCTGTCTCTCCCTGTCTCTCTCTGCCCCTTCCCTGCTCGTGCTCTCTCTCAATGTAAATAAATTTATTTAAAAAAAAACAAACACTGCTGAACCATTTGTGTGTTTCATAATGATGAGTGCATTGACCGTCAAACCACTGTGGCTTTCAAGTGAACTTTCTCGCAGATTGCAGTGTTTATCCAGTTCCTCAAGCTCAGCAGGGCCTGAGGTACGCTGTTAGGGTTCTGCCGAGCATCCTGTCATCTCAGCGTGTGTGCATACACGTGCTTAAAAGTTGGCGAGAAGCGGCCCCGAGGCCCTTGCGTAGAGAGGTTTTGTGGGGTTCGGAGTTGTGATGCCTTCTTTTTCATAAATAAGCTGTAACATCTGAATGACATCCTCGCCCCGTGAAATGGGACGGATAGGAGGGAATGAGTGAATCTCTGACAGATATTTTTATAGACAGATGAAAACGAACACTTCTCTGCCAGAATATTTTCATTCAGCCAGCTGCATCAGACTATTCCTGATGGCCTGGAGTACTTGGGGACAATATGGCTAGCTGGTCCTAGTTACCAATTGGATTCCCACAGGCCTTCTGGCCTTTCGTGGTTGGCAGTGGAAATAGAAGCAGAAGCTCTCAGGGCACCTGAGTGGCTCAGTCGGTTAAGCATCCGATGTCGGCTCAGGTCATGATCTCACGGTTCGGGGTTTCGAGCCCCACGTCGGGCTCTGTGCTGACAGCTCGGAGCCTGGAGCCTGCTTCGGATTCTGTGTCTCCCTCTGTCTCTCTGCCTCTCCCCCGCAGGTCCTCTCTCTCTCTCTCTCTCTCTCTCTCTCTCTCTCTCTCTCAAAAATAAACATAAGGGGCACCTGGGTGGCGCAGTCGGTTAAGCGTCCGACTTCAGCCAGGTCACGATCTCGCGGTCCGTGAGTTCGAGCCCCACGTCAGGCTCTGGGCTGATGGCTCGGAGCCTGGAGCCTGTTTCCGATTCTGTGTCTCCCTCTCTCTCTGCCCCTCCCCCGTTCATGCTCTGTCTCTCTCTGTCCCAAAAATAAATAAACGTTGAAAAATAAATAAATAAATAAACATTAAATTTTTTTTTTTTAAAGAAGCAAAACTCTCAATGTTTCACTGTGTTTTTATTCATTAAAACTTGACGTGGCTGTGCCCCTCTGCTTCATGGAGTGCTGTGTGACATGGTGGGTAATAAAGAAGGAGGCGAGCTTTTTCTCACAAGGAATTGGTGGCCTTACAATGGAAATGTTTCTTTCATTTGCATAGTATTTCCTTTCCCAACGTGCTTGGGACTCTACCATTAGAAAGCAATGAGACTGGAAGTGAACGTAGTAAATGTAGTAAAAGTGGGAATAATTTTTTTAAAAAAAAGTTTTATCTATTTATTTTGAGAGAGGAGCATGAGCCCACGAGCAAGGGAGCAAGCAGGCTGTGCGCGGACGCGGTGCTCGATCTCAGGAACCGCGAGATCCTGACCTGAGCCGAAATCAAGAGTCGACGCTTCGCCGACTGAGCCACCCAGGCGCCCCCAAAGTAGAGATAATTTCCATGTATTCATGACACTACCAAATTTTTGAGGAGATGATTGTGTAGAGAGAGTGGGAATTCTGATGACCGAGTCATAGAGTATTTTGAAGTCACAGAATCATATGAACTTCTTATGAATTGACTGTAGATTCCTAGTGCTGTCTCATCCACCCTCCTCCACACGTATGTGGGATGTTTTAGGACGCAGTGGCCTTTGAGGATGTGGCTGTAAACTTCACCCTGGAGGAATGGGCTCTGTTGGATCCTTCCCAGAAGAAACTCTACAGAGATGTGATGCGGGAAACCTTGAGGAACCTGGCCTCAGTAGGTAAGGATGACGGCTCACTTTCCCCCCCGTCAGTTAGAGGACGCGTGTTCCTTACCCATCAGTGCTCTTTGGTGTGGAACGGGGCAAAGGAGTACTTTGGCAAATCAGGCGTGGGCAGAGCTCATCGTGGACTTGTAATAATTCTTCTATAATTTATTGGTTTTTTTTTTTCTGGGTTTGCATTGTAGGGAAAAAGTGGAAAGACCATAACATTGATGATCAGTACAAAAGCCAGGGAAGAAATCTAAGGTAACTTGCACTCACGGTGGAAAGGAGCATCCAAAGGAATCTTTGTATGTTGCGAGAATTGAAAAGCAAGCAGACATGGGGCGCCTGGGTGGCTCAGTTGGTTAAGCATCCGACTTCAGCTCAGGTCATGATCTCGTGGTTCGTGGGTTTGAGCCCCACGTCAGGCTCTGTGCTGTTAGCCTGGAGCCTGCTCTTGATTCTGGGTCTGCCTCTCTTTCTGTGCCTCCCCTGCTCGCACTCTCTCTCTGTCTCTCTCAAAAACAAACATTAAAAAAAAAAAAAAAGCCTTAAAAGCAAGCAGACACAAGACAGCCCAGCTTCAGATGTAGGTTTTCCTAGAAAATTTTCACCAAAGTGTTTTCTTAAATGTGACAGCTGTTCAGTGTTTGCAAAAGAGTTCGTTTGTAAATAGTATTCAGAAACTCCATATATGACTCTCACTACTTTCACGTAAGAGTTTTGGTCGAGCAGAATATTTCAAACAGTTCAGACAAGACAGAGAAACCTACCCTTTTCCTATGAATTGTGACAATGTAATCCTAGTATTTACTAATAGGTAGGAAGTCACAAATCAATAATACACTTCTGGATTTTTTTTTTTTTTTCAGGAGTCCTATGGTAGAGAGGCTCCATCAGAGTAAAGAAGGTGGTCAGTGTGGAGGAAACTTCAGCCTTATTCCGCATCTTAATCTGAACAAGAAAACTTCTACCGAGGTAAAACCGTGGGAGTGCAGCGCGTGTGGAAAAGTTTTTATGCGCCATTCATCCCTTAATAGGCATAAGAGATCTCACACTTCGCCAAAGCCATACAAGTATCAGGAGTATGGAAAAAAGCCTTATAAATGTAAAGAGTGTGGAAAAGCTTTCAGTTATCTCCAGCCTTTTCAAAAACATGAAAGAAACCACAGCGTAGAGAAATCTTACAAATGTAAGGAATGTGGGAAATCCTTTCGATATCGCCAGTCCGTTCGAAAACACGAAAGGACTCACACCGGAGAGAAACCCTATCAGTGTAAACAGTGTGGAAAGGCCTTTAGATATCATCAGACCTTTCAGACACATGAAAGGACGCACACGGGGGAGCAGCCCTATCAGTGCAAGCAGTGCGGGAAAGCCCTCAGCTGTCCCAGCTCCTTTCGAAGTCATGAAAGGACTCACACGGGAGAGAAACCTTACGAATGTAAAAAGTGTAGTAAAGCCTTCAGTTGTCCCAGCTCTCTTCGAAAACATGAGAGAACTCACACCGGAGAGAAACCCTATGACTGTAAGGAATGCGGGAAAGCCTTCATTTCTCTCGGGAGCTTTCAAAGACACATGATCACACACACTGGAGTCGGACCTTATAAATGTAAGGAGTGCGGGAAGGCATTCAGCTGTCCCAGTTCGTATCGAATACATGAAAGATCTCACACCGGAGAGAAACCCTACGAATGTAAGCAGTGTGGTAGAGCCTTTAGTTGTTCCAGTTCTTTCCGAACACACGAAAGAACTCACACTGGAGAGAAACCCTATCAGTGTAAAGAATGCGGAAAAGCCTTCCATTGGCTCACCACGTTTCAAGTGCATGTGAGAACTCACACTGGAGAGAAGCCCTATATATGTAAGCTGTGCGGGAAAGCCCTCAGTTGTCCCACGTCCTTCCGAAGACACGAAAGGACTCACACCGCGGAGAAGCCCTATGAATGTAAACAGTGTGGGAAGACCTTCAGCTCTCCTCTAGGTTTGCAAATACACGGGAGAACTCACACTGGCGAGAAACCCTATAAATGTGAGGAATGTGGGAAGGCCTTCGTCTCCCTCACCAGTTTTCGCAGACATATGATGACACACACTGGAGACGGACCTTATAAATGTAAGGAATGTGGGAAAGCCTTCAATTGTCCCAGCTCCTTCCGGATACACGAAAGAACTCACACGGGAGAGAAACCCTATGAATGTAAAATATGCAGTAAAGCCTTCAGTTGTTCGAGTTATGTTCAGGTACATGAAAGAACTCACACGGGAGAGAAACCCTATGAATGTAAGGAATGCGGGAAAGCCTTCATTTATCGTACAACCTTTCGAGGACACATGAGAGTGCACACGGGAGAGAAACCTTATAAATGTAAAGAATGTGGGAAAGCCTTCAGTCGACCCAGTTCGTTTAGAAGCCATGAAAGAATTCACACTGGAGAGAAACTTCTTGAGTGTAAACACTGTGGGAAAGCCTTCAATTGGCCCACATCCTTACACAAACATGTGATGAGAATGCACACAAGATAGGTAAATTGTTAACTGAAAAGTACAGGAGAGCATTCAGTCTTAACAAACGCAGAGTCATGTAAAAACACCACTGGAGAAAAATGACATAAATGTAAGAAATATGGGAAAGTCTGACGCACATTCAAAGACGGTACTCCGGAGAATTCACAACATGAAAGAAATGCTTCAGAAGTTGGAGATAATGAATTTTGTTCTGAAACTCAGTCTCTGGACTATAGCTTCTGGTTGTTGCTTTTCAGCTGAACGTTGAGTTGAGACAATTCTGTGAGCATTGTTTAAGCAATAGTACGGAAGCTTAGTGAGTAGTCTTTTTCCTTAAATCAGTTTGTAAAAGTTTTGTCTTTCCATTTTCAATCTGTTGGATCTATGGGTGAGTTACGGTGTATTTGTAATATGTAAGTATTAATTTTTATATAATTTTTTAACTGTTCTGAACGTGAAGGGGCCATGGTATAATGACATTTTGGTATTTGTTGGGATTTTCTTATTGACCTCCCGTCACAGGTACTGGATATTCCTTGTCTATTATAAATATTCCTCCTTTCATATGTGAAATGGTTTCTGGTTTGTTTTTTTTTTTTTTAATCCAAAGAGTCTTTTCTTTCCTGGTTAATAAATTGTAGGCATCAATTTGTAAGTATGCAGAGTTTATCATAGGGTATAATCTCATTGGAATTGCTGTTTACATCTTTTCCCTTGACTCTGTCATTTCTTCCGACTGTGATTTGGAGATTATACTTTAAGAGACCAAAAAAAAAAAAAAAAAAAAATGTAGCATTGGAGATAGCACTCCTGGAATGCGTTAGGTCAACATGGGTAATGTTGTGACCTAATTTTCTAGAATCTGCTCTCTTTATAGTTTCATGTTAGAATTCACCGGTAGCCTCACTTGCATGAGAGTCGGAAGGCAGAAAGGAAGAAGGCCTTAGTTTTTGGAATCACGGTACAGACAGTGATCGATACCATAGGAATTTTGCCTACACCTTCCAGCCCATTTTGCTGATTCTTTGCCCTGCCCGTCAAGAGTATCTTCAGTACCACCGCCAGCTACTTGACTTCCATTTTCTCAGAGCTGTAGCTTTCCACAGATGCCGCCACAAGGTCTACGACCTGGCAAAGGTTGATGCCGCTTGGATTTTCCCGCAAGCCATCATGTGTCCACCAGACTATCATGGTTGAGAATGTTCTTTAGAGCGCTGACTTTCCTCTTCTCTGGACTGTATTTGTATAGGGTCTAATTTGTGTAGTAAACCCCTCGTTCTGTTAATACTCCTAATTACTGTGTGTTCCCGATTTCACCAGTACAGCTACAACATGCAGCCAAGAGGAACCCCATGGTAACCTATTCCTCTACCGCATTGTACAGTGACTTCTGTGAAAATAAGCCTTTTCGTGTGAAAATAAGCACCTTCTCCTTATCAGGCAGATTGTGGGTGTTTCTGATTACTCACATCTGAACATAAGTCTTCGGTATATTTTCAATTATGTTTTTATGTGATTTAAAACATTTCCTAAAGCTCAAACCACTGTTTCTGTCCATGGTCCTTAAAATTTTTTATTAACTGTTGGATATTAACAAATGTTATCTTCTCCATTTCCTGACAGGATATATTAAAACGTCCCATTGCAATTGTGGCTTTTCAAGTCAACCTGTAATTTTGTCAGCATTATGCATTCCGAGGGTCATCGTGTGCAGACGAGTTCAGATATTTTTTCCTCCAATTTTGTTTTTTATTCTGTAGTCATAATTTTTGTAATTAAATTTCTCGTCCTCCGTTATTGATTCCAAAAATGTGCATCATGGTTTTGTCAGTGCCTTCTTGCCAAAGACTGCCAGGGTGACATCTGTGGTCAAAGAGAGAGAGGTGGAATGAATTGTAGTGATAAAGATGACCACAAACCACAAATAACAACGGGATTATGTTGGGGCGCCTGGCTGGTTCAATCAGCGGAGCGCGCGACTCTTGGTCTCGGGGTTGTGAGCTCGAGCCTCACGTTAGGTGTAGAGATTACTTTAAAAAAAAAGAAAATCTTCTAAAAAAAAACGGTGGAGTCAATCAATGCGAAGGTGCTCAAATGGTCTAGGATTTGGACTTGTGAAACTCTTACAGAAATTAATACAATTAAAAGCAGATATTTTTACAGGGGAGTTGAGAACAAAGCACACCCACAGACCGAGGGAAGACCCTTGCCCAGAAAAGGCCTTCATGCTGGGCTGAAGAGGCAGTCTTTTCTTTGCGTGGAGCCAGTCTGCACAGAGGTGATGTGGGTGTTTTATCAAATGCCCAAGTTTCCACAAAAGATGATGAGGCATACAAAGAAACTTGGAAACCTGGCCCACTAAAGTCAAACCCTCAATCTCCAGAAACCAAGCCTAACAAAACACAGGCCTCAGACTTTAGTAGACAAAGAATTTAAAATAATACACCTAAAGAGCTTAAAAGGAAAATAAAGTCCAAAGAACAATGGATGAAGAAATTGAGAATATCAAAGAGAAATCATTTTTTAAAAATCTGGAGCCCAGGGCACCTGGGGGACTCCGTCGGTTGAGCATCCAACTTCACCTCAGTTAGAGTCCCGCATCGGGCTCACTGCTGTCAGCATGCAGCTTGCTTCGGATGCTTTGTCCCCCTCTCTTTGTCCCCTGCTCACGCTCTCTCAAAAAATAAGCCTTGGGGCGCTTGGGTGGCTCAGTCATTTAAGCATCCGACTTCAGCTCAGGTCACGATCTCACAGTTTGTGAGTTCGAGCCCCACCTCGGGCTCGCTGCTGTCAGCACAGCTCCCAGAGCCTGCTTCGGATCCTCTGACCCCCCGCCCGCCCCCCCGCCCCCCGCCCCTGCCACTCCCCTGCTTGTACTCTGTCTCTTAAAAGTAAACATTAAAAAATAAATAAACCTTTAAGAAAAAATAAAATAAAATTCTGGAGCTGAAATCTACAAGAACTGAGTTGAAAGAATTCACCAGAGGGGTCAAAAGCAAACTTGAACAAGCAGCAGAAACAATCTGCAGAGTTGAAAACAGGTCGTTTGAAATTTGAGTCTGGGGAGCAAAGAAAAAAAGAATAAAGGAAACTAAACTAAGCCAAGGAACTTAAGGGATACCATTAAACCAACCAATATGCACGATATGGGAGTCCCAGAAAAGAGTGAAAGAAGAGAAAGGGTCAGAGAATTTGTTTGCAGCAATAATAGTGGAATATCCTCCTTTCTCTGTCTGGTGGTCCCATTATGCATATGTGTGCACTCAGCATTCCACATTTTCCAGCGGCTCTATTCAGTTTTCTTCATCCTCCTCTGCTCTTTAGATTGCATAATCTTTATTCATCTGTAACTTCTCACTGTTGATATTCTTTAATGTGATGTCATCATCATACCCTCCCTTACTCCTTTAAATATGGTTTCCCTTAGATCTTTGAGCATATTTATAATGGGTGCCCCGAAGTCTTTGTTAAACCTATCATCCGTCTAGACCCTCTCACAGGCAGTTTCTGCTGTCTGCCTTTTTTTTCTGTCTGTAAGTCCATCCTTTCCGGTTTTTTGCACGTATTCTACGTTTTCAGTTGAAAATTGGACATTCTAGATTATAGACTTTTCGGGGCTGCTTGTGGTTTGCTTGTTTATGTGGTCAGTGATTAGCTGACATTTTGGTGACATCTGTTTTTTTTTTCCACATATGAGCCTCTGACGTTCCTCTTGTCACAAGAGCTTGCTTCCAGTCACAATGGGATGGCTGGTTTGGGCAGAGATCTCACTGAGTCTTTCCCTGATCACACGTTACGGCAGGCCGGTTGCTTTATTGTTTTTGACACTGAGACATGAATTGCTCCAGAGTCTGATCCAATTTCACTCCTGCCCCCTTGTAGAGGTAGTTTTCGAGGCCAGGGTTTGAGGTTTGCTCTAATCCTAAGAGGGCTTTCCTATCTCGCTCTTCCCCTGGTTCTCTGGTAAACGAGCTGGCCTACTTGTTTCATATATATGTATAGATTTTTAACGTTTTTAAAAATTTTTTAATGTTTATTTTAGAGAGAGGGAGACACAGAATCCGAAGCAGGCTCCAGGCTCTGAGCTGTCAGCACAGAGCCCCACCCGGGGCTCGAACTCACGAACCGTGAGATCGTGACCTGAGCCAAAGTCAGACATTTAACTAGCTGAGCCACCAAGACGCCCCTAATGTTTATTTTTGAAAGAGAGAGAGACAGAGTGGAGGGAGAGACAGGGCAGAGGGAGAGGGAGACACAGAATCTGAAGCAGGCTCCAGGAGCCAAGCCGTGCTCACTCTGAGGTTTTATTGAATAAATGTTTCTTTGTTACACACCCTCATGACACTTTCCCAGAGCCTTAAAAGGATTAGGTTTTTAAAGCGGCTCATCATTTATATTTGTTTTGCTGGGGAGAGGATCCCACAGAGCTAGTCATTGCAGAATATGCTGTCATTGCAGAATAGTATTTTTTTCTTTGGATGCTGTGGTGAATGGAACATTCTTAATTCCAGTTCTGGATTTTTCATTACTAGTAGTTAGCAATACATTTTTAAAAAATGTTTATTTTTGAGAGAGAAAGAGAAAGCACAAGCAAGGGAGGGGCAGAGAGAAAGAGGGAGACACAGAATCCAAAAAAGGCTCTGAGCTGTCAGCGCAGAGCCCGACGCGGGGCTCCAGTTAACGAACTGCGAGATCATGACCTGAGCCGAAGTCAGACGCCCAACCGACTGAGCCACCCAGGTGCCCTGTTTCGATGGTTATTTTTACAGACAAGATTGTGTCATCTGCAAATAAAGAGTTTTGCTTCTTTCTAACCTTTGTTCCTTTAAGTTCCCTCCTTGCCTTGCGTTAGCTTGATGTTCCAGGACAGTTTTGAATAGAAGTCGTGGGAGAGAGTACTTGTTTTGTTTCCAGTCGGAGGAGGAATGTATTCAGTCTTACACCCCTAAGTACGATGCTACCTGTAGGTTTTTCATGTTTCATCAGATTGACGTTTCCTTCTAATGTTCTGTTTTGTTTTGTTTTTTGAGAGAGAAAGAGAGCGAGCAGGGGAGGGGCAGAGAGAGAGGGAGACACAAAATCCCAAGCAGGCTCCAGGCTCTGAGCTGTCAGCACAGAGCCCCACACGGGGCTCAAACTCACAAACCGTGAGATCCTGACCGGACCCAAAGTCAGACACCTAACCAACTGAGCCACCCAGGTGCCCCTGAAATTTCCTTCTAGATATCATTTGATGAGAAGTTGTAGAGTGAATGGATGTTGGATTTTTCTCATTTTCTTTTCCTCTGGGGATTATTATATACTTTAGTCTTTTAATATCTTACATTGGTTTTCAGATGTTAAATCCACACTTGCCTTCTTGGAAAAGCTTCACTTAGCTATACTGTATAAACCTTTATATGTATTGCCATATTTCATTTCTCAGTATGTTAAGAGATTTTATGTTTGCGAAGGTCATTAATCTGTCCCCCCCCTTTTTTTCAGTCTACCCAAACCTGCTTGTGTATCAGTGTTTTCCCCCTCCAGCCTTTATTGTGGTATAATTGACAAATAAAATTATAAGATATTTAAAATATACATCGTGGTGATGGGTGGCTCAGCTAGTCGAGCATCCAACTTGATTTCAGATCATGATCTCAGGGGTCATAGAATCGAGCCCGTGTTGGGCTCCATGTTGAAATGTGCAGCCGGCTTAAGAATCTTTCTCTCTCTCTCTCTCTCTCTCTCTCTCTCTCTCTCTCTCTCTCTGCCTGTTCCTCTCCCCGACTTGTGCTCATGCGCTCTCTAAATTAATTAATTATTCATGGTGATTTGACACAAGTATACAGTGTGAACGAGTTCCTGCCATTTTTTTTCTTGTGATAATCTTTGTCTAGATTTGATAAAATTATTTCCAATGTAGTTCCTCCTGTTTCATTAGTTTGATACTGGTATTATTTCTTCTTTAAAGTATATTAGAACTGGACGCCTGGGTGGCTCAGTGGGTTAAACCTCCCGGCTCAGGTCGTGATCTCACAGTTTGTGAGTTCGAGCCCCGCGTCGGGCTCTGTGCTGACAGCTCAGAGCCTGGAGCCTGTTTCCGCTTCTGTGTCTCTCTCTCTCTGCCCCTCCCCCGCTTGTGCGTGTGATCTCTCTCTCTCTCAAAAATAAATACACATTTAAAAATTTAAGAAAAAAAAGTATGTTAGAATTCCAGCTGTAAAGCTATCTGGACCACAGCTCTTCTTTGTGTGAAGATGTTTTAACTACTACTTGAACTTCTCAACTTAATAGAGTCCTGTTCAGATTTTCAGTGTTTCTTCTTGAGTTGACTTAGTAGGTGTGAATGTTGCTAGGAATTGTCCATTTCAAATAAATTATCCAATCTGTTGTCATAAAGAGGTTTATATGATTCCTTTATAGCTTTAAATTTTTTTAACGTTTATTCATTTTTTGATAGAGCGTGAGTGGGGGAGGGCAGAGAGAGAGGGAGACGCAGAATCTAAAACAGGCTCCGGGCTCTGAACTGACAGCACAGAGCCCGACACGGGGCTCGAACTCACAGACCGTGAGATCATGACCTGAGCTGAAGTCAGACGCTTAACCAACTGAGCCACCCAGGTGCCTGGATTCCTTTATAGCTTTAAAAAAAGAAAAAATCTCAGGTAGGTTTGTAGATTTGGGTGGGTGAGGGGCGGAGTTTGGGGGGTTTTTGTTTTTGTTTTTTTTGGAGCATATATATTTGTTTCCTTGGTTTTCTATTTTTGTAATTTGTGTCTTCTTTATTTCTTGGTTAGTGCTGCTTTGATTTTTACAATTTTCTTTATCCTGTCAGAGAATAAATTTTGGTTTTGTGGATTTTTTTTATTGGTTTTCTCTACTTCATTGATTTCTGTTATTTTCAGTATTACTTTTGATACTCTTTTCCTTAAGGTTTAGTGAAGTTGAAATTTAGATTGTTGATTTTAGGTCTTCCTTCCTTTCTAATGTATTTAAAAGTATGAATTTGACCCTAAAGTTTTTGTGTGTGTTCCACAAATTTTGATATTCTATTTTCATAATCATTTACTTCAAGATGCTTTTTTCAGTATTTTTATTACATCATTGATTAATTCCTTTTTTGTGGTTTGAACTATTTGATTTCTTCTAGGATCCAAAGCAATTTTTTTTAAAGATTTTTTTTTTATGTTTATTTATTTTTGAGAGAGAGAGAGCACAAGCAGGGGAGGGGCAGAGAGAGAGGGAGACAGAGAATCTGAAGCAGGCTCCAGTCTCTGAGCTGTCAGCACCGAGCCCGATGCGGGGCTTGAACCCGTGAACCGTGGGATCATGACCTGAGCTGAAGTCGCACATAACCGACTGAGCCACCCAGGCACCCCCAAAGCAATTTTTTCAGGTTAAATTCTTTCATTTCCATATAGTTAACATCTTTTCCCATGAAAATGACATTATTTTATTTTATTTTATTTTATTTTTTTTTTTTTTTTTTTTAGAAAATGACATTATTTTAGTAGGAACTTATGTGTTGCTTTCATCAACGCCATGCAGCCAAAGATGACCAGGAACACAGTTACAGTAGAACATAGTTGAGTTACTGATACGTTGTAATGGTGGAGACCATACACCATGAGGAACCGTGATGCGTCTCAGTAGAGGCTGGTAGGATGGATGGACTTACTATCTCTGATTTGGGCTTACATTAGTTGGTTGGCGGGGGGGAGGGCATTCCAAGAATTGGAACTTTGATTAATGGCATCAGAAAGTCAGTGTAATTCTGTGATTGGGTATCTTAATCGTTAGATCTAGAAAGAACAAATGGAATGGGGTTAAAAGAAGCAATAGTCAGGGCGCCTGGGTGGCTCAGTCGGCTGGGTGTCAGACTTTGGCTCAGGTCATGATCCCACGGCTTGTGGGTTCGAGCCCCGCGTCGGGCTCTTGCTGACAGCTCGGAGCCTGGAGCCTGCTTCGGATTCTGTGCCTCCCTCTCTCTCTGCCCCTCCCCTCCTCGCACTCTGTCTCTTCTCTCTCTCTCCCTCTCAAACATAAAATAAACGTTAAAATTAAAAAAAAAAAAAAGTCAATCGTCTGTGTCACAATAGTGACACATGTGGTCATTGTTGTGGCTTGGGCAGTTTCCTTGTGTAATTCAGTTACAGACATGACAGCGGCCTCGTGTTGGTCTTGTTCCATCACAGAGAGTGAACCTGTGGGGTTTGGGTTGTAAGATAGTTTATGCTCAACAGCAGAACAGGTATAGCCTTGTCACAACAGGCCAGCAACTAGCAACACCAAGGCCTCTCAGGCACCATTTCCATCGTTTTGTGGAAATGAGCACCCACAGATTGATACCGTAAAACTTGAGCAAATTCTGTAAAGTAATTCTGTTTCCTGTCTTTCAAAAAAGCAAGGGGTTGCGGTACATTTTAGCAAGCTTCCAGTGGTCACAAAAGCTAGTAAAAGATAAAAGACTGACTTCAGACCCTTGCCAGTTGGCTCAGAGATTGTGCTCTCAATGCAGTTCTAATTTTGAAGCATCTCTCCTATGCCGGGTGTTGTAAATCAGGTAAACTTTCTGCCAAAGGGCCAGGTCCCAGACCCGTTCATCTGGGCAGTCTCTGATCCCTTGCGAAGCTCCTCGGTTCTGCCATTGTTCCACTCAAGCAGCCCATGACTATTATGTAAACACACAGTTAAACTTGATTTACAAGACATGTAATTGCTCGGTGCATTGTCTGTCTCTGCGAGTCAGACCCGGGACAAAGAGAGAGCAGCAAACTATTCGAGCAGTGTCAGCAACATGGTGGCCGGGAAGCTCCAAGTTCTTGCTCCCCCACAGAAACATCGGCAGGGAGGAAGCAGGAAGTGAACCAGAGTTCCAGCAGAGCTCTGGAAAATCGAGGTTTACAGCAACCAAATGAACACCTAATCAAGAAAAAGCCACGTTCAAATGGGGGGAAAGTGTTGTGCCTTTTCACTTACCCCTTCCTGACTCTCTCCCCAGCACATCGGTGGCCTTGGTCTTGAAGCCGTGGCAGCTTGGTTCCCAGCTCCTCCGTTGAACCCAAGGGAGCAGAGAAGACCTTATTTGCAAATTATTGCGTGTCTGTCCTAACCTTTCTGGAGGATCTTGAAGGATTGACACAAGGTACTTGTCTCTTTGTTTGTTTGTTTCTCTCTCTCTTTCTTTCTTTTCCTTCTTTTCTTTCTTTATGTTTATTCTTGAGAGAGAGAGAGTGCGAACAGGGGAGGGGCAGAGAGAGAGGGAGACACAGAATCGGAAGCAGGCTCCAGGCTCTGAGCTGTCAGCACAGAGCCTGATGCGGGGCTCGAGCCCACGAACCACGCGATCATGACCTGAGCCGAAGTCGGACACTTAACCAACTGAGCCACCCAGGTGCCCCCCGAAGATTTTTAAAAAATAAAGAACAGAAAAGCAATAGGCCATAGAGAAATAAAGAATAGAGATCAATGACACAAAAGGTGGTTCTTTGAAAAAATAAAAAAAATTAGCATTTAGCTCAGTTGGCTAAGAGAAAAAGAAGATGCAAATTACTACAATAAATAAAAAGTGACATCACCACCAATTTTACAGGTAAAAAGGATTATTAGAGAAAATTGTGAACAGTTGTACACAAATAAACTGGATAACCTAGATGAAATGGACAAGTTCCGGGGCGCCTGGGTGGCTCAGTCGGTTGAGCGTCCGACTTCGGCTCAGGTCATGATCTCACGGTCTGTGAGTTCGAGCCCCGCGTCGGGCTCTGTGCTGACAGCTCAGAGCCTGGAGCCTGTTTCAGATTCTGTATCTCCCTCTCTCTCTGCTCCTCCCCTGTTCATGCTCTGTCTCTCTCTGTCTCAAAAAAAATAAATAAATGTTAAAAAAAAAAAAAAAAAAAAAAAAAAAAGAAATGGACAAGTTCCTAGAAGCACACAATATACCGAAACTGAATCATGAAAAAATAGAAAATCTAAATAGACTTAATAACTAGTACTGAAACTGAATCGTTAGTCAAAAACCTTCCAGCAAAGAAAGGGCCAGGACCAGATGGCTTCACTGGTGAATTCAAAGCCAGACAAAGACAAGAAAAGAAAACCACAGACCAATATCCCTGATGAATGTTGGTGCAAAAATACTAAAGAAAAATTAGCAAACCAAATTCAGCACATTAAAAGTATTATACACCATGACCAAGTGGGTCATGAGTGCACTAAACGTGAATGCAAGGATGGTTCAACATCAGAGAATCAGCGTAATATACCACATTAGCAGAATGAAGGGGAAAAACATGAGCATCTCAATGCAGAAAAGACAGTTAACGTGATTTAAAAAAAAAAAAAAGGGCACGATCTTACATGTGAGAAACCCTAAAGATTCCACATACAAAAAAATAATCCAGCAAATGTGCAGGATACAAAGCAAGCAAAACTCAGTTGTGTTTCTGTACACTAACAATGAACGATTCAAAAAGGAAAGTTTAAGAAAACAATTTCATTTACAAGCATGAAAAAGAATAAAATACGGTAAAACATTGGTTTGAGCATAATTCGTTCTGGAAACACGCTTGTAATCCAAAGCACTTGTACATCAAAGCGAATTTCAAGAACTATTGGCTCACTTGTGATCCTGTGACTTTCAGCATCATGTGTTACTTGTATTGCAAGACACCGCTCGTGTATCAAGTTAAAACATACAAGAAATGTTTGCTCGTCTTGCAGAACACTCGTCGAACAAGTTACTCGCCATCCAAGATTTTATCGTACTTAGGAATAACCTTAACCAAGGAGACAAGATTCATACACTAAAAACTACCGATGTTGCCGAAAGAAAGTGAAAAAGATCACAATAAATGCAAAGACATCCTGTGTTCATGGATTGGGAGAGTTAAGGTGTTGACACCACCCAAGTTAATCTACAGACTGAGTGCAATCCCAGCAGTGTTTTTTGCCAAAATAGGGGGGGAAAAAAAAGATCCATTCTAAAATTCGCATGGAGGGGTGCCTGGGTGGTTCAGTTGGTTAAGTGTCAGACTCTTGATCTCAGTTCAGGTCTTGATCTCAGGGTCATGAGTTCGAGTCCTGCATTGGGCTCCACACTGGGCATGAAGCCTATTTTTTTTTTTAAATAAATAAGATAGAATTCACATGGAATCTCTAGGTACCCCAAATAGACAAAACAATCTTTAAAAAGAAAAAAGTTGGGCGTGTCACACTCCCTGATTTTAAAACTTAAAGCTCCAGTAGTCAATACATTAAGGCACTGGCAGAAGGACAGATATGTAGAGGGGGACTTCGAAAAATCTTCTGCAGGCAGGGGCGCCTGGACGGTTCAGTCGGTTGAGTGTTGATTTTGGTTCTGGTCACCATCTCACATCGTAGGCATAGAGCCTGCTTGGGGGTCTCTCTCTTTCTCTCTCTCTCTGTCTGTCTCCCCCTCCCCTGCTCATGTGCATTGCTCTCTTGCTCTCTAATAATAATAATAATAATAATAATAATAAAAAAACATTCTGCAGGCATATCCAGCAACCAGAGAATTTGGGGGAAGATGCTGAGCTCAGCCATGGTCTCATGTAGGGCCTGGATGCACCCCAAGAACACCAGAGGGAGAGTTAGAAACATTTGTGCAGGCAGCCTTCTACAGCCAACCACCAGTCAGTACCACGTGTGGTCCTGGGGTGCTCTCCCTGGGCCTCCTGCTCTGCCTGGACTGTCTTCCTTTTCATAGAGGAACTAAAAATATCCGGGGAAGGGGCACCTTAACCAGTTGGTTAAGCGTCTGACTTTAGCTCAGGTCATGATCTCATGGCTCATGAGTTCAAGCCCCATGTCGGGTTCTGGGCTGACAGCTTGGAGCCTGGAGCCTGCTTCAGATTCTTGTGTCTCCCTCTCTCTGCCCCTCCCCCACTTACACTCTGTCTCTGTCTCTTTAAAATATAAACTGTATGTGTGTGTGTGTGTGTGTGTGTGTGTGTGTGTGTGTATATATATATATATATATATATATATATATATCCAGGGAAGGCTTATCCTAACAGTGGGACCCCAAGATGGGGGAGGTGGCCAGAGGGATTTTCACCAGCCTATCTGCCCTAAGCCAGGCCCAACTTCTGGGAGGGGATTAAGAAAATTACAGGGAGCGCTTCCAATGTTTGGAACCCATTATGGGTTGAATTGTGTCACCTAAAGTTCAAATATTGAAGTCCTAACCCCAAGTACCTGAGAACGTGATCTTATTTGGGAATAGGGTCATTGCACGTGTGATTAAGATGAATGGGGTCTTCGGGGTAATTCATGATGACTAGTGACCTTATAAAATGGGGACACTTGAGCACAGGCTCCCACAAGGAGAAGGTCATGCGAAGATGAGTGCATCTACAAACCAGGAAACACCTAAGATGGCCAGGAAACCCCCGGAAGCCAGGGGAGAGGCAGGGGACACAATCTCCCTCACAGACCTCAGAACGAAACCACCCTGCCCACACCTTGAGCTCCACCTTCTACCCTCCTAAACTGTGAGATACGTTTGTTTAAGGGGCCCAGCCTGGAATGGTACTTTGTTATGGCAGTCCTAGCAAATTAATAGAGAAGCCACCCTGGGTTGCACCCTAGCTCTGGATGAGCTCCGTAGGGTACTTAGAATAACATTTCGAGAGGTGCTCCAAATGTATAGAAGCCGTGTGGGACCACAGTTATGCCCAGAGCACCTTCTCAGGCTTCCCTGGCTAGACGTGGCCCAAGCCCAGGACACAACGGAGATTCAGAGAAATTTCCAGAAAGCCCGTCTGACAGCCATGCCTCATGAAAGATGGGGGCTGTGCCCAGTGAACTCTCCTAGGGCGTCCTTAGCATGTTCACGCTGGAGATTTAGAAAATTTGGAACATACTAAAATGGGCCCCATGTGGGACTGTGGCTGGCTGGGGTCCTCCTCCTAGCCCTCCCCATCCAGCCCAAGCCATTCCCAGCCTCCAAAGAGGGACTAAGAAAACTTTGGGGAGGCATTCTCTGTGACCATAACCCAGGGTGGTCTGAGGCCTAGCTTTGGATGCCCTCTGCAAGCCTGCCAGGCTCACTGGGAATTGCAAATGTCTCCGTGAGCTGAATCAGATCACCAGGGCTAACATGGGACCTGGCGACATGGGCCGATGCTTCCACTGATGGGGACTTAAAACATTGAGGGGGTACCTCCGACAACCAGGCCCTTCAAAGATCCACATTCTTCTCCAGGGAACCCTCATAGTGCCTCCCCTCCAGGAAGGGGAACTAGAAACGCTTGCAGGAAGTGCACGTGACAGCCAGGACCTACGGCATCACTGTGGCCAGACCCGGATGCCTCCCCCAGTCACCACTGACACGAGACAAGCTGATTCTCCACCATTGGTGTGGAAGGGATCTCCTATCCCCCCTGCAGGATGGACACCTAAGCGCCCTGAAAATGTTTCTGCCAACTACTGGGCCCAATCTGGGCTGGGGACCGGACCTGGACCCCCTCCCTGGGTGGGAGGGCCTCCCTGTCTGGCTGGCTTGTTACCATGGAGAGAAACAAAAAAACCAAGAAGTGTTCAGGAGGTGCATCCAAGGAACCCACACGTGACTGCTCTTCCCTGGGGTAGGGAGTTGACAGGTGGCCTTCTTCCCCTCAGGAAACATTTTCAGAAGAGACAGGTAATGACTGGAATCCCACTGAGGACAGCTGCCTACCAGTAGCAACCTCCTCCAGCCGCCCTTGAAGCCTCCAAAGGATTCAGCCTTCTGAAGGAGACTTAGAATGCTTTTTGGAAGGCCCACACCCCCAGGGCATCCCTACTCACACCTTTTCCGCTTGCCGGAGCCGGTGCCCCACCCCAGCCCGAGGCAGAATTGGAAACGGTTCAGGCAAGTGCTTCAGATTACCAAGTGCCCGCTGGGGACCGCCACCAGATCCAGTGAGCCCACCCCTGCGTCCCTCCGGCCCGGGATGGACCCTGCCACTGCAAGGAGACATCTAGAGATTTGAGGGAAGTGTCTCAGAACAGGCCCCACTGGGACTGCAGTTGGGCCCGAGCGTCTCCTCTCCCGAAGGCAAAGTTTCAGGATACACAGCCAGCGACCCTGCTCCACGCGGGGTCCACGCAGGTTGGCTGGCAGCCAGGGGAGGGGAACGCTCCCAAGGGCTTCCTGGCCATGATCCCGGTCTCAGGAGGGAGAATCTAGAAGAATTCTCAGGAGACACGCCCAACAATCAGGCACCAGGTGAGAATACGGCCCAGCCCAGGACAAACTACTGTCACCCGCAATGTCCCAAAAGGAGTCCCCACGTGCAGAGGGGACCACCGTGTGCCAGCCAGCCCATCCATGCAGTTCCTAGATGCCGCTCTCCTCTATGTTGCAGTGACAATCTCAGGGGGAACCCATGCAGCCGGGATGACACTGCTGTCCGCCTCCTGGAACTCCGCCTTGGGTTTGATGGCCGGATCCCATCCCAGGCCCACACCGCCGAGCTCCGGGGACGATATAAAAGCAGCCGCTAGGTGGCGCGGGTCAACCAGCGCGACGGGGATGAACTTGGAACCCGCCCCCACCCCCACTCCCACCTCCCCGGGTGCCGCTTTGTGTGGGTTCCACCCAAATTGCGTATCTTGGCCCATAGCAGGCGGGAGTGCCTGGTGGGCCCGGGACACCCTCCCCGCTGGTCCCTAGCCCAGCTGGCTGCTGCCTTTGGAGGGGGAGGTGGAAACATTTTCCAGTGGCATATGTGAATAGGGCCCACGTGTGACCATGGCTGGGCCTCCCTGGATGGCTAGAGCTGCTTGCCTCCCCGAGAGGGAGACCGAGAACAATGAGGGGAAGGAGGAGGGCATCCAGCAACAGGAGTGCAGTCCTGACCTCCACAGAAGGGCATAGGTTTTCAGGAGGCGTTCCCGATGACCGGGACGCAAGAGTGACACCACCTGAGCCCAAGGCATCCTCCAGGAGTCTACCTGTCCAGCCAGGCCAGTTGGGGTCTTCCCTTTGTTATTTCTGGGTTTTGTTTTTGTCCTGAAAGAGAGCGAGAGTAGGGAAGGGGCGAAGGGAGCCAGAATCTTCAGCAGACTCCACACTCTGTGCAGAGCCCACGGCAGGGCTTGATCCCACGACCCCGGGATTGTGACCTGAGCCGAAATCCAGAGTTGCACCCTCAACAGACTGAGCCACCCACGTGTCCCCACGGTCTTCCCTCTAAATGGGGATGTGGATACGTTTTCAGGAGATACCACCAGGCGGGTCCAATACCAGGCCCTGTGCACAACCACAGCCTGGCCCTGGGCACCCACCCCGAGTCTCTCTGGCCGGTCTCTCTGTGCTTGTCCCTGTCACCAGAGAAGAGCTGGAGAGGTTTACAGCGGTATAGCCAGCAATCGGGCACCATGTGGGACTGAGGGAGGACCCAGGGCAACCTCCACGGATCTCCTTGGCCAGCCAGGACAGCGCCTGCCATTGGAGGGGGATTTGGATACATTTTCAGGAGATCCCATGGCCTACCAGGGTGCATGTCATCCCTAGGGTGCACTTCCTGGCCAGCCTTTTTCCTGCCACCAGAGGAATACTTACAAGCAAATTTGGTGGGTACCTGCTAAGATGGGACCCTACATAGGACAGCAGATGGCCCTGGGGCACAATCCCCAGACTACCCTGGCTGGCTCTGCTGCCTTTCCCTTCTGGAGGGAAACTTTAAAAAGTTTAAACTTTAAAAAGAGGTGCATCGGGGCGCCTGGGTGGCGCAGTCGGTTAAGCGTCCGACTTCAGCCAGGTCACAATCTCGCGGTCCGTGAGTTCGAGCCCCGCATCGGGCTCTGGGCTGATGGCTCAGAGCCTGGAGCCTGTTTCCGATTCTGTGTCTCCCTCTCTCTCTGCCCGTCCCCCGTTCATGCTCTGTCTCTCTCTGTCCCAAAAATAAATAAACGTTAAAAAAAAAAAAAAAAAAAAAAGAGGTGCATCAAGTGACCGGACCCCAGGCAGGATGGCCACTTCCTTGGGCCTCTCTCGTCCGTCTCTTTATGGGGAGACTTAGAGAAAATTTCGAGGCCCATCCAGCACCCAGGCCCACAGTGCCCTCCCTGGGGGTTCCTAGCTACCCAGGCTCATGCCTCCCACCCGAGAGGTGCATCCGACTGCAGGTTGGTCTGGGATGCCCTCCTGGCCTCCATGCACCTTTAAGGGACCTGCACAAGGCTGTCCTTACTGGAGGGAAAGTCCCTCACCTTCAAGTCTAAACCCCCAGTTTCCTCCCGAAGCCTCCTTCCTCGGTAACACACCCCAGAGGACACCAGGGTACGCCAGGCTCTCCGCCTGCTCCTGGGAGCCCTGCAGCTCTAGCCCACCTGCCCCGGGCCCCTCTTTGGGGCCTGGCTCCACTTCCACCCCCCTCACCAGGACCTCCTAGATTCCTTGCCCTCAGGGCCTGGCTCCCCCAAAGCCAGGTCTGGAAGCCCCCCCACCTCCACCCGCCAGGTATGTTCGGTTCTCTGGGCCCATATCCAATGCAGGCCCCCCCCCCCCCGTGGCTCCTAGGGACAGCTGTGCCACAGCCTGAGTGGACAAAGGAGGGAAGGAGGAGTGGAAGACAGAGTGGTGGATGAGGTGGGGTGTGAATGGTGTAGTCTGGAGTCAGGATTCAGGCCGGTAAGTGACTTCCCTGCAAGGCCTCAGGTCAAGAGTCACATAATGTTGGCTGACTTTTCTAGGTCACAAGTTAAACCCCCTCCAAAAAACAGCAACAAAAAACCCCACTCAATCACACCTTGACCCAAGGCCTGGTAGTGGCATTTTAGTGGCTTTTGTTGGTGGCAGAAGCAGCAGGAGGAGGAGGGGGAGAGTCCGCTTGCTCCCAGCATGTCTAGCCATGCTCCTCCCACTGGACGGAAGCCAGGAAGGTACGGATTTCCATGGGCTGCAGCGTGATGGTGGCGGGGTCCAGCCGAGAGGGAGAGGGCAGGGGTGTGGGGCCTGGGGAGGAGCAAGGGAGGAGTAAGGGCCACAGATTTCCTCTGTCTCACCCCTCCCCCTGCTCCTTCCCTGGGCCTACACATGACCATACACTCTCAAATCTGTCCCTGGGGCGTTATTCCCAGACCTGTTTTTCAACTGCCCCCCCCCCCAGGCCCTGAATACCACCCCCAAATCTGTCTCCAGTGCCTGGCCATCTCCATCACACCCTCCAGCCCTATTCTAAAGACCATCATGCCAACGCCACGGGTGACAGACACACCCCTTTCCCCAGAACTAGATACCCATGGGATTCCATCTCAAACCCTCAAGACCCACTGCTAGTTTGCTCGGACCCACTTAAGACCCTTAAACTGCTAACCAGGATCGGAACACTAGAGCTTTCTACACCTGGGTCCTGGCCAACATTCCCACACCTCCCCACACGGCTCCCAGCTCCCAGCCCCCCCCCCCCCCCCCGCCCCGGGCAGGCCCGCACCCGTGTTTGGTGTCCACTTGAGCCTGGAGGCGCTGGCCCGGAGCTGGTTGGCCACCAGCGTGGTCTCCTGCAGGTAGGTGATGGTGAAGGCGGAGAAGAGGTCCTGCAGGCAGTGGATATGGGCAGGGCTGAGTAGGGACAGAGCGGGGTTTCGCCTCTCCCTCCTTTCTTTGCCTGGGTCTTGTCTCCTTCCCACCTCCGCCCTCCTCACCGTCAAATCCAAGGTCACGGGGGAGCTCAGGTTGCCAGAGTCCTCCCCTACAGCGAACTGGTGCTCCAAGCGCAACAGCAGCGTTTTCTGGTCCCAGCGGGCCAGCGTGAGCAGGTGTACGGAGGGAGGCAGCTCCCGGCGCAGCCCCGAGAACTGCGAAAAGCGGGGTGGGGCTGAGGCAGCGAGGCTAGGAGGCGGGGCTCCGACGCAAGGGGCGGGGTTTAGTCGGGGAGGGGCGATGACCCCCTTATAAAGAGACCCAGGAACAGGGCGGTGCCGGGCTGGGGGCGGGACCGAGCCGCAGAAAGGGCCGAACTGATCTGGCCTGAGACCCACTGGGATGGGGGGCGGGGCTGAAGGCAGGGCTGGACCAAACGTAGGGGGAGGAGGGTGGGAGCCGGAAGGGGAGAGGGCGGAGGCTGTGCCTGGACCCAGTCCCGGCCGAGGGGACTGAACAGGCTGGTACTGGGCGGGGCCTGCGGGGCAACCGGGCTGAGCTGAGGGGTGGGACTAGCTTATGGCCTCCCCAGGACGAGTTAGGGGCAGGCGGAGTGGGACCCACATTAGGCCGGGAAAACCCACCGCGGCTCACTGGGGTCCCCTACCAGGCGGCCCAGTGCCCCTCACCTGCTTGCGCGGGGCGACTTTCAGATGGTAGGGGGCGCCGCCACCCGGGGCCAGCACCACCTGTGGGGCCAGGACCTCCTTCTCCGCCTGCAACCGGTGCCCGGTGGCCGCGGTCCGGACCTTGTCCAGCAGCACGAGGTGGCGCCCTCGCACCCACCGCCCCAACCCGTCCTCCAGTAACGCCTCCCCTACGCCACGTCCGTCATCCTTCAGGAGCCTTCGGTGCACCTGCAGGGAGTCCACAGGACAGGGTGAGGGGTCCCTCTGGCCAATTGCTGGCCCAGGGCTCGTGGAAATTTCAAGAGAAACCGAAGAGTGGGAAGCATGGACCCAGAGAAAGGTCCGGTAGAGGGTCGCCACGGAAGTGGGGAGTCAACCTAGCAAGGGCCTGGGACAGAGGGAGGTAGGGATCTAACGGGACAGGGCAGGCAAGTCAGGGCCTGGAGGAGGTGGGGGGCTGGGTAGGGAGGGGACAAAAGGGAGGAGTAAACTTGTCACATAGGAACAGAGGTTTCAGCTTAGTGGGAACTACAGGCGGGGGCTACACCTAGCAGAGAACGGGGACGGACACAGGCTTCAAGGTCCAGTAGGCACCAGAGTGGGAACTGGCTCAGGGCTCTGGCCACTCACCATGAGCTCCATAGAGCCATCCCTCAGGCTGCTGCCCCCCTGGGAGCGGTCAGTCAGCACCGTCAGCTGCATGTTGCCATCCTGGGGGGGGCGGGGGGGGGGAGAGTGAGGGGCCCCACAGCCAGGCAGCCACACCCCCAGGCAGGCCCCACAGGGGATGGGGAGACCACCAAGGGCAGCTGGGAGACGCTCAGCTTGAGGGGTGACCCCCACTCTGTGCAGGGGTGCTGAGAAGTGGGGAGCAGGATGGGGGGGATACCCTGATGTAAATGCGGCTGTTGACTGGATAGTAGTTTCCCGCCACTGTCTCAGTCTGGTTCAGTTTCCAGGTGGGCCGATAATCCCGCCTGGGGAGGTGGAGGGGTTCGGTCAGGCCTGGGGTCCAGCTCCCCTTCCCCGGTTCTCCATTCCTCACTCCCCCGTCATCCCCTCCCTCCCACACTCAGAGGAGCAGCAGATGCTCCCACGATCCCAGGGCCCTCCACACACCGCAGGCCACCCGTGGCTGCCCCCGGTCACCCCGACCTCCTCTCCAGGATCTCTCGGCCATTGCTGTCTGTGTAAAAGAGTCCTTTCGTCTCCAGCACGGTGTCAAAGCGACTGATGATCTCCTTCCCCCAGCCGTCACTATACCCGAGGGGATGGCAAGATTGTGAGCTCCACCGGCGCCGCTCTGCCCTCGCGCCCAGCCCCCCAGTCCCAGCGGGTGCCACTCACCCCACAGGGATTGGTCCCACCGTCCACTCGAGCTCCAGGTGCCGCTGTCCTCGGTACAAGCGAACCACTTGGGAACACCAGGCTGAGAAGTTCTGGTGAACCTCCTGCACCAAGGGTGTCTGCAGGCAGGTAGGGGTGGAGGGCAGGTCTAAGCATACACCTGAGCACGGGTGAGCCCTGCAAATATCCACCCCTGCTACAAACCTCACAGAGGCCTACACCCGGGTCAACCCCACCTCTCCCACCTGCCTAGGTGTGATGCCCACACTTCCTCCGTCAGATGTTACCGCGTCATTCTTGGGTGTGGCAATAGGATTGTTGCCCACCATTGCCCCATCTTCCCTCCTTAGAACAGGATTCTAGTTTGGCAGGTGGCTACCCGGACTAAAGACATTGTCTTCACATTGTCCAGTCTTCCCTGAGGCTATCAGTAGCTGTGTGGCCATGGCTTGCTCCATGGAAAACCACCAACCTGGTGTAAACAACGTTCCTTGCCTCTTTCCCTCTCCCACTGGCTCAAATGCAAGTACGATGGCTGGAGCTTGAGTAGCCATCTTGGGCCAGGAGGTAGAAGCTGAATGTTGAGGAAAGTAGAGCAATGAGACAGAAGAGGTCTGGATGGGGGTGCCTGGGTGGCTCAGTCGGTTGAGCGTCCGACTTCGGCTCAGATCACGATCTCGCAGTCTGTGGGTTCAAGCCCCGTGTCGGGCTCTGTGCTGACAGCTCAGAGCCTGGAGCCTGCTTCGGATTCTGTCTCTCTCTCTCTCTCTCTCTCTCTCTCTCTCTCTGCCCCTCCCCTGCTCACACCCTGTCTCTTTCTCAAAAATAAACATTAAAAAAATATTTTAAAAAAAAAGAAGAAGAAGAGGTCTGGATGACTGTGAAATCACCCCACCTGCCCTGGATGGCCCAGCCAGACTTTCTGTTAGATGGAAAGAAAGCCGATCGTGTTTTAGGCACGATGAATTTTGGCAACTGTTACTACAGGTAAAACTATATCCTAACACAGCGACCCAGGTATGCGGAAGGTTCACCTCAAGGGGAAGCAGGGCAAATGTGAACCTTGCCATTACCTGAGCCATCCCTGCCCTACGAGGAAATATCAGCGAGAGGTCCCACAAGGGTGGGCCCTGTCCCGGCCAGATGCACCCTCAGACATCCACCCCAAGGGAGACTCACCCAAGCCCTATCCAAGTGTGAACTCTCAAATCCCCACCTCAGATATAATCCTCAGTGAAGCCTTCGAGCAATTCCACCCGGCCCTCCCCATTCACGGGCCAACTGAATACACCCCACCTCCAGCTTCCAAGGCCAAGTATAATCCCGACACCCACAGCAGATGTGAAAGCCTTTGTTCTTGCTTCTAAGACAGGGCTGTTACTCAACCAGCCATGAATATCCGCCCAGTGGGGATACTTGAGATCCTCAAGTATTCCCCTCAGGTCTTAGCTGTCTTTGGATATGATCGAGGTGCAAATCCTACACTCACCCCCCACACCCGCCCAGACTCTACCCCCCCACACCCACCCACACATAGCTCACCACCCGCCCAGACTCCACCCCCCCCACACACACACCCACTCCTCATCCCTGGGCACGGACCTTCACCAGGCGCGTTTGAGCCCAGCGGCTCACCATCAATGGTTTCTCTTGGTTGGGTCTGAAGATGTAGGCACCTGAGACCTGGGCGCTTAGGTTGTTGCCTACACTGGCGTTGTACCTGGACCAGGGCAGGTGAGAGTCAAGGTAGGTGACCCCAGCTCCACTTACACCCCCTCCCTGGACTAGTGGTCCCCCCCCCCCCCCGCCTCACCAGTAGAAGGCTTGGCGAACAGGTAGCAGGAGGTTCTGGTCCAGGTTCTCCATCTCCACCAAGAGCCCTGTGTCAGGGTCAAACCTAGCCCGGATGTGCTGCAGAGAAAAGGCGGACAGACGTTAATGACCATCATCTCAGCCAAGGGCAGCGTCATCCTTCCTGGGGCTCAGGAGGTACCCTCCCTCCCTCTATCTCCTCACCTGGCCCTATTAACAAATCCTAACAGATCTACCTTGTACCCTCTCCTTAAGCTGATCACTTCTTAACCATTTCCGTGGCCTTCTGGGACTAATGCCGCTGACCCCTTCGGGGCTCACCTCCCCGTCAGTTCGCCCTGAGGCCGCCAGAGGGCGCCAGTGACACCCTAAGTACGACCCTAACCCCCGGTCCGCTGGGGCCCAGGGCTGACTTGGGCGTTTGACCGAGTAACCACAGTGCCACCACCCAAGAGACTTTTAGGGGCCAACGGAAATGTGTAAATTTTAATTTCTCCTGGAATCAGAAGAAAACTTAAATGTAATAATAAGGAGTATGTTATAACGAAGACTGGTTAATATTCATCTTTTATACCCACCTGGTCCTGAAATATAATTTTTAACTTTTTTTTTTTTTTTTAATGGAAAAAGGGACCCACAAAGGCAAAAGTGCTGGGGCCCCATGACAGTCTTAGTGCAGCCCTGTCCCTCACGTGGCTCCTTGGAAGTAAAAGCCGAAGTCTTCCCCTGGGCCCTCAAGTCCTGCACAGTCTGACCTGTCACCCAACACCCGCCCCTCCAGCCACAGAGGGTTCCTTGAACACTCGCCACCTTCCTGGCTGAGGGCTTTTGCTTCTACTGCTCCCTGCCTGCCTGGGTCCTTCTCCGTGCCACCCCCCGCCCCTCCGCTCCCAGTGGCCACGTGGCTCCCTCCCTCAAGTCTCTGACTTGCCTCATTTAATTTGCAAACCCCTACCACCGTCAGCTCTTTCGTATCCGTCAAGTGTCACACGTGATTACACTGGGTCCGCACAACGGTCCCAGGAAAGGACACTGAGGTTCAAAGGGAAGTGGTCACTCACTGGAGGACACATAATGGGAGACTGGTAACTACACCATGAACTGATGTAGTTCATCCACTGATCCACTCCATGAGGCTCGCCATGATACCTCAAATTTCTCACAGCGACAGGGAAGGGGATCCCGACCGTCTCACCTCATTTTGGATGGCCAAGACACGGGACCAGGGCCGCTGGGATCTGGGCTGGGGTTTGTGGGCGTGGGGGCGCTGGCCAGGCACCTGGCTTACTGAGTAGATGCTGAAGCCCAGGGCAGGCACCGAGGCTGGGAAAAGCAGTTCCTGACCGTCTGAGCTAGGAAGTATCACCACCTCAAGGGAAGAGGGAAACAGAGTCAAGAGACTGTGAGTAACCTATTGAGCTGTACATAGGCCGGGTCAAACTCCATCAGGAGAAGGAGCCCCAAATGGGAGGAAGAAATTAAAGTGTTGGCCAGGGAGGATGGGGTGTGAGAAATTCTGAGTTAGAGATTGCAGAGAAGATTCATAAGGTGGGGAGACAGCATTGCTTGGAGGGTGTAGAGACTGTGGGAGAAGGAGAAGTGAGGGAGGAAGTGGAGAAAGAGATCCTTGAAGCAAGGGAATGAGGGAAAGGCAGATTCTTGGGGGAGGAAGAGATTCGTAGGAAGAGGCGTTCCAGGATGGAGAGAATAAGCGTTCAAAAAAAAAACTAAAAAAATAAAATTTGGGGCCCCTGACTAGCTCAGTCCGTAGAGCATGCGACTCAGTCTCCGGGTTGTAAATTCGAGCCCCACGTTGGATGTAGATTACTTCAAAAAATAAAATCCCGGGGTGCCTTGGGTAGCTCAGTCAACTAAGCATCCAACTCGTGATCTCAGCTCAGGTCTTGATCTCAGGGTCGTGAGTTCAAGTCACCCGTTGGGCTCCACACTGGGGCATAGAACCTACTTAAAAAATCCTTTTTTTTTTTTTTTAATTTTTTTTTCAACATTTATTTATTTTTTGGGACAGAGAGAGACAGAGCATGAACGGGGGAGGGGCAGAGAGAGAGGGAGACACAGAATCGGAAACAGGCTCCAGGCTCTGAGCCATCAGCCCAGAGCCCGACGCGGGGCTCGAACTCCCGGACCGTGAGATCGTGACCTGGCTGAAGTCGGACGCTTAACCGACTGCGCCACCCAGGCGCCCCAAAAAATCCTTTTATGTTAACTAAAATTTAAATACAATTTGAAAAAAAAATTTAAATAAAATCTTAAAAAAAAAAAAAAGTCATGAGGAGACATTAAAAATGGGGAAGACTGCTCAGGAGGCAGGGCAGGGGGATGGGTAGGGAGACAGATGTGGCCAAGGGGAATGATGTTAAGGGGCAGAGGGGGGAGATATTCACAGAAAGAGAAAGTACCAGGCGCAGGTATTGATGGAGGGGAAGATATTCACGAGAACGAGTTACCCAAGAGAGGGAGGTGTCCATGGGAGGAGGTATCCATGAAGGCAGATAATTATGGGGGGGGGGGAGGTGGGGGGCGGGTAGAAATGCTCAGGTGGAGGTGTCCAAGGCAGGAGGTAACCATGGGGGGGGGGGGGTACTCATAGGACGAATATTCATTGAATGGGCTCACATCGCTGGGCACAACTGTGCCATTCGGGTCCCTCACGACGAAACCGTGTTTGCTGACTGGCAGCCGCACCATCCAATTTATTTTCCGTCCCAAGGGGTTATAAATAGTCACTTGGAACTGGTGTGGGAGGGTCAGAACGGGCAAGGGTTACAGCAGGCCTTCTTGAAACCCACCCACCACAGGCGGCAACTCCCTCGGGTGATCCAAGCCCCCACGGGGTTCTTTGGTCTCCGTCCCACCCCAGTTTCACTGCGCCCCACGTGGTCACAGGTCGCTTCTCCAACAAAACAATTTCGCAGGCCGCGGGTGCCTCCAGAGACCCTTCGTCTGAGCCCCACCTCCTCCGGGCCCCGCCCCGCTGTCCTCAGGTTCCTGCTCTATCCACCCACCAGACCTGGCTCCCGGCCCCGCCCCTCCGGCCCGGGGCCCAGCTCACGTTCTTCGCTGTCTGGCTGAGCGGACAGACGCTGACGTTGAGGTTTCGGCAGTACGTGAAGTCCTCCTTGGAGCCGCTGAGCCGCGCCAGCGCATTGCTCAGAAGAACCTGTGGGAGGGAGCGTGAAGGTGTGGGTCGGCTCTAGATGCCCACCCAGGTCTCCTCCCCATCCCCTCCCGCGCCCCGCCCACCCCGCCCTAGGCCCCGCCCAGGAGTGCTGCCAGGCCCCGCCCCACTCCTGCCCCCGCCCCTCTTGCCCCAAGCCCCGCCCCTACGAGCCCTTCTAGCCCCCACCCCACTTTGCCCACCTCTTACAGTCTCCGCCCTTCCGTTCGGTACCGGCCTTTCCCTGTCCCCGCCCCTTCCCAGGCCCCACCCCGCGCACCTCGCAGGGGTCCCAGCCGGCAGCCAGCTGTCGCGCGTAGTCGTCGGCCACGTGCTGCTTGGAGGTTCCGCTGACCGCGTCGTGGTGCTGGAGCACGGCCATCGCCTCATCTGCAAGCAGATTGTGAAGCGGGTGGGGTCTCTGCAGGGCTCTCAGTCCCGACCCCAAGGACACGGGACAGGTCACGTGTGTGCGGGCCGGGTTCTTAGGAGCTTTATGAAGGGAATCGAGGGGGTGGCGAGGGTCTGGCGTCCAGCTTCGGACATGCTCCCATCCCCTCACCAGCCCCGACACCTACTGAGGGGTGCGCTGTCTCCCGAGCCGTAGGGTCCCACGTTGGCCGCCGGACCCGCCAGCGCCTCCAGCTGGTTGCACACCTGGGGGGCAGAGAGGGCGTGTCGTGGCCCTGGACCTGTCGGGAGCGCTGGGCGCCCGCTTGGGCTCAGCACCCACCCACCTGCAGAAAGTTGTAGCTGAGGCGCTCGTAGCGTTTGAGGGCCGGCCGGCTGGAAAAGTAGCCAGTCCAAAACTGGTGAGGGCCGTCGGCGTAGGGAAAGAAGTCATCCTGTTTCACAGACCTGCAGCGGCAGAGGTGTTGAGGGCAGGGTCAGGACCCAAAGGCCATGCCAACCCCCCCCCCCCCCCCCCCCCGCAAGCTCCCCTCCCCCCCGCAAATACCAGGTAAGGTTGGCCTTGTTCAGCTCCCAGAGGTAACAGGCGGGAGTGGAGTAGAGAACATTGACGCGGCTCCCGTTGGCCTGCTGCTGGGGGGAGGTGTCCGTGTGTGAGCCCTCGGGAGTCCGCACCTTCCCAGGGGGCCCACAGGTGTGCACCGACATCCTCACACACGTGTGCACGCATTCATGCATGCGGGGGGGGGGGGGGGTTCAGATTCTCTTAACACACATTTTGAGTGCAAAACAGTGGCCAAGTGTGAAACTGAATTCTGCCAGCACGGATATTACCAGCACGGAAAGAATTTCACGGATGCAAGAATAAACCTGAAATTTTTACTAAGCTTGTTTTAAAAATTCCAATTGTATTATTTTTTTTTTAAAGTTTATTTATTTTTGAGAAAGAGCGAGAGTGCGTGCATGAGCTTGAGCAGGGGAGGGGCAGAAAGAGAGGGAGACACAGAATCCGAAGCAGGCTCCAGGCTCTGAGCTGTCAGCATAGAGCCCGACGCGGAACTCGAACCCACGGACCGTGAGGTCATGACCGGAGCCAAAATCGGACGCTCAACCGAGCCACCCACGCGTGCCTCCAATTTTATTATTAAAAATGTTTGTGGAAAAACTAAGTGTGACATCATAGGGCGGGAATAATCCCTCAGCACTGTCAGGTTATTGCTAAATGACACCGCTGTTATAATTAAAGGAGGCACACTTTCCGCTGAGGGAGGTGGACGCACAAGAAGGTGACCTCCGTGAAAACAAAGATGTCTGTTCTGCTTGTGCTGTGAACCCAGTGCCTGGTATACAGCAGGTGCTCACTAAACACTTGAGTGAATGAAAGGAAGTGAGTGGCACCACATGCCTTTTTGTGCGTGCACATGTCTACACCTGCGCCCGTGCGCGCGCGCGCGCGCACACACACACACACACACACACACAGTAGTCACTCAGCAAACAATCGCTTGATTCTTCAATATGCTCAGGATTTCAGACACAGTCTAAGAAGCAGAGGCCAGCCCCATTCTCATGGAATTCGCAGCCAAGTAGAGGAGAGGCATCGTGAACACAGTTGGTTATGATCAGCCTGGATGTGGCATCACAGGTATTTATGGGAACTGGGTGTACACAGCGGAAAGGACAAGAGCTCCACCTGGAGTTTGGTGAAGCCTTCCTGGAGGAGGAGATTTCACAGCTTGTGTATTAAAGGAGAAGCGGAAGGTTTTATTTCTACCCCAAATAATAATAATGATAATGGTAATAATAAAAAACAACCATAATATTATTTACCCGACACTGTTCTACTAATCTGTGTAAATGAACTCCTTCAAGGGGCCCTCGGGTGGCTGAGTCGGTTGAGTGTCGACTTCAGCGCAGGTCATGATCTCACGGTTTGTGAGTTCGAGCCCCGCGTTGGGCTCGTTGCTGTCAGCGCAGAGCCCGCTTCGGATCCTCTGTTCCCCAATGTTTGCCTGCCCCTCCCCCGCTTGTGCTCTCTCAAAACAAAACAAAAGACATTAAATAAATTCATTAAACCCTAACAGTCTTCTCAGGTAGGAACCACCATTGTGCCCACTTTCTAGACAAGAAAACTAAGGCAGAGTGCTTAGAACTCTGCTTAGGACGTGGAGACTGCCGGCAGACAACCCTGGGGATGGAACTGATAGGAAGGGACATTTCTTTCTTTTTTTGTAAACGTTAATTTTATTTATTTTGAGAGAGAGAAAGAGAGAGCGAGCAGGGGAGGGGCAGAGAGAGAGAATCCCAAGCAGGCTCCACGCCATCAGCGCAGAGCCTGACTTGGGGCTCCAACTCACGAACCGCGAGATCGTTCACGAACCATGAAATCAAGAGTCAGACGCTTCAGTGACTGAGCCACCCAGGTGCCTCAGGAGGGGACGTTTCAGATGGGAAAGGCCCAAAGGTGTCTGAGCCCTGATTCCTGGAACCTGTTAGGTTACACAGCCAAAGGAAATTAAGATTGCGAGTGGAGGGGCGCCTGGGTGGCGCAGTCGGTTAAGCGTCCGACTTCAGCCAGGTCACGATCTCGCGGTCCATGAGTTCGAGCCCCGCGTCAGGCTCTGGGCTGATGGCTCAGAGCCTGGAGCCTGTTTCCGATTCTGTGTCTCCCTCTCTCTCTGCCCCTCCCCCGTTCATGCTCTGTCTCTCTCTGTCCCAAAAATAAATAAACGTTGAAAAAAAAATTAAAAAGAAAAAAAAATGGAAGAGGGAGGCAGGAGTGAGAGTAAGAAAGAGAAGTGATGATGCTGTGTGGCTGGCTTGCAGGACGGGGAGGCCATGATCCAAGGAATGGGGCTGGCCTCTGGAAGCTGGACAAGGCAAGGAAACATTCCCCCAGAGCTTCCAGAAGGCACCCAGCCCTGCTGACATCTTGATCTTAACCCAGTGAGAATTGTGTCAGGCTTTCTGAGCTACAAAAGCGGAAGGTAATATATTTCTGTTGTTTTTCAGCCGCTGCGTTTGTTGGTAATTTGTTATAATAGCAATAGAAAACTAAGATAGGACCCATTGCTATGCATATGACCCAAAGGCCAGGGACACAAGCACACTCGTGCACACGAGATGGGCACAATTACCTGGGCGTTGACCAGCTGGATGAGCCTGTCGAGGTTCCTGAACCACATGTTAGCATTCTCATATTGGAAGTCTGAGCCCATGGTCATTATGGTGTGGTTGGTGCGGAAGTGCTGGCCCTGTGGATGGAATGGAGAATTCTCAGGCCGGAGGGTCCTAAACCACCCCTGTGTTCAGCTGTCTCTTGGTATACATGTGGTCAAGAGTGTGGGTGCACACAGAGGAGGGAAGGAAGTGGGTCGTGTGGGAGTACAGGGACACATGTGAAAACAGCCACAAGCTGTTGAGTAAGTCTCTTGGGCCCAGCACACAAAGGAGGGCACTGAGGCACAGTGTCATGCCGTCTCATGGCCCTGGTGAGCATCTGGGGTGGCAAAGGTCATCAGCAGTCTTTTTTTTTTTTTAAATGTTTATTTATTTTTGAGAGAGACAGACAGAATGCGAGTGGGTTAGGGGCAGAGAGAGAGGGACACACAGAATCCGAAGCAGGCTCCAGGCTCTGAGCTGTCAGCACAGAGCCCGACGAGGGGCTGGAACTCCTGAACCGTGAAATCATGACCTGCACGGAAGCCGAATGCTTCACCAACTGAGCCACCCAGGCGCCCCTTGTCAGTCTTCTAATCAGAAATGCACACAGGGGAGCCTGGGTGGCTCAGTCGGTTGAGCATCTGACTCTTGATTTCGGTTCAGGTCATGATCCCATGGTCAGTGAGATCGAGCCCCATATCCGGCTCCATGCTGACGGCTCAGAGCCTGCTTGGGATTCTCTCTCTCTCTCTCTCTCTCTCTCTCTCTCTGGCTCCCACCCCTGCTCGTACACACTCCCTCTCTCTCTCTCTCAAAATAAGTAAACAAACTTAAAAAAAAAAAAAGGAAATGCATACAAATCTGAAAGGGGAACGTGGTGATAGGGAAGGAAGTGTTCCCTCCCTCCGAGGGTTCCAAGGAGGTGTTAGGGAACGCCCAGGCTGTGGAAAGTGCCTGGTGCATTATGAACACCAGCCTCATGGGTCCTGCACAGTAGGGTTACCTGGGCAGTGGCCAACTGCAGGAAGTAATTGACCAGCTCCTCGGCGTTGTACTCAGGGCTGCGCCGGTCCTCCACGAACGGCTTG
Organism: Lynx canadensis; assembly: GCF_007474595.2. Lineage (NCBI taxonomy): Eukaryota > Metazoa > Chordata > Mammalia > Carnivora > Felidae > Lynx > Lynx canadensis. Next base: position 8,711,434 of record NC_044304.2, read on the forward strand.
TCGGCACACAGCGTGTCCCAGCACAGTTTCTCAGGTGGGTTGTAAATATTGGGGAGCACACCTGCATGCCACACCGGGCTCAGGAGGAGGCCCTGTGCCCCAGACCTGCCCTGGGGTCAAAGCCTGCCACGCCCCACCCAGGAGGGGCTTCAGAATTTGCAGGGCCCCGTGCCAAGTGCAAACGCTGGGTCCTTGTTCGTAAATTATTAAGAGTTTCAGGACAATGACAACAGAGTATAAAAACACACCCAGAGCCCTCTGAGCATGGTCCCAGGTCCCAGGCCCCTGGGGCCAGCCCTGCCCCCACCCCAACTCCTTACTGGTAAAGAGGTCGGCCACTGGGGGCTTCAGGCTGGCGCTAGCCCGCCAAACCTGCTCCAGCCCTAGGTTCTCTTCCCGCACTCTCTTATCTTGATAATCCAGACGCCCGAAGAAGAGGCCATCAAAGCCCATCTGGAGGTGGGGAGGGATGAGCGGGATCGGAGGGTAGGAGGAGTAGATGCCCAGCCCTCTCATCACCCACCGCCGGACCCCTCCACATGGGAGGGGCGGGTCAGAGCACAGGGAGGAAAAGCAGGTCTGAAACCAGAAGGCCTCCAGCCCATTTCGAAGCTTGGGGAAGGGCCAGATCACACCGCGGGAGAGCTTGGAGGGGTAGGTCTAACGCTAGAACAGACCTCCACCTTCCCCAGCTTGGAAAGAGGCCTGGCTCAAGGCTTTCCCCCTTATGCAGCCTGAAGGAATCAGAGCATGGAAAGGGAGCTGGGTCAAGGCAAAGATTACGAAACTGGTGGGAAAGAGGGGCAGGCCTCCACCTGCCACCTGGACTGGGGAGGAGCTGGGATCATAGCAAACGGGGGTGGGGGCTCCAGTGAGGGGCAGGTGTGGGGCCCAGCATGGAGTCAGCCTGGGCGGAGGCAGAGCAGAGAGGCGGGGTTTTTTTTTTGGGGGGGAGGGCGGGTAGCAGTAATGGGATTCACAACTCACCCAAGGGGCAGGGTCTCAAGGGGCCAAAGGGCCAGGGAACAGGGCCTGGTCCCTGTGAGCTTGCAGGGAAGGGTGGGGCTTGAGTGGCCAAGGGAGAAGTCAGAGCTGGTGAATGGGCAGTTCGTGAGAGGTCAGGAAATCACCTGTGCGAACAGCGAGGCCTGCTCCCGAGAGTGACCGAAGGGATCAATGTGCCAGGCCACACGGGGGCGCCCATCTTTGCCAAAGGTGTCTTCCAGGAAGCGCAGTCCCAGTGTCATCTGGTCTATAATGGCTCCATAGTGCGTGGCTGCCTCATCATTCATCACCCAGCCACCGTTGGCAAACTCCAGGCGCCCTGTGCCGGGAAAGACAAAGACAATTGGCAGGGCCATGAATGGGGCCAGGGTTGGCAACGCAGGGGATAGGAAGACCTGCCTGTGAACCCAGGCCTGGAGGGAGAAGAGGGGTCACTCCCAGGCCAATGAAGCCAGATATGGAAGAGAGGGCATTCTGCACCGCAGGCTCCCCTGAGGATCCCTTGGAGGTGGGGCCTTGCGGGATGCATAGGAGTTCTACAAGTAAGGGAAATTCCAGGTAGGCGGAGCCACATGCACACACAGGCTGCACACAGCATGATAAAATCTCAGAAGCTACGGTGTGTCAGAAACAGCAGCTGAGCTGGGCTTCCTCTTTTCACTTCCTTGGGGCAGGCTCACCCTGGCGCACCAGGTCCCGCACAACTTCCTGTGTTGCATTTGTCTGCTGGTGCCACCAACGGGAGAAGAAGGCAATCTCCACATAGATGAATCGGCGGGTGGGCTCCACCAGCAGAGAAGAGATGACCGAGTCTAGGATGTACTGCACACCTGCGTGCTGGACGTCATTATGGACTGTGGACACAGGGGTCAGGCAGTCAGGGACAAACGAGCCAAGGGGGGGATATTCTTCAACACAGGAGCCCAAGCTGGGCATTGTCCCCACCCTAATGTCCAGGACCCAGAAAGGATTGGAAGGGCTCAAAGGGGCCATGGGAGTCCCAGGGGTAAGTCCCCCACGCTCTACTCACTGCCATAAAAGTACTGGTCCACCGTCTTGAGCCAGCCCACATCATCATGTGTGTGGGCCACCAGGTGCACATTGAGCATGTCCGGATGTACCATAGGGCATGTCTGCACAGGGACCCCAAACACACACACCCTGTCAATTGCCCAAGGTTAAGAGGCAAGCTGGGGTAGGGGTTTGGGGTGGGGGCGCAAGATAAGTCTCGATCTAGAGGTGAGTGCTTCAGAGAAATGGGGCTCGGCCCTTCCAGGGAGGACACACTCAGAGAAGCTCCCCCTGGACACAATCCCTCAGGGAAGCTCTCATTCACATGGTGGGGAAATGGTAATAGCAGTAGCTAATGTTTATCAAGCATTTGCAAATACCAAGCAGCCACCCTGGGGGGTGGGGGAGATATAATCTCATTTTCAGATGAGACCACTGAGGATCAGAGTGGTTAAGTGACTTGCCCCAAGTCACGAGCCAGGAAGTCAGGGAACCAGACTGCAGCTCGGGACAGGCTGACTCCAGAGTCCCAGCTCTCAAGCAACACCCTCCTCCCCCCCACCACCACCCACATACACACATATGTTCAATCACACAGTTGCGTGCGTGCAAAGTCCAGGCGAGCCAACCCACAGAAGCAGGGAGGCAGCTACAGAGACCCCTAGTCTCAGACTCACACAGCCAGACCTTTCAATGACGGAAAGCATGCCCTCAGACCACACTGTCGTATTAGCAAATCATTCACTAGGCACCCACAGAACAAACCCACCCACACCTCCCGATCCTACTCGGGCTTCACTCGAGCTTCTGTACATTTCCGCCCGCGGGCGGCGCTCACCTCATATCCCGCGGCCCGAGCGCCAGGCGCCGCCAGCAGTAGCAAGAGGAAGGAGAGAGGCGGGAGCGGTGGCGGGAGCGCGCGGGAGCTCGTCCCGGGCCTCGCCGCGCCCCGGCCGCCACCGCCAGCGCGGACCCCCAAAGGCCGCGCGTCGGCCCCCATGGCTCCGCAGCCGCCGCTGCCTCCACCGCCACCGCGGCCGCCTCCGGGGGGTTCCCGGGCCCGGCAAAGGCGGGGCAAACGCCCCGCCCCCAGGACCCGACCTGGCCAATGGTTGCTGGCGGGGGCGGAGCTAAAGTGCGGCAGGGGCCCGGCGCCTCACTGGGCTGAGGCTGTTTCTGGCTACCCCTGAGGTCGCTAGGAGTGTAGGGAGGCGTTAGGCGTGTTCCCCCCCCCACCCCGAGGGTGCTGGTTTGGCCAGAAGAGCCTTTAGTGTCTCCCTACCTCCGAGTGGCCTCGGAGTGCCCCTTTGTCCCCGTGGATGCATCGGTCTCAGATTTTCCCATGGGTGTAATTTTGGCTAGGAGGTGGGAGTGTGTGCACAGGATCCTAGGGTGTCCCATTGACCTTTAAGGCTGGGGTCTTGGAGGGACCTAGCTTGGCTAGGAGCAGGGGTTGATGGCGGTCCTGTTCTGTCCTACGAGGATTACAGATACGGAAACTGCCCTGAGAGTGCTGAGGTTGGGAGGTATCCAGCCTAGTTGTTAAAGAAATACCCACGGTACTCAGGTGAGGAGTGACCAGTGGGAAAGGTCTCAGCCTTTCATGCTTTTCCCAGTCCCTGTCATTCCATCCAGTTGGCTGATATTACCCAATTTGTCTGATAAGAAAATCAAAGCCCACATTCCTCAGGTCAGCAAAGCCCATGTGCTAAATTGCCAGAGGACAGGGGTCACTTCCCTGTCTCTAGCAGCTGACTTAAGTCACAAGGCTTGTGAAATAAGCAAGTGAACCACCAGAAGGCTCCAGGCTAGAGCCCCACCAAAGGCCTGATTGAGTGGAAGAGCTGGAGCCCACCCACCCCCACCCCCCACGAGGAAGATCACCCATAATGCACAGAAAAGAGAGGTCACAAAGAACCGCCAGAATGCAAAACTTTATTTAACTGGTTTCAACAACAACAACAACAACAACACGAGTGGATACACCTAGAAACATGGACAGCATCTCCCACCGCAGCAGGCAGGTTGGGGAAGGTAGGCAGGAGGGGTAGGCCGAGGGTATTCCCCTCTGCCCAGCAGAAGTGGAATCCCAGGGAAAGGGTCAGGTTCCCTCCAGCCAGCTGTGGGCCCTGAGACTACCACATTCATGGAAGCCCAGGACAGCAGCTGAGGGCAGGAGGCTGGGCAGCCAGGGGCCAGGCCTGGGGGAAGGTGGACAGAGTGGTCCTAGGCTGACATCACCAGGGGGGCGTCATGGGCTGAGGGTTCTGCAGATATGACATCACCACGGCAGAGATGGACAGCCTGGGACAGGAGACAGGTATCAGTCCAGGAGGGGTAGGCTTGGGTCCCCCACTCCCCGTTAACTCAGGAGCCCTCCTTCTCTAGGCCCAGACTCACATGAAGCTACTCATCATCTGTTTAGTGTCCTCAGAGCTCCGGGAGTTGGCAAAGCTGATGAAGGAACAGTAGACGGCGACCCAAGCGCACCACTTCAGCTAGGGAAAGGTAGGTGGGTGGGTGGGATTTGGTCAATGAAAGGCACACCAATGACCCCCCCCCCCCGCCCCCGGGGCATTACCAGGCACTGGTTCCAACCGACTGATTCCATCTGAAGCAGCTTGGACCTTGACCCCAAGAGTCCCTCAGTCCCATTCCCCCTAGGCTACTCCAGGCACCCAGTGTTTGGTCCTACTCTCTCGGCGTGCGTCTCTGACCCCTCCACATACTCTCAGGCCCAAGAAGACTGGCCTCTAACACACCTCATGATGCTAAGAACCCCATCCTTTCGAGTCCCCTCCAAACCGCTTTAAAACCTGGCTCCCACCCTTAGACAGACTTCCCACGTACCCACCCAGACCCCTCGCTTCCCTCACGTCCTCGCCTTGCTCAGCCCCGCCCCCCGGCCAGGCCCCGCCCCCTCGGCCGCAGCCCCGCTTCGTTCCGAATCCGCTGCCCCCACAGGCTTCGCTGTCGGGCGGAGCTACGCCGAAGGAAACTCGGCGCCGCCCACCTTGAGCATGAGGCCGCACATGCTGAAGATCATGCCGAGCAGGTTCATGTAGTCTGGCGTCGGGTCGTCCAAGGCCGGGTTACACTCGCTCGGCGGGGGCTTGTACCTGCGGCAGGGTCAAGGGTCAGAGGCACTCAAGTCCCACCCCCGAGATGGACAAGCGCTTCCCTGGGCCTCGCCGTACAACCCGAGCCCCGTTCCCATGACGTGGGGGTCCTCACCTCAGCACTTTGTTCGGCCTCCGTGGGTCCGACATATTGTTAGTGGACATGGCGGGTCGGAGGTCGAGCCTCTTCCGCTGCGGGAGTTGCAGTTTCCGGCGCGGAAACGGAGGATGGCTTTTAGAGTAGCACCCACAGACTTCGAGCTTCCGTTCCCGGCGGCGGGGGCCAGGACTCCTCCCAGGCAGGGGACAGACAATTAGAAGAGACCAAAAATGTTCCTTGACAACAAGAAGTGGGGAAAGAAACCTGGACGCTGGAATCAGGCTCCAGTATTCCCAAAACTATCTTCAAGAAGCCAAACATCTGAACCGGAAGTGAGAGACAGGAAGTAGACCGCGGAAGACCACAAGGTTACACCCAAGCGTGGGTGCCGAGGGCTCGAAATCTTCGGTGCCAACCGATTTAAGGCGGTGGGGAAGGGTCCTGACACAAATGGCTTTCCCTGAGCCCAAACCGCGGGGCCCGGAGCTGCCGCAAAAACGAGTGAAGACGCTGGACTGCGGGCAGGGGGCAGTGCGAGCTGTACGATTTAATGGTGAGCTCCCTCTTCATTCCTTGTCCTCCTGCCTCCTGAGGCCCGCGGCCCTATAATCCCCTCCTGGTGTTCCCCAGTGGATGGCAATTACTGTCTGACGTGCGGCAGCGACAAGACCCTGAAGCTGTGGAACCCGCTGCGAGGGACGCTGCTGCGGACCTACAGTGGCCACGGCTACGAGGTGCTGGACGCGGCCGGGTGAGCTGGGGGCCAGGCCGCGATACGGGTGCCGAGGTCGGGATCCGACGTCAACACTGACCTTCCCTCCTATGCCGTCTAGCTCCTTTGACAACAGCAGTCTCTGCTCCGGCGGCGGGGACAAGGCGGTGGTGCTGTGGGATGTGGCATCAGGGCAGGTCGTTCGCAAATTCCGGGGCCACGCGGGGGTGAGTACGGGCAAGAAGAGGCCTCATTAGGGCGTGGATGACGGAGAGGACCTGCATTATTGTGTAGCTGGTGACAGGGAACCTTTCCACCCCTACCCACTACAGAGCAAGCATCCTTTCCCCATAGCCCAGCATGCAGTTTCCCCAGAACCTTTCACCTCCCCTGTCTCTAGCCTTTGCCCTTGCCTTAACGTGCATTGGAACCTGGAACCCTGCCTTTATCCCAGTCCTCCAAAGTCCAGCCTCCTCTGAGTGGCAATTCCTGTTTCCCAGAAGGTGAACACGGTCCAGTTTAATGAAGAGGCCACGGTCATCCTGTCTGGTGAGTCTGGGGCCTAGGCAGGGTGCTGCCCCTGCAGCCCACACCTGACCTCACCGTCATGCTGGCCTCACAGGCTCTATCGATTCTAGCATACGCTGCTGGGACTGCCGATCTCGAAGGCCTGAGCCAGTGCAGACGCTGGACGAAGCCAGGGATGGCATATCCAGTGTGAAGGTGTCGGACCATGAGATCCTGGCAGGGTGAGTGGAGCCAGGACCTCACCCCTCCTGGGTGCCAAGGGGGATCACCGCTGCCTCTCTGCTTAGGTTGTAAATCTCCTCTTCTCCCCTCAGCTTACAGGGCCCTGCACAGTCTGGTCTCTGCTGGTTTTTCAGCTTTTATCCATCCTTGGTCTCATTTCTCTTCATGTGCTAAGGACGCTCTCACCCCAGGACCTTTGCCTTTGTTCTTCTTCTACCTGGACTCCCTTTCCTCTACCTGGACTCCCTCTACCTAGTGTTTTTTGAGCATCACCTGCATATGATTTAGTCAGTGCACACACAGCAGTGAATGAAATCGGGAAAAATCTCCACCCACAGAGGTTTGGTATTCTAGTTGCGGGAGGCGAACAATTAAAATTCCCAAGCCCAAGCCCGGGTGCCCAAGTGTTGCCAAAAACCAGAGGAGTGCCATTCCCCCCCGTGGGGGCAGTTGGGGCTTCCCAGCCTATTGCTGGCCTGTTCCCACACGTCTCCTGGACCACAGATGTTTGTCTCCTTATCCTTCAAGTCCTAGTTTAGATGTCACCTCCTCGGGGAGGCCTTCCTACTCTCAGTCAGTGGGGCTCTACGATGGCAGAAAGTGCTCCTGGCTGGGTGGCAGCTGTGTCCCAAGGACTAGCCCAGAGAGCATGCTCAGTCGGTATCAGAAACAGGTGGAGTGGGTCCGGATTGGCCCTGGGTGTGTGTCTCAAAGCCAGCGTCTTGGAATTACACTCGTGAGTTCACTTTAGTGCATAGTTTCCACGGCTAGCCTTGAGTGTGAGCATGACAGTGAAGGGTACACAGGAAGGGCAAGCCCAGCCTTGCCCCCAGCGTCCTGGCAGGGCCAAGGAGGGTACTGGGACCGGAGCCATGGACCTACTGGCCCCCGGTGATGCTTCAGCTGCATCCATCCTCCTGCAGTTCCGTGGACGGCCGGGTGAGGCGCTACGACCTGAGGATGGGGCAGCTCTTCTCAGACTACGTGGGCAGTGAGTGTGGCCGGGCTGTGGGGCAGGCAGGGAAGGCGGGGGCAGCAAATGGGGCCCTGGTCTCACTCACCCGCACCCCTCCCCATCCCCCCCCAGGCCCCATCACTTGTACCTGCTTCAGCCGGGACGGGCAGTGCACCCTGGTGTCCAGCCTGGACTCCACGTTGCGGCTTCTAGACAAGGACACCGGGGAACTGCTGGGCGAGTGAGTCCTCAAGGATGTGGCCCCCACCCCCAGCCCAGCCCATCCCCCAGCCCCTGCCCCTTCTGATCCCACTGACCCCTAGGTACACGGGCCATAAGAACCAGGAGTACAAGCTGGACTGCTGCCTGAGTGAGCGTGACACGCACGTGGTCAGCTGCTCCGAGGACGGGAAGGTGTACTTCTGGGACCTGGTTGAGGTGAGCCTTCTCACCCCAGCTCTGTACCAGGGTGCCTCCATCACTCCCACACCGGGAAAAGGCAATGCTGTTAGAGCTGGGAGCTGGGAGGAGTGAGTGGGAGGATGAAGCAGGAAAGACATTCCCGGCAAAGGGAACTGTGTGCTTAGGCTTGGAGGTGTGGCCCACGTTGGTCGGGAGATACAAGTACTGTGGGGTCGCGGCGGCAGCTGCAGGGCCGGGTTAACCAAGGCCACAGAAGCCAAGCTGAGATGGGGCTGTGGTTCAGGAAACCTGAGCTATCTCTGAGCATCCCTGCCGTTCCCAGTCCCAAACCCTGTGAGCCCTGTCCTGATGTGTCTGGTGGGGATGTCAGGCTGGGAACAGACAGTTCTGGCCTAATGGGGTCAGGGCTGAGGCTTGGCCAGGGAAAGTAAGCCCCCTAAGAGGATGGAGGAAACGGGGGGCGGGGGCGGCGCCTGGGAACTAAGAACACACCAGTGTTCTGCCTACTTCTCAAGAGTCTGGTAGACAGGAAGTCATCCTGAAGGGAAGGGCACACGAAGGGACATGTTTGAAGTGGGAAGAGAAATCTGGAGCCTGCTCGAGGGACCGTATGTGTTGAGCGATGACTGTAAGGTGATGAAGGAAGTGAGCACGGAGGCTGCCCAGTGGGCCAGTAGAGCCTGGACGGTGGCAGCGTGGGGAGAGAAGCTGGGAAGAGACACAAGGTTGGAGCAAGGTGGTGGCTGTCAATGGGGAGAGCATCTGCAGTCTGGACGTGGTCTAAAGGCAGAGCCAGGAGCACTTACTGATAAAGGGGTGGGAGGTGTGAGAGAGAGAGAGAGACTCCCAAGGTGTCTGGCCCAGCACCTGGAGGGATGGAACGCCAGAGGGGTTCATTTTGGGGCAGGTGAGGTTTGCGGTGCCGGGGAAGCGATCCGAGGCAGGTGGCTGGAGGTCAGGGGAGAGATCTGCACCGGTAACTGCCCCCCATCCTTCCCTCCACAGGGTGCCCTGGCACTGGCCCTGCCCGTGGGTCCTGGTGTGGTGCAATCGCTGTCCTACCACCCCCTGGAGCCCTGCCTGCTGACTGCCGTGGGGGGCAGCGTCCACTGCTGGCGGGAAGAGGCTTATGAGGCGGAGGGTGGCACGGGCTGAAGCCGGGGGACCCGCCGCCACCAAGGGCACAGACTCCAGGCTCACAGAGACCATTTATTGGAGACCCGCCGCTGACCAAGGAGTGAGGGGAGAACTGCATGCTAATAAATAGAGGAGGGGAGGCTTCGCTGGTGCGGTAGCCATTCAGTCCTCGTTCTTCTCGGGCGTGAAGGCATCTGACTTCTGGGCGAAGGTTTCAGCCACAAGCAGGGGGAAGACCAGGGAGGCATCGGCATAGACCTGCGGAGGGGACCTGGGTGAACCACGGGGCCTGTGACCGCATTCTGGGAGACTGTGCCCCGCCCCCCAGCTGACCACCCTCACCTTGACAGGCTGTGCGTCCACCCGGATCTTGCCCCAGGAGACTGCTTCGTCTGGCCTGGCACCAGAATCCGAGCCGTCGAATTCCTGGGCCGTGTTGATGTAGACAGCATAGTCGGCCCCATTCCGCTGTGGGGAGGGGCAAGGTGAGCTGGTCAGGCAGTCACTGGAGACAGGCAGGCAGAAAGACACGGACGCAGGGGACTAGCTAGAGGCTGAGGGATGTGTCCTGCATGAAGGAAGCCCTTAGTGGCCCCTTGCTTCAAAGGAAAGGCCCATGTCAATGCGTGGCCAGAGCTGCCCCCAACCCTCCTGCTATCTAGCAACTACTCTCCTGCATCTGTTCAGCAGGGACTGCCACCAAATATACAGAAGGCTCCCACCCTGGTCCGGGTCCCATCACTGTTTACCCAGAACCCGCCGTTTGTTCCCCCCACAGAAGCCAGAGGGCGCCTGTGAGGACCCGAGTGGTGGCCCTGGAGGCCTGACTGGTTACTTACTTCCCGTTCCCCTTCGCTGGCCTCGTAAGTGTTCCTTGACTTAAATCAGGCACCTCAAAGCCTTTGTGCTGGCTGTTTTCTCTGCTCACAGGTTGGAATTCCCAGAGCTTACCTTTTCTGAAGAGCACTCCTTTTCTCTTGCCAATTGTCATCCCTCGTTTTTTCCCATAGCAGTTTCTGCCACCTGACGTGCATGGCCCTGGTGTGCTGCCCTTCGCCCTGTCTAGAACCTCAGTCCGGGAGGGCAGAGATTATGGCCTGTCTAGTCCACAGTTGTCTCCCTGGCACATGGCACAGGCATGTCTGCATGGCAAGCCCAAGTGCCACCCTCGCTAGGGACCAGGTACTCTAACCCCACTCACCATGAGGTTGGCGTTGGCGATGTGGTGCTTGACCACACCCCCGCCCAGGATGATCATGCCAGTGCGCTTGGCAAAGATGGCCTGTGTGTTGATGAGCCTCAGGTCTGGGAGGAGAGCGCCGTGGTCAGGCTTTGGGCCCAGCCAGCCCTCCTCCCCTGCTCCTCCGTGGCCCCAGCACCTCACCCTCAACGATGTCCAGGACCAGGCCTGGCTTCTTGTAGGAATGGAAGAAGATCATGTCGCCCAGGGAGCCATCTGTGAGCGCTGGGCTCAACACGGGGATGTGGTTCTGGGAAACAGGAAGACAGGAGAGCAGCTGGGGCTCAGAGCCCAGGGTGGGCAGGCTGGTCCCCATCCCAGTGGGATCCCCTCCTCTCTGCCTGATTCTGGGCAGAGTGTTTAAGTTCCCTGGGCCTCCGTTTCCTCAACTAAAGTGCTGAGGCGGCACCTCCCTCACAGATGAAGAGGCATACGGGATGAAACCCAAGGCAAACGCTAAGGATCGTGTCTGACAAAGACTGGGAGCTCTCGTTATTCCGGCTGCTGGAGCTCAGCCTCTGAGGAGCCTGGGACCATGTGCCCTGCCCCATGAGGGTTTCGAGGCACGACCCCAACTGATCCCAGATGGTCTAGGAATAGAGCCAGGATACCAAGACCACACTCTGGCTGTGCAACCTCAGACAAACCACCTAACCTCTGCATCAGGTTCTTCACCTAAAAGTGGAGATGACGAAAACCATTCTGGCTCCCCAGGTGGCTGTGAAGATGAAACCAGCTAACACATGCCCAGGCCTGGTATCTGCCCCACCCAGGCCCTCACCTTCTGGGCCCAGTAATACACGGATTCTGGGTTGTTGATCTCCTTGCCCAGCCGGGCGATCATCTTGGAAGGTGTCCACTTCACACCCTAGGAGGAGACATTGGCTTCAAGCAGCAGTGCCTCCCCTGACTCCTACCATGCCTGCTCCCAGGTCACTCCTGCCCCACCTCTGTGTTCTGCTCCAGCACCATCTGGTCCAGAATGGGCATCAACCAGTCCTCAAATTTGCAGTAATTGTCATTGGGCACCAGTAGGTTTCCAATCCTGCGAACATGAGGCATGTGGGCATCGGGTGCAAACATGAGGCATGTGGGCATCGGGTCCCAGGACCCTCAGCCCAGCTCCTTTGCCCAGCACCACTCAGGGTCTCCACCTGTTGATCCCGTTCTCACGTAGCTCCTTCCCCCTGAGACTGAAATCGCCCAGGTACGTGGGTGCCAAGCACTTGATGAAATCTTCCTCCACACCGCCAGCTGTGGTCACTAAGACGTCCACCTGCAGCAAGTCAGTGAGGTTGGCCCGGGAAGGGGCCTGTCCTCATCCCAGGCATGGCTTGTAATTCCCAACTCTCATCCAGTGACCCTTGGGGGAAGCTCTACTACAAAACAAAATTAGATCGTGTCCCTCTGCTTAAAACTGACTCTGTGGGGGGCACCTGGGCGGCTCAGTCAGTTAAGCGTCTGACTCTTGATTTCAGAGCAGGTCATGATCTCACAGTTCATGGGTTCAAGCCTCACATTGGTCTCCATGCTGACAGTGGTGAACCTGCTTGGGATTCTCTCTCCTCTCTGCCCTTCCCCAGCTCACTCTCTCTCTCAAAATACATAAACTTAAAAAAAAAAAAAAAATGACCCTGTCTCCCTATGTCATTTAAATGATCGATAATCTTGCCCCTAAGACCAAGGCCACAATCCCACCAGGTCCCTACCATGTTGTGCTGCACGAGGTAACGGATGGTCTCACGGAGGCCTGAACTGATGAGATTGGATGTGTAGCCCAGAAAAATGGTGCAGCCAGTAAGTGGGCGGCGGCTCTGGGTCAAGTCTGCATGATGGTCTTCATCCTGCGACAGCGGCTCTAGTTTCTTCTCTATCTAGATGGAAAGGAGGGGTCAAGTTACCCTCACCCTCTGACCCCAAACTAGCCGGAGGACTCGCCCCCAGGTTCTGCCCACTCAGGGATGGGGGACCACTTCTACCTGGAATACCTGGAACCAGGGAACGAACGCCCCCTGTGCAGGCTCCTCCCCATTCACAGCCCAAATCTCAGGGCACACGCTCAGGTTTTTTTTACCCCTCTTTCAAGGAATTGGAGAGCCATGACCTTTGCAGGCCCGGCCTCCTTCCCTATCGGAAAAAGCAAATCCGAGCTCAGACCCCGTCCTGACTCAGGCTCCTCAACTGCACCGTCCAGAACTCTCACTGGTCACCTATAACCTGCCCCCTATCTAGAATCATTCGGAAAGTAGGACGCGATGAGGGTGCAGGAACAACGTCCTCTTCCCAGCGCAGAAACTCCCGCCCGGAACGGGCCCTGCCTCTCTCCACCTATTGGACCGCCCAACAGAGGACACTCCTCCTTCTCAAGGGAGCCCCCGCCCCCTTCAAGTGCTGCATTGCTGCTACTGGTGACCACGCCCCCTCCATCCAGGAAGTCCCGCCCCAGGCGTCACCATGGCGTTGACTTGCTGCACTGCGCGCCCGAAGTTGGTGGCCTGGAAGCCGGTGGTGCCGAAGGCCTCCAGTAGCGCACGGTAGTCCACGCCGCGGTTGAAGTCGTAGCCTCGGACTTGGGCGCTCTCGGACGGCAGCGCCGAGCTGTGCTTCAGCACAGCGGCCAGCGCCGCTGCAGGTGCCTCCCCCTCCGGAGGACCCTCCATGCTCCTGCGGCCGCACTCTCAGATCACAGCCACCCCAGGCCAGGCCTCCAGCGGCCTCGAAACGCGCTAAGCCCCGGCACGCTCTTCTGTAAGACAGTGCAGGAAGTAGGGCTTGGGAGAACCTGCCGAAGGGGACGGGAAGTTGCTTGGTCACATGACTCTCTGTGACTTCCGTAATCCAGGACGCGGCCATCTTTGCGCGTGCGTTCCGTAATACGGAAGCCGCGAGGAGCCGTTGTTCCCTTTCGCCCCTTGTCAGCCCGAGATGAAGAGTCCTACTTTTACTGCCGCCTGCTGGACACCCACCGCGTTGCGCGGCGCTCTCCCGTTCGTTTCTGTCCCGTTGGGGGAAAAGGATGGCTTCTTAGACGTCGCCCTTGGACAGGATTCGAGTCATCAGGAGATGTCAGATAGTTTCTGCCTCTGGGCGTCTCTCATCAAACGGTTTACTGATCCCTGTTCGTGCCTCACAGGTCTCCAGAGACTCCACAAGCTACCTAACTCTCTGATCTTCCCCTGGCAGCAGCGGCTGTCGCTTCTTCCGGGAAGCCTTCCCTGACCTTCCTCAAAGTAAGGGACCTCCTCTGGGATCCAAGGCTGACGTCAACCTCCAGCAAGGCTGTGAGACCTTCGAAGGCGGGGTCTGTATCTTACGGGTCCTCAGAGCCCTGGACGGGGTCTGGTCCCCCAGGGGGATTCTTTTAACAAGTCACTCTACAATTTATGGAGTCTGTACTATACGTTGAGCCCTGTGTGTGGCGCGGCAGCTTTATCAGTGAATGAGATGCAGGCCCTGTCCTACTGGAGTCCACAGTTTGGGGAGCTAGAAAGGTAACAACAATAGCGGTAAGTGTTATTGAGGATTGAGAAATGATGATGTGTCTTTGAATTAGGGATGGATGGAGGGGTAACCGGTGGCCTTATTTGCAGGGACAGGTAGTTAGGGAAGGACACCGAGGAGGTGACATTTGAGCCAAGGCCAGAAGGCCAAGAAAGTCCCCATATGTGAAGATTTGGGGAGGCCGTTCCCCCATCGTCCCCCGTTGGTAAAGAAACCTTTGCCAGTGCAAAGGTCCTGAGGCCAGAGATTAGCCTACTTAATTGGAAGAAGAGACCATCTTTGACAGTCTCCACTTGGATCTCAAACTCACCACCTCAGTCCCTCTCCTCCTAACTCTGATCTCCCTGAAGTCTTCCACACCTCAACAAAGAGCCCTCAACTCAGCAAAGGAGCGCTCCACACACCTGGTAGGTTCAAAACTGGGGAATTGAACTTGATGTCTCCCCTTCTCTCACACCCACATCCATCCCTCAGCACAGCCACCAAGTGCTACCCACAAAGTAGGTCCCAAATCCAGGTGCTTTTTTTTTTTTTTTTTAAATAGACTTGACATAGCACATTATATTAGTTTCAGGTGTGCAACTCAATGGGGGCATTTGTATCCAGGTGCTTCTCGTTCTCAGCCTCCACGCGGGGCTACCTTCCCTCTGATTCATCTTCCAGCTGTGGCCAGAGAGCTCATTAAACAGAAGCCAGATACATCATTCCTTTTTAAATGTTGTTGTTGTTTAGAGAGAGCGCGAGAGCGGGGGAGAGGGGCAGCAGGAGAGAGCGAGAGATCGAATCCCAAACAGGCTCCACGCCCAGCACGGAGCTCGATGCAGGGCTTCATCCCGCGACCCTGGGACCATGACCTGAACCGAAATCAAGAGTCAAACACTCCACTGACTGAGGTAGCCAGGCGCCCCCACCAATTCTTTTTTATTGTGGTAAAATGTATATAACAAAATCTATTATCATAATCATTTTTAAATGTTTATTTTTGAGAGACAGAGCAGGAGACGGGCAGAGAGAGAGGGGACAGAGGATCCCAAGCAGGCGCCGCACAGACGGCAGAGAGACCTAGCTGAAGTAGGACGCCCAGGCGCCCCTGTTATCATAATCACTGTAAAGCGTACGGTTCCATGGCATTAAGCACATTCACACTGTTGTACAAACATCATCACCATACATTTCCAGAACCTTCTCATCTTTCCAAACTGAAACTCTGCCCCAGGAAACACTAACTCCTCACCCTTCCCCCGGCCCCTGGTTCCCACCATCTGCTTCCTGTCTCTACGGACTTGACTCCTCTAGGGACCTCACACAGACGGGATCGTACGTTATCGGTCATTTTGTGACTGGCTCATTTCACTTAACATAATGTTCTCAAGGTGCATCCGTGTTGTAATGTGATTTTTTACCAGATCCCACTGGATGCCTTGAGAAGGGCGGTGGGGAGCGGGGGGTAACTGCACAGGTCCGAGCCGGCAGAGGTGGGCGCAGGACCTGGGAGATGCCAACAGGTGTGGAGAGAAGTGACCAGACTGAGAACCTAATTTGAAGTTGATCTGAGGGTTCTTGGGAAAGGATCAGAAAGGGGACACCAGAAAGGGAGGATTGAAGGGGTTCAAGATTTGGGCCAGGGCAGTTGGGTGGATGGTGGTGAACTTGGGGGCAGAAGATCTGGGGGGGGGGGGTGGAGAGGATAATCTGGAGCCCAGCTTTGGCCGAGTTAGATGAGAGACCCCCGAGACCTCAGTGTGACCGACTGGAGAGCAGGAAGCTCTTTGGGCAGGTCTGAAATCAGGGACGGGGCTGGGATGGGGACAGGTGGAGCCATCAGCATAAGCAAGTGGATGAAGTAATCTGTGGGTAAGATCCCGGGGGTGAGTGTAGATGGAGGGGGAGAGGCAGGCCCGCACCTGAGCCAGGGTACACTCTATACACGGTGGGGAGCAGAGGCCGGGAACCCCGCCTTCCCCTTAGCCAAGGTGACGTGTGACACCAGCGCAGCCACTGGGCCCCCTGGGGCAGGGACCCCCCTCAGCTGAGGCAGCTGCTGCCGCTGACATTTCGCTCCACGAGCGTCCAGGCTTCAAAGTCTCTGCAGGGGTGGGGGAGGAGAGGAGGGGGCTGAGAGGCCGGGCTGGCAAGGGAGGGAGCCAGAAGCGGGCTGCTGGAGGATTGAGCCGCCGGGAATCCGCCGGAGTCCTCAGCTGAAGTATGTGGTCCTGACGGGGCTCGGGGAACCGCCACCCCCTTCCCACAGTCCCCAGAGGACGCAAGAGGTGGTTGGGAGACTCTCAGGTAGCCCCTAGGGCTCAAGGTCTGGAATCGAGCCCACTGCCTACGACCCTGCTCGCTTTCGTGCAGATGTCCAGCAAGGTGGCCATTGGCAGCGACATCGGGCAGGCCCGCCGGGCCGTGGAACAGCTGCGGGTGGAGGCGGGCATCGACCGCATGAAGGTGAGGACCAGGGCGGCATGGGCGTGTCCGGGAGAGGGGGCGGGCGGACAGCCCGGGGCCAGCTGACAGGCTGGCCCTCAGGTGTCCAAGGCGGCCGGCGACCTGCTGCAGTTCTGCGCGGAGCGGGCCAAGAGCGACCCCTTCCTTGTGGGCATCCCGGCTGCCACCAACCCCTTCAAGGAGAAGAAGCCCTGTGCCATCTTATAACCCACGGCCCCGACCGCCCAGGAGGCCTCAATAAAAAGGAAGTGAATGATCCTCGGGACGTGGCTTGGCCAGGCTTCACGGGGACAGAGGGGGACCACAGACTCGCACCCCCCGCACACCCGGCCCAGCCTCCCTCCCCCACCCACCCCAGGGTCACGGCCACAACAGCACACACACCTGGACTCCCGGATGGAAGGGCGTGCACCGCCCCCACCCTGCACCTCTGGGGCAGCAGTAGCAGATTCCCCCTCCCACTGCACACACACGCCTAGGGTCGGGGTCCCACTCTACATGCCGACACACGTCACACGCGCCCACAGGTGCCGTCATACAGATGTGCGCACACCCTCAAGGGCCTCCTCCCTCACACACACCCACATCCGCCAGCACACAGATGTGCGCAGACAGGGTCACCTCCCTAGTGACACCCGGACACACGTGATCACAGAAATGCACTCGAGCGGGCACAGGTGCCCGCAGACGTAAGTAGTGGCTGCCAAGGCTTTCACGACCGTCTCGCAGACCCCCCCCCCGCCCTGCCCCGAGCAAGCACAGGCAGAGCCCTCGGGTGACACCAGTACATCAGGTTTATTTCTCCTTTGCTCTCCAGGGAGAGCAGGTGTCCAAACCGTAACAAAAACTGGGCCCAAGGGAGGGGAGCAAGCAGTCCCCTGGGTGGGCCTGAACGGCAACCTCACCTTCCCTGGCGTGGGGCGCAGCCTGGGGACACCGCCTAACCGTGGCCCGGACTCCTTGGGCCCCAGGCCTTTGGGACGGGGCGGAGGCGGCACCGGCGTGGGGGAAGGTCCCCCGAGAACAGAAGCCCTGGCCCAGCCTGCGGGCCGGCAGACCCACATCCACATCCACGTCCGCCTGCTCAGGCCTGCAGCCGCCAGACCTCCAGCGATAGACCCCCAGAGGCAGCTACCACCAGGTTGCCCTCGGCACAAATCTGGGAGGGCAGGGACAGAAGTAGTCAGGGCCGTTCTGGGCAGCTGGGGAGGGTGCACAGGGCAGGGCCTTACCCCGTTTAGCACATTGTTGTGGCTTCGGGTGCAGATGGTCCTCGGTGGATCCGTGGGCACGTGCACCTGGTGAGGGGCGATGGGCAAAGGTCAGGAAGCGCACCTCTGACCGGCAGCGGGGGGGGGGGGGGGGGGGGCAGGGAAGGGAGGGGGCCTGTCTTGGGGCCTCACCCGGACGGTCTTGTCGGTGGACGTGGTGTACAAGGCCCCCAGTGAGTGTTTGATGCCTGTGATCTGAGACCTGTGGCCCACGTCAAAGGACTGCAGAAAACAGGGACAGGTGACACTCAGGTAAGGGCTCTCCCAACGCCAGCCCGACAACCACCCAGGGGTCGAGAGGTAGGGAGGAGGCCCGGGGACGGTTGGGCAAGGGGCAAGAGCCCCGGCAGACCCGGACGAGTTGGAAGCAGCCACTGTGGTTGGCGAAGACGTGCAGCAGGCCCTGGTTGTCACCAGCCCAGAGCTGGGGCTCCCGGTAGGACATGCAGAGCAGGTAGGAATCCAGCTGTGGGAGGGACGCGGGACACGGCAGCTCAGGCCAGGCCAGGCCGCAGCCCCCGTCCCTCCAGGCCGCAGGGGAGGGCGCACCTGCAGTCGCTGCAGGACGCTGTTGGCCCGGCGGTCGAACACCACGAGTGTGTGGTCCTCGCTGCCCGAGATGATGTGACGGTCGTCCGCCAGCAGCGCCAGCACCGCGCTGGAGTGCAGCCGCCTGCTCTTCAGCAGCGCCGGGCCCGCTTCGCGAGTGATGCAGGGAGGAGGGAGACGTCAGGGCCCCTCCCCACTCGGCTGAATCCGTGGTCTGCCCCGCCCACCCGCATCTTGCAAGTGGTCCCGTCTGTCTCTTCCGTCCCGTCTGAATCTGGGCCATCCAGGACCCCCAAGTCTCTGCCCTCCCGTCTCCCACCGCAACCCCGTCTGCTCGCAGTGCAGAGCAGACCTCGGCAAGTCCCAGCATAAAACGCTTCCTCCTGCCGACCGATTGGAGACGAGTCCCACCATCACCCGTCACCCTGCTCTGGCTGTGCCTGGGCCAAGAGCCCCAGCCCTTCAAGTAAGAGAAGAATAAATAGACAACAGAAAAGGCTCATATGCTGGGCAGTGTTTAGCCTAGGCTTTTTGTGTGAACATTTACTCCACCAAGGCTCTTACTGTCATCTCCTCCAATTAACCCTAGGGGGCTGGAGTCATTATCCACATTTTACAGATGGGGAGACTGCGGTTCGAGCTTGAGAGCGAGGAAGTGGTGGACCCAGGGTTCTCGGGGGCTGTTCCACCTCGCACAGCATTGAGGCTCAGAGGCCCCTCCTCCGGAGCCCTCCCATCCTTCGCCGCAGGTGGAGGGGGGCTTCTGCCCCAACACCCGGCCCCCCCGCCAGTTGCCTTGGTTGCCCCCAGCACAGCCCAGGCCACTCTTGAGTGGTCAGCCTCTGGTTGTGACTATCGTCCCAGCCAGGCTGTGAGGTTCAAGTGTCTCCTTCCCCGGCATGACCCTGGAGACCCCAGGCGGCCCTGCTCTCCCCACCTAGGCCCCAAGGCCCCTAGCCCACCTCTGGGGTCGTAGACGGTCACCTTCTTGTCATAGGTGCCAGTCACCAGGATGTCAGGCCGGTAGGACAAACACAGCACGGCCGCCTTGCCCCTGGGAACACACGGACCGCAAGGTCGGGGCTGCGACTGCGCAGCACACGGCCCTGCCCTGCCCCCGCTGCCCAGGACCCCACACACTTTATCTCGCCGAACTGCTGCCCGTCTGCCGCCATGTCCCAGAGCTTCACCGTGCTGTCCCAGGAACCGGAGCACACGCGGTGGTCCAGCGCTGCCAGCGACCACACCCAGCCCTGCGGACCAGACCTGCGATCATCCCCCTCTCAGAGGTAAGAAAATTTAGGGTCAGAGGACGGAGACAACTGACCCAGGGACCCAGAACAAGTCAGCTCCAAGTAGAGGTTAGGACTTAGGTCCGTGGGTCTGACTCCAGAGCCCAGGGGTACACACCCGCACAGAATATTCCTAAATCCCTGTGAGACTCAGCAGCGGCGGTGGTTTGAGGCCACCTAACAATGCGATTAAGAACGGGGCCTCCACTAGGGGCGCCTGGGTGGCTCAGGCGGTTAAGTGGCCGACCTCAGCTCAGGTCATGATCTCGTGGTTTGTGGGTTGGAGCCCTACATCGGGCTGCGTGCCGACAGCTCAGAGCCTGGAGCCTGTTTCAGATTCTGTGTCTCCCTCCCTCGATCTCTGACCCTCCCCCGCTCCTGCTGTCTCTGTCTCTGAAAAACAAGCAAATGTTAAAAAAAATTTTTTTTAATTAAAAAGAAAAAAAATGGGGCCTTCACTCCATGGCCTGGGCAAATGAAGTACCCTCCTTCAGTTTCTTCATTGAGAAGATGGGCACAAAAAACAGCCCCTGTCTCAGGAGCTAACATGCACAAAGCACTGGCTGGTGACTAACTCCCCCCCACCCCCCGCCAGACTCTCTGAGGACAGTACTGTAATTGTGTCCCATTCTACAAATGAAGAGACTGGAGCACAGAGAGGTTGCATCCTGTGCCCAAGGTCACACAGCCAGAAAGTAGCAGAGTGGGGATTTGAACCCAGTAGCCTGGCTCTGAGACCAAGCTCCTGGCCACCTGCCTAGACCACCTCAATGACTGGTGGAGGTGCCCTCCACAGCCATTTCTCCCGAGATGCCAGCCATGCTCAGAGCTTTGTGATCCCCGCCGGCAGCCTCGTAACTGCCGCCTGCCGTGCCCTGTGCCTCTCAAGGTCTGCCTGACGACCACCGAGCGCCTGCGGTGTGTCCCAGCCTAAGCGAAGCTCTTAGTGTGCGTTCATCCCATTCATTCTCATCCGGACCCCACACAAAGTAGAAGTGGAGGCCCAGAGAAGCCCTACGTCTCATCCAATGTCACACTAACAGTAGCAGAGCAAGATTTAAATCTCTGAGGTCCAGGGGCGCCTGGGTGGCGCAGTCGGTTAAGCGTCCGACTTCGGCCAGGTCACGATCTCGCGGTCCGGGAGTTCGAGCCCCGCGTCGGGCTCTGGGCTGACGGCTCGGAGCCTGGAGCCTGTTTCCGATTCTGTGTCTCCCTCTCTCTCTGCCCCTCCCCCGTTCATGCTCTGTCTCTCTCTGTCCGAAAAATAAATAAACGTTGAAAAAAAAAAAAAATTTAAATCTCTGAGGTCCAGTGCCAAAGAAAACTCACGCCCTTAGCCACGGCGCCCTACCCAGGCTTCTCCCCTCCTACCCCTGTCTGGCCTCCTTTTTTTTTTTTTCTTTTAATATTTATTTCTCTCTCTCTCTCTCTCTCTCTCTCTCTCTCCCTCCCTGAGAGGGAGAGAGAGAAAGAGCTCAAGGAGGGGCAGAGAATCCCGAGCAGGCTCTGCGCTGCCAGTGCAGAGCCCAGTGAAGCTCAAACTCAGGAACCGTGAGATCACGACTGGAGCCGGAATCCAGAACCGGACGCTCAACCGACTGAGCCCCCCAGGCAACCTCCCCCCCTTTTGAAAACATTTATCTATGGCCTCCCAACCCCTCACCTTGTGGGTGCTGTTCTTCTGGGTGCCCAGGGCCTTGACGAGAACTCGGCTGGGCTCCACCCCGAGCTGCCGCAGGTCCCACAGGTTGACGTTGCGATCTCGGGAGCCTGACAGACAAAGCGTCCCACCCTGGGAAGAGAGTGAGGTGGTGTTGTCGGGGTCACCCAAGCCCACCCCTGCCTGCCCCCCACCGCCCCTGCTTCACCTGGAGCAGCAGCACGGAGTCGATGGAAGCAAAGTGTCCGTCGGCCAGGCAGAAGTACTCCGCCCAGCGCCCGTCCTCGGCCCAGCGCGACAGGTGTTGCTCCAGCTCAATGCAGGCCGTCGGCCAGTCAAAGTCCTCCTCTGTGGGGCACCGTGAGCAGAGTCCCCAGTGGGCAGGAATCCCGACATCCACACCAGCTCCAAGCCCACCTCTGGCTTCCGGGAAGCCCAACCTGCACCAGACTTGGAAACCGCCCCCCCTCCCGTCCCCGCCCCGGGAGCCCTCAGCCCACCCAAGGAGGCCCGGGATCTAGCTTTGGGACCACCAGCCCACCAGCCTTCCAAGCAGGTCTAGAACAACTCACCCCAGCTTCCAAAAACTGGGTAACTGGAGACTCAGTGCCGCTTTCCCAGGCCTCAGCACCGCCCCCCCCAACCCTGAGGATAGTAGCCTCAGGACGTTAAGGTCCTGCCTCAACCCTCAGGCTAAGCCTCCAAACTAGGACTCTCTGCGTCAATGATCTTAACCAGACCCGATGAAGTGTTGTCAAATTAGTGTTGTCAAATCTGTAAACTTGGGAGCTCTGTCAAGATGTAGAACTCAAGCCCCAGGTGCAGAGAGTCAGTGGTATAATGGGGGCTCCAGCAACTATGTTTATCAAGCTGTTCAGAAAAGTCCCACCAATTCAAGGTCACCAAAGCTGTCTTATCCCCCAGGGACCAATGACCTCAGGGACAGGACGAATTACCACCAGCCCTTGCCTAAGACCAGGCTAGACCCTGGGCTTGGGGATCTGTGATTGTGGGTATCCTAACCTCTAAACTCTAGACTGGGTTCAAGGGTTGCGGGCTCTGGACCTTTAGACCGTTCCTCACTCCTACCTAGGTCAAGAGTCTAAGAGTGAGGGGCTTTGGATCACCAGTTGCTAGCTCAGCGTCTATACTCAGAGGATTCTTTGGCTTACCCTGAGCCCCCAAGAGAGTCCAGAAGCTGAGACTTCAAGTCCCTGTGTCAACCACCGGACCCCAAGCCTGAGGATCCCTGGGTCCTGAGTTCAGGGACCCCAACCCCCCAGGATAAATCTCCACAGCCCCGGAACCCCAAGCATCTGGTTCACGGTCCACCCGGAAGGTCAGGGGCTTTGGCACCATCGGTAACTACCTCAGCCTCCACCCAAGCCGGAACAACCAGGAAGCCTGCTCCAGGGCTCTGCTCACAGCACCCCAGGTATCTAATCCCCTGCCCCAAACCTAATCTGGGCAGCTGACCCCGGCCCCCCCAGGCGCGCGCACCTTCCACCACTGGGTAGGGCGCGCGTACGCGGCGCTGCGCGCGTAGTCTCCAGGTGACATGGTCACGCACGAGGTCGCGCAGCGTGTGGCACACGCGCGGCAGGACATGGAGCACCAGACGCGCGTCTAGGTAGGCGCAGATCTCGAGCAGCAGCTCCGGAGGAAGGCTCAGCAGGCCCGGGACGCCCACGGGCGGACCCTTGGACGCCGCCCGCGGCTCCAGGGCGCCAGGGGACGCGACCGGAGCCGACAGCAAAGGCGCGCGCGGGAGCGCCTGTCCGACTTTCGGCGGACTGAGCACGCGGGCCACGTAAGCCTCGGCCTGCGCGTCGGGGTCGGGCTCCGGCTCCGGGTCCGAGTCATCGTCCCAGGCGCGGGGATCGTCGCGAGGCCCTGGGGGAAGCTCCATGGCGACCGAGTGGGCGCGGCCAGCCCGGCCCTGTCAGCCGACGTCCCCGCGTCCCGTCTCCTAGGCAGCGCGAAGGCACTTCCGGCGCCGCTTAATGATGTTGCAGCGCCGACCGGAAGCGAGTGGCGCGCGCGGAAACCGGCCGGACCGTAGGACCCCACTGTTTTTGAGGGCTCCCACGGTACAGCCCCGTGGGCCCTGGGCTGGAAAATGTAGATTCCTGCTCCCAGCGTTTGTTAAACAGGCATCTGTGGCGGTCCTGATACAGACGGCCAGCCGACTCCGGTTTGACGCGGCTCGGCCAAAGGCATCGCTCACAGGAGACGCTGGGCTTAGAAATGGAGTCTCTCTTCTGAGTTCAAAGTCTGGGGCTTTTATAGGGACTTCAACTCCTGTCTCTCCTTCCGGAGCCAGAAAGGTGCAGTTGTACTGCAGAGTCCTCGGTGAAACAAATCTCTGAATTCCCTATAATCGTTATTTCTCTCTTACTGAAAGCCTCTTTTGAGCCAGGCGGTGTTAACCGAGCCACATAAATATCCCAGAGCACTTGCTGTTTTTCTCTGCCTCACTCTTTTTTAAATGTTCATTTATCTTTGAGACAGAGAGAGAGAGAGAGAGAGAGAGAGAGAGTGCAAGCGGGGGAAGGGCAGAGAGGGAGACGCAGAATCGGATGCAGGCTCCAGGCTCTGGGCTGTCAGCACAGAGCTCCATGCGGGGCTTGAAATCAGGAGCCTCGAGATCATGACCTGAGCAGAAGTCGGATGCTTAACCGGTTACCACCTTCACAGTGAGGCCTCCCCACAGTACCCTACGGTAACACTGACCATTTTCCCAATGTTCTTTCCCCTCCCCTCTTTTTCTCTATGGGACAGATCACTGTTGCACTGCTTATCTCCTGTGCCCTCGCTAAAAATGTTATGTTGAATGGATGCTGGATGTATGTCCGTGTCCGCTTTTCTCCCCCAAGATGATGCACGTGACTTTGGGCCCTATTGAGGTTGCAACAAGATTGTATTCTGAGGCTGTGTGTCCCCAAGAGCTTAGCAGTTTTTCATTTGCCTCAGTAACTGTCACTCATACTTACTTATTACACCTCCAAGAGGCCTGGTGCCGAGCTTTTTACAAAAACATCTGACTTGCCCCATGATCCGGAGTTGTGGGGTTAGGCGGAGAGGAGTGCTGCAAGGCTTTGCCCCTTAGTTTGGTCTAAGGCGGATGGGGATCTGCAACACTAAAGGCTCCCTTTTACTGAATTCAAGAGACCTGTAATTACATTCTGGAGAACACACTACATGTGTATGTTAGGACATCTAATCTTAGTCATTCACTTTCACCTTTCCATTTCACTGGGAAGAAAGGTGAGAGGCTCCAGGTACCGAGAAATGTACCCTGTTGATGGTTACCTACTTCCCTCCTCCGCCAATGATTTCCTGAGTCCTGTGCATCCCTACTTCTAAAGCGTCCCAGGCAAGCCCCTCCACGTCTTTACTGCCAAAGCCGAGGATACAGGAGGCTGGATGGAGACCAAGTGTTTCACAAGAAACTGATCTTTACTCAACAAAGTTCTACACAAGTGGAATCTCACGCCACCTCGGCGCCAATCCCCAGCACGGCACAGTAACAAATGGACAGACCCTGGAGCCCGTAGGAGGAGGAGGGGGAGGGGGAAGGAGGGATGTGGAAAACAGAGGAACTGCAGATCGAGGCCAGTCAGGGTCTGCAGCCCTGGGCAGGGAGGAAGGTTGAGAAGCTGAAACTTCGTTGTGCAAAAATCAACCAAAAATAAATTAAAAAATTAAATAGTTTTCTTAAAAAAAAAAAAAAAAAAAAAAAAAAAAGAAGAAGAAGAAGAAAAGAAAACTAGAACCAGGCTCCCTTTCCTGAATGGCTGGAGCCCCCCATCCTGGGTGGAGAAGGGGTTACCAATCCCAGCAGCCAGCCGCTCCACCCACAACCCCCAAGGCCCAGTAGAGGATGCCCCAAAGAACTGGATTACCAGAAAATTCAATGGTACCTAATTTTTTTTTTTCCGTTTTTTTGTTTTTTTTTTTTGTTTTTTTTTTTAAACAAATGGCTTCCAGAGACCTGTTGGGAGTCTGACAGGGTAAGGAAGCCAGCTGAGTTTATGGAATGTGCACCATGTACCCCTTGGAATCGAGGCAGGGCCCGACCCTGTCTGGGAGAAGACACAAGGCTATAACGGGGCCGGGTCCAGGGCCCTGCGGGGATGAATGGGACAAGTCCCAGGATGTAGGAATCCAGTCAAAGCCCCACAAAACGACCCCCAGAAAAGCAAAAAGTAAGGGAGGAGAAAAAGGAAAACATTAAGGGGGCTGCAGGGCCCGGTTCAGTTCTGAGGCCAAGTGGGAAGTGACCACACCCCCCTCGCCCCTCTAGGAGTGCCGCCCACACTGTGACTGCATCTCCAACCATTCCCAGAAGGTTCCCTAGAATCACTGCCCCTATCTGGTGGGGTCCTGTAGCCCGCTGGGAGCCATGAAGACAGGAAGCCCCAGGGACAGAGAGAGTGGGGTCAGGGGGTGTACCACCTCCTCCTCCTCCAAAGCCCTTCATTTCCTTCTTGCTGGCAAAGCCTGAACTTTCATCCTCTGTCCCCACCAATTAAATGCCCTGGCCCCAGCCCTCGTGTTAAAACTCCGGCTGGAACCTGAGAGGAGGGCTCTTAAGAAGCGCAGAGAAACAGACTGCCCTTGAAACGGACTTGCTTATGGAGAGACGCAGGGAGTAGAGGTCAGCAGCTCTGGCTGCCCCCAGCCCTCTTCAGGAAAAAGGTCCTGGCCCAGCGTCTTCAAAAGTCACTGGAGCACAGTGGGGGGAGAAAGGGCAACCTCTGGCCAGCCTCGGCCACTCCGGCAGTCCCCACTCTTCTGGCTGGGACACAACAAGGAGGGGGACGCACAGGCTGTGGATGCCACAGAGCCGGCAGGAAGTGTGCGGAGCAGGTCCGAAGCGTGCGCGAGCTGACTCGGGCGGCCTGAAGACAGCCGTCCTCTTCCCCCGCCCCAGGGTCCCGGCGGAGGCCCCCCAACCCACCCAGCCCTCCCCAGTCACCAATTCCGGCAAAACAGCAGAAGCTTCTTAAACTCTAGATGCAGGTTACACGGAAGGCCTTACGGGTTAACTCAGGGGTTCACTAATTCTACTGTCTCCATGCAGTCGGGGAAATGGTGGGGCGGCTGGCCCAGCCTGGCTGGCTGCAGCGCCGCACATGCGTGTGGCCACGTGTGTACATGTGAGTGTACGTGTCTCTACAAGGACCCCCCTCCCCGCCTGCTTTCCCCTCGCCTCATCCTAAGCCGGATTCGGTCGGCCGTGTTGAATCTTCCCTCCCACGAGGCTGGCCCAGGTGGGCTGCCCGAGGTGACCCCGATTGAGCAAAGGGCCCTTGCTGCCAAGAAGTCCCACCCCCCTCCCCTGTTTGTAGGATGAGTGTGGAGACCCCACCCACTTGCCCGCTGGCCGGCAGGCCACACACACCCGTGGCAGGTAGGTGGACGGGGAAGGCGTCTGGATTTGGGTCCCGCTCACTCCTCCCTAACCCCCCTCGACCAGGGCACGGCGACTTCCGGACGCAGCGTGCTCCCCAGCAACCCCTCCAACGACGCAGACAGAAACCTGTGGGGAAAGGCGGGGGTCAGGGCCTGCACCCCTCCGCCCCCCTACAACAGCCACGGCGCCCTCGCGGGCAGCCTCCTCACCTGGCGGTCGCGAGGCTCATCTAGACCCCATAGAAGGCGGCCAGCCTCTCCTTGAGCAGAGGCGGGAACTGCTCAGAAAACTGCTGCCAGTTCTCCTCCCCGACTTGGTCTTTGAAGCCGTGGAGAATCTGCGGGGAGGCCGGGGGGCAGGGGGGTGAGGGGCGCCCCAGGCCAGAGCGAGAGGAGCTCGGCCTCCCTCCCCCGACTCCCAGGGATCGCGGCAGGGCCACGCAGGAGCTCACCTTATAAAACATGTCCCGAAGGTCATCCTTCGGGCTCACCCAGGAAGCCACGGCGTCGCAGAAGAAAATAAAGTCCTGAAACACGACAGGTCCCGTGTGAGGGGCCGCCGGGCCCGGCCCCCGTGCCTTCCCTCCAGGCCCAGCTGCCCCAACCTGCACGACGCCCCCGGGGTTGACGCCTATCATCATGCAGATGCCTCGGAAGGCCGAGTCCTTCTCCTCGTTGTCCCTGATGTTCCTGAGGGACGTGCACCTGTGGGGGAGGCGAGCAGCAGGCAGTGAGCCGGCAGGGCTGGGGCAGGATGGGCATCTGCGGTGGAGGGGGGCAGGGGCGGGGGGGTCAGTGGGGAGCGGCAGGTCAGCGGGTGGTGGGGCCGGGGTGCGCTGTGTTTCTACGCAGGGTGGCGGGAGCGAGGGTTCGGCGGGCGATGGGCCAGGACGCGTGCACTTAGGGGCGGGCCTGCCCCCCAACCCCCCCCCCCCCGCCCTGCCGCCCGGCCCACCGTACGCAGGCCCCACGCAGGGGGGCACACACCAAGGCCGGATGAACTGCTGCAGCATGGGTGCCACCTCCTGTGGGCACACGTAGCCCAGGCGGCCGATGGTGATGGCTGGAATGGCAGAGGGACTCGTCAGGCGACCTGCAACCCCGAGCGGCCCCGGGACGGTACGTGGCGGGGCCTCTGGCACGAGGCACCAGCCCCGCCCCATGGGCCCCAAGGGAACAGGCCCAACCGGGGTCTCCCCCGAGGCCCACATCTTTCTCGGGGCTCTCCTCAGAACCCCCTTCCACGTCTTCCCAGAAACCTTCCCTGCTTCTTTCCCAAGGTCTCTTCGGCACTACCCTCCCGGCTGGGAACCCCATCCAGGTAAGGGGACGGCAACAGCTCAGGCCTGGTGCCCACCTGTGTTTTCCAGCAGCGTCTTGGGGGTGTTGGGCCGGTTGATGATCTCCACCAGGTTGTTGAGGACCATCTGCACGTAGGGCTGCATCTCTGCCCCTGGGGGACCGGTCAGTCAGAGCCCCGCACAGCCCAGACCACCCATGCTGACCTCAGCTGCATCTACGCACTGACCCCCTGCAACCGCTGAGGGAACGGAGAACATTCTCCAGCTGGTCCCCCGCTCAGGACCCGTGGCCAACCAGGGGCAGACCCAAGCCTTCCAAACGCCAGAAGCTTCCTTGGAGTCACAGCTCCAACACCGGGGCGAGACCGCATTGCCCAGATTCCCTGTGGGGGTAGGTGGGGAGGGAGAAAGCCGCCAAAGTCTCCCAACCAATCCCAGTGGGCGGACTGCGTGGGGGCGGGAGGTCGCCAAAAGTCCAGTCAGAACAGGCCGCCTGTCCTGCCTCTTTAGGAAGACCAATCACAGACGGCCTTTCAGCCATTTGGGAGTCTCCCGGCGGAAACCACTCAGAGAGGTCTTCTTGCCAGACCAACTGGGGCAATCCTCAAGGAGCACCGGGGCTCTCTCCCCAGGGGCCTGCCCTCAGCAGGGAACAGACCGATGTGGGTGACAGCGCGGGGCCCGTCAACTTGCAGCACACTCACCCATCTGCATGCAGATCTCGCCGATGGCCCAGGTGGCATTGTTGCAGACAGAGATGAACTCAGGGTTCAGGTTGGTGCCCAGGATGGGCATGAACTCGGCTGGTGGGGAGAAAGAAGAGTGCTGGGCAGGGGGGCCAGCCAGGGTGAGCTCCCGGGCCTGGCCGGGCAGACCCCATCAGACAGTACGAATACATCCCGATCTGGTCATTGTCCTCCCAGGGTCGTTTCTCCATCACTCGAGGCCAGGGCTGGGGTCACGGGGGTGACAAGATGGGCGTCATACCGATACAGGGCTTGACGTGGATGAAGCAGGCTTTGGTGAGATCTCCCAGGAGGGCGAAGGAACTCTGCCGGACCTCAGGCATGGAGTCCTGGGGGGTCAGAGCAGGGCTGGCGTGGCAAGATGCCCCTCCCCCCAACCAGCAGGGGTCCCAAACTAATCCCTCCCGGCAGGCCAGCTAGGGGGGCAGCCCCTGGAGAACGGCCTGACCCTGCCACTTCCCATCATGGAAGCTAAAGGCCCCATCACGGGCACTCGGGGCCCGTGAACTGCAGGGCTTCGCTCACGGTACCGCTATAGGAAGGGGCAGGGGTTAACTGCTGCCCGTCCGGAGACACTGGGGGTGCGCACGTACGTCACGTTGGAGGGGCTTATGCTTTCCTATTTCCTCCTTCTACCTTTGTTTTTGTTAGTAATCTCTATGCCCAACATGGGGCTCGAACTCACGACCCCGGGATCAAGAGTCACATGCTCCCCGGACGGAGCCAGCCGGGAGCTCCTTGTTTTTCAACGAGATTTTACTCATGTCTTCTTTGAATCACTTTTTCAAATAAGTACAAGCTTTTTTTTTCCTATGGGTCCCTTTCTCCTGTTGTCCGCGGGGCACACCCCGGGCCGCAAGTCAGGCTTGCGAGGGGCCCGCCCACCTGCATGCACTGGAAGAGCAGCGTCATGATGTTGCTGCGGGCCACCAGCTGTTCCACGTGGCCGCCCAGGCCCTCGGCCAGGCCGCTGAGCAGGTCCAGTGCCACGATCATGAAGTCCTTGTCGGGGGCCTCATACTGCTCAGGGTGCTGGGTGTACATCTGGGCACAGATGGGGCAGGCGGGTAAGGGGAGCGGGCCCGGGCTGGGGCAGCCGCAGAGGAGCGGGCGGCGGGGCAGGGGTGGTGCGATGCTCACCATGGCCTGGGCCAGGGTCTTCTGCACCAGGGTGACGCAGCGCTGGTAGACTGGCTCACAGTAGGGCAGGAAGCCGCTCTGCAGGGCGGTGGCCACCGATGACAGGCACTGGTCGGGCGGAAGGCAGGAGAGGTGAACTCAGGAAGGACGGGGCAGGGCTTTGGGAGAGGGCCTGGAGCCCACCCACCTCTAGCAGAGGGAAGAGGTCCTTGTCTTCGTCCTTGAGCTCGTTCCACTTCTGGATCAGCGGAGGCATCAGCTTCTGGATGTATTCCTGAAAAGGAAGCGTGACGTTGGGGCCCCCCACACGGGGGTGGCAGCCTGGAACCCGCAGGGCTCTTCGTGACTCAGAGGCACCTATCGCCTGAGTGACGAGGTCTGGGCTCCTTGCTGTGGCTCATGGGGCCCTACAGGGCCCTGCCATCCAGCCAGACCCCCAGGCCCTTCTTGTCCCTAGCCCCGGCCTCCCCTCTCCACCCCCCTCGGAGCCCAGGTCGGTGCCTCCTGGTTCCCGCAGGCCCCTGAGTTTCCCCAGCACAGCACTTGCCACACTTGTCGCATAACCGTTTCCCCCGCTAGACTGGGAGCAGGGTGAGGGCGGGGGCCGGGTCCGTCTGTCTGCCTCTCGAGGTCACGGCCATGTCCCCGGCGTGCGACACGAGGTTGCCGCCAGGTCACTGGACGCAAAGGGACGTGAGGATCAAGAGAGGGAGATGCTGTGGGGCCTCACCGGCTGGTTGAGGTGGTGGCCCACAGAGTCAGCCAGGGTGCCGATGGCGTCGTAGAGGATGAGCAGGTTCTTGTGCTGGTACTTGCCGAAGGCGAAGACGAGGGTGTCAAGGATATAGCTGAGGTAGGGCACCAGCTCTGTGCAGGCCTCCTCCTCCAGGGTGGCGAAGGCACTGGAGTGGGGAAGGGGTTTAGGGGGGCGGCCACAGGCGGGGCTGGGCCCTGGGTGGGGTTGTGGGGAGGGCATGCACCCGGGATCAGCCAGTACGAATACGTGAGAAATCAGCGTGACGTCAAGGGTCGGGAGTATCATCCCTTCCCAGGAGGCAGCCAGTGGGGCAGGGGTGGGGGCCGTGGGGTCAGCGCTTGAGGGTCACCTGCAGGCCGCCTCCTGCACCCTCTTGTTGCCATCCAGGATGCGCTTGAGCAGCTCTGTCATCAGAGGCTTGAGGTGCATGTCAGGTGGCTGACTGACCACCCAGTGGGCATAGCGGCTCAGCGTCCAGCAGGCAATGGAGCGGACCAGGGCCTTCTTGTCCGACAGGCACTGGATGAGGTGCGGGATCAGCTCGGGCAGGTAGGGCACCATGCCCTGCATGCAGCCTGCAAGCACCAGCACAAGGGCAAGCCTGAGCCCAGTTGGGCCTGGCCACACCCCACCCTCTGCAGAGAGCTCAGTGGCACCTGCCATGGGGGGGGGGGGGGGACACTGAGGCTGGGAGGTTGAATCACAGACACGATGGCTCAGTCACAGCCGCGATGGGAAGCAGCGTCAGGACAAGCCTTTCCCCTCCACTGGCTCCACCCCGTGACAGTCACTCATTACTTCACAGATGGCCGGGCAGCACGGTGACCAAAATGGTCGGGAAGTCATTTTCCTTTTTCAACCTGCACTCTACGCCCAACGTGGGGCTCGAACTCACGAGCCCAAAATCAAGAGCTACACGCTCCACTGAATAAGCCAGCCAGGCACCCCAAGTACTTTTCTTCTGAAACATTTCTGGGGTATTTGTGCTTTTTCTATTTTTCATCTTTTTTCAAAAAGAAAAAAAAGCCACAAATGAATCTCTTGTTCGGAGAACACAGATAATGGCACGCCATCTAATGATCCAAGACCCAAGGACTGTTTTAACCAGTTATGGGTCAATCCTTCGAGACCCTCTTCCGCTAAAAGCTAGGACGCCTGACATAACCCGTTAATTCACATTCCCGTGCTAACGTAACGTACGTTGGGCCGGTTATGTGAGGAAATCTTTCCTTAGATAAACTTTAAACACACGGCTCCTGTTGTCGTGTCTGAACCTTTTATGAGAGGCCTGGAGGCTGAGGCGGGCACTGGTGACACCTGCAACTCAAGCTGTACGTCCCACCGGGACGAAGGAGCGCAAAAGGCGCGAAAAGGACAGAGGTCCGCGTAAACACCACCAGTGGACACTTCCGATTCACAGGCCAGGGAGCCGGTGGCAGGCTAAAGCCCAGCCGCGCCCTGGGTGACCGGGGAAACGGCGTCAATCTCCCCGCGCCCCAGTTTCTTCATCTATGCGCCCCACCTCATCGGGCTTGCGCTGAGCCCGGGGGACCGGGCTGCCAGCCGTGGGGCAAGCGTTGCAGGCTGCCTGTCGCTTTTCCGACTGTAACCGTGCCGACAGCCTCACAGAACCGCTGTCTGTGAGAATTCAAGGGGGGGGGCGTGCACTGTGGGGTTCGGGGGTTCCATTCAGGCCCACGGGCCGTGGGGAAGACTCACATCCCAGAGCTGTCTGGAGGGCACAGGGCAGGCCTCAGAGAGAACCTGGGGGTGGCGTCGCCCGTGCTGTGCGGCCACACCCTGGACACAGCCCTGCCTGGGCTGCCCCGCACCGTCCCGCACCAGTGAGGGGCTCAGGGGCCAGGCCCCTACCAGGCCGGAGAGGCACTCACCTTCCGCGATGGCGCCCAGCACCAGGATGCCCGACTCTTTGACCACCCACTCAGGGTGGAAAAGGAGCCCCTTGAGCAGGGGGAGAAGGTGGGGTAGCAGCTCCTCCCGGAAGACGTTGGCCAGGACGTCCAGCGCAGCTGCCGAGCACTTCCCTGGGACGGGGGGGGGGGGGGGGGGGAGGGGGGCAGAAGCAGGGAGGCTCTTTGGGCGGCTGCCAGCCTCCTGGACCGTATCCCCAGGATCAGAGATCGTGATTAGAGTCGTCACGATCTGCTCTGAGGAGGCCCCTCATCACCTCCCGAGAGGCAGCCCCTGGGCTTCCTGCCCCTGACCCCCCAGGCCCCCCAGGCCAGGCCACGCACTCAGATTCCAGTCGGACAAAGCATCATCGTCGTCATCGTCCTCTGCGTCCTCTGAGCCATCAGGCCGCTCGGCCTCATGGGGCAGCGTCACTGTGCGCGACTTATGGAAACGTGGCTTGATGTCCTGCTCGCTGTCGGGGACCGCCTCGTCCTCTTCCACGTCCCCCTGTGGAAGGCCGGACAGATCACTAAGCACCACCAGGGCCCGCAGCCCCAACGCCCCAGCCCTCACCTGCCTGTTCACACCCAGCAGTCGTCCCAGACTGACCTTGAGCAGAATGATGTCGATTTCTGAGTACTTCATCCCGTTGACCAGGATGGGGATCAACCTGTGGGGAGAGAGGCTGTTCACTGGGATGGGACGCAGGGGTCCCCAGGAGGGCTCACAGCCTGGGCAAAACGGAAGCAACAAGGAGCCAAGGGGCAGCGTGTGGAACTTAGGGCTATTATCCCAACCTAGTCAACCATGGTGCCTGGGACAGAGCTGACATGACTCCTGGCTCCCCACGAGGGCTCTTGACCCAGACCTGGCCACTCAATGAAGTCCAGACCCCTGAAAACGCCAGAGAGCTTCAGACGGCGGCCGAACCCTAGCATGCTGTAAGGCAAGGACATGAGGCCCTTCCCTGGGACGGGCCAGATTAGAGAAGAAACAGGCAGGGCAGCCAGGCGCCCTCAGCTGGTGCCCACGCACCTCAGGAGAAAATGATTCATGACTCGGGGATAGGCGAGTGATCCAAGTTGGCCAAGGTAGGTGAGCCCTAGGACTTTTGCTGGAGATACTGGTTGAGAGAGAATTTCTTTATTCTGAGGTTCCTAAGCTTGAAGGTAAGCAGAAGACCACAGCACTACCATGAGGGAAGGTCGTGCCTGAGGACAAAGCCAACACAGGAGTAGGTCTGAGACTACACAGGCATCTTTGATATCCTTTGAGCACCTGGATCCAGCTATGCCTGCAGCCTCTGCTGATTTTTCATTTCTTTCACCTATAATTTACCGCATTTAAAAATTTTTTTTTTTTTAACATTCATTTTTGAGAGACAGAGCATAAGTAGGGGAGGGGCAGAGAGAGAGGGAGACACAGAATCCGAAGCAGGCTCCAGGCTCTGAACTGACAGCACAGAGCCCGACGCGGGGCTCAAACTCACAGAGTGTGAGATCATGACCTGAGCTGAAGTCGGACGCTTAACCCACTGAGCCACCCAGGAGCCCCCACGTTTTTAAGTCATTGGAAATTATCTTCTTATCGCCTGCCAACCAGAAACGCACAGGGATCGAAAGTAAGCGGAGACAGAGAACACAGACCGAGACTAACACAGGAGACAACCAGAGGGAAGGCAGAGTAGGGTGGGGGCTGAGGTGGGACAGAGGGCAGCAGTGGCACTCACTGGACCAGGTGGGAGGCCAGGACTTCCTTGCAGATGGGCTGCTCGGCCAGCGTCAGCCAGAACTCACAGGCCTCCAGAGCCACGTTCTCATCGTGGTCCTGGGTCCTCTGCAGCATGTACTAGGGCAGGGTAGGAAAAAGGCTAAAGCCTGGCCCAGCCCGGGGTGACTCCCCACCTGCCGCCCACCCCACAGCACGCCCGGGCTAGCCATGCACACCTGGATGATGCTGTGCATGTGGGGGATGAGCCTGTCGATCCGCACTTCCAGCAGCATCACCAGGGCACGGCACACGTTCTTCCGCACCTCAGGGTCGTCGTCCACGGCCAGGGCGAACAGGTGCTGCAGGGAGGGTGGGATCAGCTGCAGCCGGGCCCTCGGCCCTTGCCCTGCTCACCCTCAGCCCGGCAGCCCACCTCGATGAAGGTGTCGATGTTGTCCATCAGCGCCTGGGCCCGGTCCATGATGAACTGGTTCACACAGGCTATGGCATGGGACCTGGCAGGGAGGGGGCACGTGGGTCGGCCCTGACTCCGCCCACGCCCAGCCCCTCCGCAGACCCCCACCCCCACCCTGGGAAGCCACACCCACCGGATCTTTGGGCTGCAGTGCTTGAAGAACTGTAAGAACTTGGGGATCATGATGTTGAGGGGCCTGTTGAGGGCATCGCTGTCCAGGAGCTCAGATGAGTCTTCGCAGATCTTCTGCAGGGCTCCGAAGGCCCCCTGGGTGGAGAGGAGCGGGCAGACGGATGTGAACCCCAGTCCGGCTCCCCGGCTCCCACCCAGGCGGGCCACAGCCGGTCACCTACCTCGCAAGTGTTGTAATCTTCCGAGTTGAGCAGGTTGCACAGCTGGGGCAGCAGCTCGGGCCACATCTGCAGCTCGCCCTTGGAAGCGATGGTGGTGATGAGAATGCCTGGGGCAGCCGGGAAAGGACGCCGCCTCAGGCTGGGTGCGGGCCCGCCGCGCACGCGCTCCGCTGGCTCACAGGCTGTCCGTGCGCGGTCCCCCAGAAGCCCTACACGCTCCTTTCGAGATCCTCGGAGCCCTACCGTAAGCCAGCTGTTGCAGGCCCCGGGAAGCGGCACAGAGCTACATACAAAAGCCCTGCCCTTGGGAGCAGACTGCCTAGTGAGAGAGGCTCCGAGGTAAAACTAAATCAGCAAAAGAACTGGGAGGCTAGATGCCAAAAGCTAAGGGGGGAAAGAAAGCAGAGAAGATGGCCGGCAAGGGCTGAGAGTGAGGGCGGCAATTTTTTTAACGTTTTTTTTTTAATTTTTTTAGGGGCGCCTGGGTGGCTCAGTCGGTTAAGCGTCCGACTTCAGCTCAGGTCATGATCTCGCGGTCCGTGAGTTCGAGCCCCGCGTCGGGCTCTGTGCTGACCGCTCGGAGCCTGGAGCCTGTTTCGGATTCTGTGTCTCCCTCTCTCTCTCTCTGCCCCTCCCCCTGTCTCAAAAATAAAGAAACATTAAAAAAAAAATGTAAAAAAAAAAAAAATTTTATAAAGTTTATTTCGTTTTTGAGTAACTCTACACCCAAGGTGGGGCTGGAACTTACGACTCCGAGGTCAAGAGTCGCATGCTCTTCTGACGGACCCAGCCAGGAGCCCCAAGAACAGCAATTTAAAAACGGGTGGCAGGAGCAGGCCTTGCCCAGGTGACGCTTAGCTCTCTGAGCAAAGACCTGAAGGAGATGAGGGGATGCTGTCCAACTCCCTGGGGAAAGGGCATCCCGGGCAGGGGCAAAGGCAGGCTGGGTGTGCTCAAAGACAGGTGAGGAGCCAGAGGGGCTGAGCAGGGGGTGGTGAGGGTGGGGAGCAGGTGGAGGCGAGGGCTGAGAGGTGACAGAGGCAGGTTGTGCAGGACCACGTGGCCTTGGGGAGGCCTCGTACCGCTGATTAGAAGCCCAAGTGTGAAGTACAATACGCGAATGAAGGGCAGGGCCAGGGCCCTGAGGCGGTCTGGTGGCTGAGCCCAATACGGCCGAAGGGAACACAGGTGAGGGTGACGTAGACATAGGATTTAAAGCCAGGAGGTGGCAGTGTTTCCCCGGCAGGGTGAAGCTGTCACTGCCATCACTCTAGATGACTCTGGCTCCTGCTTCTGCTGGAAAAGGGGTGACCTGCGGTGGGTAGGCTCTGAGGACTCGGGAGTGCAGTTCCAGCCCTGTCCCTGTCTGTGCGAACTTGGCCACGTGTCCTAACCCCTCTGTGACTCAAAAGGGGGGAAAAAAAACCCACCATGGGTCCCTAGGGATGTCGGAAGCTTCAATGCCTTAATTCAAACACTTAGAGCAGAACCTGGCTATCTAGTGAACTCGGGAAGTCCAGATCCTTCTACTGGTCTCACAGTGGGTGTCGTCGGGGCTAAGGGTCACTTAACAGAGGAAGCAGGCCCCAAGATGAGCACTTCTAGCAGGCCCAGTATCTATTCCAACTTAATACTATTTTTGTGTCTTTGTTGCATGTTTTTAAGGTTACCTGCTCTTTATGGCAAACAAACATCTTTTCATTTAAAAGCTATCTACAACTTTGGGGGGGGGGCCTGGGTGTCTTAGTCAGCTAAGCATCCGACTTTGGCTCAGGTCATGATCTCACGGTGCGCAAGTTCGAGCCCTGAATTCGGGCTTTGTGCTATCAGCACTGAGCCCCCTTGGGATCCTCTGTCCCTCTCTCTCTCTGCCCCTCCCCTGATCATTCTCTCTCTCTCTCTCTCTCTCTCTCTCTCTCTCAAACTAAACAAGTAAACTTAAAAAAAAAAAAGCTAGATACAACTTTCTTCTAAAAGCAACGTCAAAAAGCTGACAATTTAAAGAATAACAACATAAATCCACTGGGGGTCAAGTACATCTCAGTAAAGGTGGGGGAAAAAAAGCAAGCCGGTAACAAAGTGTTGAGTTGGTGTTTATCAGTAGTGAAAAGGCTTGGGGGAAAACAGCTGGAGAATTCTCCACCGTCCTTCCCTTAACTTGTTCAGGCAGCCCTCCGAGAGCCAGGAAGGCTCCAACACAAAACTAACTCCCGTGTCATCTCATTACTGGGGAGAAAGAGCCGAAGACACCCAACTCCTCAGGACAGGGAGGCCTCGGGTTCTAACGTGCTACACCCTCAGGGCCTAGACACTGAGTGATGGCCTCAGAAGAAAGAATGGCTATTTCGGGGGGAGTGGTTCAGAGCACAGACCTGCACTGGCACTTCCGAGCTCTGCCACTTACCGGGTAAGTCCCTTAACATCTCTGCCTCAGTTTTCTCATCTGTAAGATGGCAACCGTAACGGAACTACCAACCACGGTACTGGAGCCTTCAGTGAACTGATACTCTTAACAGGCTGAAAAGCTCCTTAGCTGAGAGCGAGAACTCAGGAGTCCTCACTGGCCGATTCCCACTACCCGCTCTCACCTATGGTGGCTCGGATGAGTGAGGAGGCATCGCCAATGTTGTTGAGACACTCCTGTTTGATGAAGTCGGCCACGGGTGGCGGAAAGCTCTGGTAATGTGCCTTCACGTTGTTCTTGAGGATGAGACCGCTGAGGGACCGAGTCGGCTCGTCTGGGGAAAGAGGGCCGAGGGTCAGGGGACCACAGGGGAAAAAGCGGGGTCCGGCTGGAGTGGAGGGGCGCTGAGGACATACCTTCCGACTTGAGTCTGGTCAGGACAAAGATCAGGTAGTTGTTGAAGTCGGGAAACTGGTTCAGTTGTTTGAGTTTCTGCCAGGCTGTTAAGGGACTTGGGAGACAAGGGCCTTCCCCTGGTGGGTCCCCTCACTGTCCTGTGGCTGAAAGTCCCTCTGCCCACTGGGATGAGGTGGCTAGCTCCTGGGGCCCCACCTGTCAACCTCCCTGCCAGGATAACACAGCACTTCAGGCACCTGAAACTCATCCAGGTGGTGGGGGAGCATGGCCGAGCCTCTCTGTCTGAAGGAGGCGGCTGCTACTCAGTCCTGCTCGCCACCAGTCCCACGTTGCCTGCTTTTTTAAAAAAGCAAGGGAAGTCATATTTTCAAGTGAAACTTGCTGATGGTTTAGGTATCTTAACCTTTAAGTCAGAGTATTTCAAACCTCGATTGAAAAAAATTAATCCTGACGGTGAAACTCACCAAACGGCCCCGTGCCAGTGAAAGGTGTCCCTCCTCCCCCTCCCCCACAGGGCCACATTTTCTCTGCACGTGGGACCCAAGGGGTCGGATCCCTGCTTCTCTGCCAGTTGTAGCTCCTGACAGAACAAGAGTCTGGGGATTAGGGAGCGGGCCCCTTCCTCTGGTCTTCAGGGGCTGCAGATGTCTGCCCAGTTCCCCCTGGGCCCGGAAGGAAGGAAGGAAGGATACATCCTGCACGATGCGCTGCGTGGCTGTGTTTGGCGACTGCGAGTCTTTGAGCAGCTGCAGGACCTGCTGCAGGCCCTGCTCATCTGGCTGCCAGTCCATGGCGCGAGGTGAGCTGCGGGGGTAGGGGCCAGGGTCAGCGCTGGGTCCCAGGGGCCCCGTGTGAGCCCCGGGCTGAGCCGCCGTGGAGGTGGCCGCAGCGGCAGCACGACGGGAGCGCCCTCGGCGGACAGGCGGGCGTCGCCCGATCCACACCAGCCCAAGTGCGGGGTCCCCGCCAGCTGCGCCATCCACGTCCGCGCAGTCTCAGGCTAGGGAGCGCAGGCGAGGGGATATGGAAGCGGGCCACGGGAGGCGGTGGCGGGGCCCCGGCGGGGCCTCATCAGGCCCAGCGCGGCGCCTTCGGCCCAGGGCAGCCCATGCTGCCTCCGCCGGCTGCGGGCCCTACGGCTTCCGCCAGCCTCACGGCCGTTAGGCAAGGCCCCAGCCACCTCTCCATCCAGCGGCCCTGCCCCAGACCGCGACAGCGCCGCGGCCCCTGCGGTCTCCCTGGTCCAGGCACGGTCCCCAAAGAACCCTCTTCTTCCGAAATCCGGCCCTCACGCTCCGCCAGATCCCAGCCGCCTCCTCCGCCTTGGTCTGGTCCCTGAGCCTCCCCAGATGCACGGCCTCAAGGTGCTCCAATCGTCCCGATCCCTGCCACCTCCTCTAATCTGTCCCTCCAAACTGAGCCGGATGCCAGACTCTCCTCTTTTTGGCCTAGCCAGACTCCATCCATAGATTCCCCTTAATCGGGCCCGAAGCAATCCCCAGACAGGTCCGAGTTCCCTCTCGGAAAGACAGCCAGCCAAGCCCGCCCACCCCACGAAAGATGACCCCTGGACGGGTCCCCGTCGCTTTCCCCAATCAGGTCTGGCCAAGTCTTTCCCCCCTCCCGCCCCCTGCCCCAGTCAGCATTAACTCCTGCTGACGGATCTCTGCTGTTTCCCCCAATCAAGTTCGGCCAAGCCCCCCACCACCTCGAGCCGGAAACCCACTTCGTCCGATCTCTGCAGCTTCCCCCAGTTAGGCCTGGCCGCCAACACCGCCCGGAGCATTCCCCCCAACGGATCCTAGCGACGCCTCGGAGTCAGACCCAGCAAAGCCCGCTAGAACGAAGTCTGACGCCCCTCCCTGTCACGGTCCAAGAAGACCCCCCAACTTTTCACTGAGGCCTCCCGCAACCAGACCCAGCCAAAGCTCCACCAAAATAGCCCCCCCACACACACCCGATCCTCGCGATGTTCCCCAATCAGGCCCTAAGCAGTCCCCAGACGCTTCCCCCAGATCCCCTCCAGCCCGACCCCAGCCGCCCCACTGGCCCGATTCTCGAGGCACCAGAGTCTGGCCGGGCTCCGAGGCCCCACCCCCTAAGCCCGGCTCGGTTTCCCCCTCCCCCGCCCCGGCCCGTTCTCGCTGCCTCGAGAATGGGGCCCAAACCAGGTTCTCGGCCTTTCCCAGTCAGGCGCGGTCCCGACGGCCGGGCCGCGCGCGGCGCAGACCCGGACCCCGGCGGGGGTCAACGCAAGCGCGGGCCGAGCCCGTCAAGCTTCGGGTAAGGCCCACTTACCGGGCCCCGGGTGGCAGCAGCGGCGCCTTGCGCTGCGGCTTCTCCTGAGACTCGCGCGGAAGGAGGGAGCCAAAGAGAGGGAATAAAAAAAAAAAAAAAAAAAGAAAAAAGAAAAAAAAAAACGCGGCCGTGGATGGGCCGCGGCGGCTTCCGTACACCGTTCAAACTGGCCCAGCTGAACCAATGGGGAGAGGCAGTCATAACACGTGGGCTGGCTCCGGGGAGAACCGGGCCCCGCCGAGACCAGGTCACGTGACAGGAGAGTAGGCGGCTCTCCTGGCCTCTCTGGCCGTTAGGTCTTCCCAGCGTCTCGTTTTCTCAGCGTGTCTCACGCCCGCCTGACAGCGGCTCTTTGCTGGGAGCGGAGTTTGGTGGCGCGTGGGGACTTCAGGTGTTTGGTGGACCCGGTAACCTCTCGGCCACAGCTAGTCGCGCCTGTCCCCCCACTCCTCCAGGAATTGAACTGTGTCTTTCTCCTCGCATCCAGAGGATGCTCCTGGGAGGAGCACAGTAAGCGCCCTCGTGGAAAGACCAGAGAAGACTTAGCCTAGGGTGGATTTTAGACCCCAGAGACAAAGGAAGGAAAGCCGGACAAAGGGAGCGGAGCACCTTTGCGTTCCTGAAGAAGCCTCTGCCACATTTTGTGTTATTTGCTTTCCAGTACCGTTTCATACTTTTTACGCGGATCTGAGAAAAACCCACATGAATATGAAATTCTAAATGATATTAATAAACGCTGAAGCAAAAGGCCTAAGTTGAATAGGGTGAAAGAGCCCAGGAAATTTAGGCAAGGGCAGGGTCATGATGAAAGGCATCTTGGTAATCCTTTCGCCACCTGAGGACAAAGTAGGGCACCCCTTTTAAGAACAGAGCAGGATAGTAGGGAGGAGCTGGAGACCCTGGAGCGCCTGTTTCCCTCTTCCTAGCCAGGCCAATAACAAGGTGGGCAACCTCCTGCCGCTTTGAGCCTTGGTTTCCCCACTTGTCAAATGGGTATAAGAATAGTTTGCTGGGTTGGAGATCATCAAGTTAAGCATTACCAGGCCTGCCGTAAACTGTCTTTAAAAAAGTGGCTTTTACCCCCCCCCCCACCTCAAGGCCGTCCTTTCACTATATTCAGCCACGCCCTAAACCAATATTTACTGAATTGACTTAATCAACTAGGCCTCTAATCCCAAAGGGCAAGCCAGCACTGCCTCAAGAACTTTTTGGTTTCAGGGCAGGCAGGTCAGTTTTTGCCCCAACCTGGAGGAAGGAGACACGTTTCTCAGCCCACTTTCCATTAGCAAAGTCAGCCCCCCTCCGTTCATTCATGAAAAACAGGTGCCGAAGACCTCTCCACTGGGGCCTCCCAGGTTTCAGAAGGATCTGATGGCGCCGAACGCCACTCAGTCGGGGAAGACTCCCTACAGGGGCAATCCAGTTTCCCACCTTTGCTGTACCGAAACCCGGCTGGAGAGACACGTGCGGAAACCCGCCGCCTACGCATGCGCAATGGCCTTCCCTCGCTTGCCCCTAGGCCCCAGAACTACAAATCCCGTCTCACCGCGCGCCCGCGTTGCCGCGCTTACGGACTCTGGCTGTGACTCAAAACCCGGGGGTCTGGAAACCGCCCCCCCCCCCCCCGGAGGTGGGCATTAAGCAGAAGGAAGAGTGACATTGAGGGGCTGGGACGGGAAGTTTCCGGAACGGGTGTGGGAGTTTTCTGTTCAGGGTTGGGGATTGCTCCAGATGAGGGTCAGGTGGGGAGAGAGTTGGAGATGGGCGAGAAAATTTAATGCTCACCTTCTTTTAATATGTCAAGTTTCAAAAAGAAAATTAATAACAATAATAATAAGTCAAGTTCCCATTGATCCCGCGCCAAGCCTTGGGGGAGAGGAGAGTTGGACAGAATAAAGTGACCCACCCTGCTTTTGTGGTCCAAGGTATCGGCCCTTGTGTGATCATGGAAGTCTTTCTTCCTCTCCCCATCTAGTGGATTTGAGTACTGAATCCAGACTTTTTCCCTCCTTTTTTAAGGGAGGCTCCATGCCCAACGTGCGGCTTAAACTCACAACCCTAAGATCAAGAGTCACACACTACTGAATGAGCCAGTCAGGTGCCCTCATTTCACTATTTCTTAAGCCCTACCCTACTGCCTGTCAGGCAATTTCCTAATGTAATTCTCACAACAGCCCTGTACACAGCAAACTTACTTCAACTAGAAATTTGCTTCAGCTAGAAACAGTGCAAAAAAGAAACTCAAGGAGCTGGTGCTCAACTATTAATCTGAAATGGGAGACAAAGGCCTCTCCGTTTACAACAGTGTCCCTGCTTGAGCATCTCTTTGCGCTGCTCCCACGTTTAAAGGTCACCATACGTCCCCCAACCCAAGCCAACTGCTTCACCCAGAGAATAATGACAGCTGTTTCAAATAATGTCAGGGTTAATGTTGACTTCATCAATATTGCCCTTGCTTTAGAACTTGACTCTGGGGCGCCTGGGTGGTAAGGTCGGTTAAGAGACAGATTCTTGATCTCAGCTCAGGTCATGATCTCACAGTTGGTGAGTACCGGGTTCTGGGCTGATGGTGCAAAGCCTGCTTGGGATTCTGTCTCTCCTCTCTGCCCCTCCCCTGCTTGTGCTCGCGCCCACGCTCTCTCTCTCTCTCTCTCTCTCTCTCTCTCTCTCTCCAAATAAATAAACTTAAAAAAGGAAAAAAGACCTTGACACTGCCGATGCTTCTGTATTGTACCCCTATTTTATAGATGAAAAACTTGAACCACAGAAAGGCTAAGTGACTTACCCAAGATCACACAACCAAGAGGCATCAGAATAGTTTGCAGCCACGACCGTGTGACTCACCAAACCCTGAATTTGATTCTCCTTCCCCTTCAGACTTTCCCCAGGTCACGACTGGTGAATGCAGTGAAGGGGGATGCTGGGACTCCATCAGCTCCTCCTGCCTCCTGACACTCCAGAAAAGAGGCTGAGCTGCTGCAGGGGCGACCTACTTCTCCCACTTGTGTTTCTTTTTAAAGATCCAGCGGCTGCTGGTGCCTTTGAGGGAGGAGGTAAGGGTGGCGCCATCGGCCTTCTATGTCCCCTCCCCCAACACTACATCCCCGAGGCTGAAGTTACACCTGGGCCAGCTCACCATCCCCAAAACAGGAGGGAGAGACCTTTGAGCCAATGTGGAAGATAAACCGGACAAGCCTTGCAGCAGGAAGTTAGCAGGAAGCGAGAGGGGCAGGTCTCCTTGTCCGAAGCCCGCTACCGCTCTCCTCTTTGAGGAGCCAGGGGTGCCCTCAGCTGGGTGTCTTTGCTTGCACCTACTGTTCCTTTGGCCTTGAACACTTCCAAGGATCTTCACTGCTCTCAGAATTTGGGGCAAATGTTAACCTTCTCGGGGCCATCCCTGACCAACTTAAACTTGCCATCTCTCCCACGCTCATCTCTGCCCCCCTTTCATACTCCCCCCACCCCCATAGAACGTATAACCTTCCGATGTGTGATGCGTTCTGTATTCTATTTTGTTTCTCTCCTCATCTAGAATGTTAGCTCCACTAAAACAAGGAGTCTTGCCTGTCTGGGTCCTCCGTGTCTGGAAGGCCCACCCCATCCCCCACAGGCTGGATCTGTCAGTCTGAGGCCAGGTGGATACCACCTCAGCCTTCCTCCCTCTGCCTACACAGGTCCAGGCACCAGGTGGCCATCATGATCTGCCATCATCTTCCAAGTCGTGGCCCTCCTGACGGAAGGGGGATGGGAGCCTGAATCTGGGATGGGGAGGAGTGCCAGCTGCTAGGCATTCCTGCATGGGAAGGCCTGGGAGGTGGGCCCAAGGCTGGGGGGACCCAGATGTCGCTCCAGGTCTAGGAGACTTGGGAAAGGATCATCAGGAGGCACGGGCGTCTTAAAGCGTTTGTGGGTTCACTGGAGAACAGCCAGCCAGGCAGCTTCCAGAAGGGCACAGAAGTACAAGGAGCACTAAA
This sequence comes from Lynx canadensis, assembly GCF_007474595.2. Classification (NCBI taxonomy): domain Eukaryota; kingdom Metazoa; phylum Chordata; class Mammalia; order Carnivora; family Felidae; genus Lynx; species Lynx canadensis. The sequence continues at coordinate 8,755,514 of NC_044304.2, forward strand.
AGGACACGAGGGGAGTCAGGCTTCCTTTAGGACACTCCATCCCCTGACATGTCAACAGTCATGTTCTGCAAGGTGGCATCTGTGCTGCTGATCGCATATACATAAGGGTGGGGTCGACCCAGCCTCCCTGGGAGGGCTGCAGGGAGCTGGCAGGACAGAGCAGCCCCGCCAGCGTCCAGATCCTAGTCCTGCTCACTTCCTCCACCCCCAACTGTCCACCTCTTCCCTCCCCCCGGTCCCGGCCCAGCCTCGTCTCCGGGTTCTGCCCCAGGGCCCTCTTCAGTCTGTTCTCCACACAGAAGCCAAAAGGGGCCGGGGCGCCTGGGTGGCTCAGTCGGTTGAGCGGCCGACTTCGGCTCAGGTCATGATCTCGCGGTCCGTGAGTTCGAGCCCCGCGTTGGGCTCTCAGAGCCTGGAGCCTGTTTCAGATTCTGTGTCTCCCTCTCTCTGACCCTCCCCCGCTCATGCTCTCTCTGTCTTAAAAACAAATAAACGTTAAAAAAAAAAAAAAAAAAACTTTAAAAAAAAAAAAAGGGGGGCCTATTAAATATAACCTGTGGCTCCCAGGCTCATACTGCCCCCCCCCAACGCTTCTTCTAAGCATGAAATCCCAAATCCTGACCCAAATCCTGACCCTAGCACACAAGGCTCTGTATATAATCCACACACCCTCCTCACTCTTTAGGCTCAGTCATACGGGCCACCTTGAAGCTCCCCACAAAAGCCCCATGTTCTCCCACCTGTTTTCACACTGGCTATTCCCTCCACCTGCTTCTTCACTTCCCTCAGGACTCAGATCAGATGTCAAGGGAAACAGACACCCTCCCCCTAGCCTCCACCCTGTACTTCTTCCCAGTCACCTCCCAAAATGGCTTCCCCCTTTTTGTCTGTGTGTGTTTCCTTCCAAAAGGGCAGGAAGTGTACATGGTCTGTTCCATTCACTGCTGTGGCCCCAGGTCCCAGAAAACCCTGGGGCACACAGTAGGCACTCATTAAGTGTCTGCTGAATGAACAAACTGACAGCTGTGGCCCAGCCAGAGAGGGCTAGGATATGATCCTGAACATGAGGAGCAACAGTGGGGGCTCTGTCAGGGGTAGGGGGAAACGGGTCCCGAGGAGAGTCCAGGCCAACAGGAGAGGATGCATTCCTGTCTTCCCC